>NC_054826.1:95785167-96132667 GCF_018345385.1 Vulpes lagopus | reverse complement strand
CTTGCCCCTGCCTGTCCCCAGGCTTAGAGCAAGGAGTTGGTGCGGAGTGTCTGTTCCCTGGTATAGCCTGGGCTCCCGTCTGCCTGCTGTGTCAGCACCAGCGTTCCTATTACATGACCAAGTGGGATTTGCACTCTGGAAGCATTAGTGCTGGGCTGATTCAGCAGAATGGTCAACACGAGAAAATGCCAATTCCTGCACCCGTTCCACACAGCTCTCAGAAGCCCTCATGGCCGCTCCACTTCCTCTTCAGGCAACCCAGCCTGGCCTCCTTCCAGGCACCAGGGCCTTTTGAGGTCATCCCGGCAGACCACCAGTGGTAGGAAAAATCTTCCAGAAGCATACAGGTTCCCAGATGCCACCACTGGAGTTTCCCACCCAGTATGTCTAAGCTGCACCTGGGACTCTGTGTTCTTGATACATACACCCCCATCCCCACCCCCTGTATTGGGAAGCAGTGATGTCCAGCCACGTTGAGAACCTCTGTTCAGCATCACCCGGGAGTGGCTGGTCCTCCAACCCAGTTTATCTGCTGGTCCTTGACCCATGATCTGTCCCACTCCCTCCAGACTCTGCTCATGTCATCACCACACCACTCCAGCCGATGGAGAAATTGCTTCCTTGAAATGAACAGAAACTGCTGGGCTTTCTTGAAGCTTGCAGTCCTCCAAAAATAAAAAGGTCCACCTCACTCTGTGTGACTGATCAGCCGGCTGCCATCAACCCATCCCTGTCAGTCTCCCAAGGTCATTTGCCCTCTGTTAGATTTCCAAGCATCAAAACATTGCTTCAGACCCCTCTACTGAGTCAAAGAATTCATCTCTGTCACTGTCTGATTTAATGAGTAGGGTGAAGGGATGCCTGGGTGGCTCAGTGGTTGAGCATCTGCCTTTGGCTCAGGGCATGATCCCGGAACACCAGGATTGAGTCCCACATTGGACTTCCTGCATGGAACCTGCTTCTCCCTCTGCCTATGTCTCCGCCTCTCTCTCTCTCTCTCTCTCTCATGAATAAATAAATAAAATCCTTAAAAAAATAAAAATAAAATCTTAAAAATAGAATGGAAAGGTATACTAAACTTTTCAATCTCTTCCTTTTTCCAGCTCAATCAGTTTTAGGGGATTTGAAAGTTAGGCCCTAGATTAGGGAAGCTGGTTTGGAAGGGAGTGGTCAGCCCCAGAGAGTCAGAATAGAGAATTTCTTTCCTTCCTTCCTTCCTTCCTTCCTTCCTTCCTTCCTTCCTTCCTTCCTTCCTTTTCTTCCTTCCTTTCTTTTGATTTTATTTATTTATTCATGAGAGACACAGAGGGAGAGGCAGAGACATGGGCAGAGAGAGAAAGAGGTTCCCTACAGGGAGCCCGATGCGGGACTGAATCCTGGAACTCAGGGATTATGCCCTGAGCCAAAGGCAGATGCTCAACTGCTGAGCCACCCAGGCGTCCCTGAAAGGCTGTTGCTACAGGCTGGAGGATCTTAAGAAACATTCATCCAATTCTTTTATTTTATAGATGCACAGTCTGAGGCCCAGAGAAGTAAAGTGACTGGCTCAAGGTCACCCAGCAAGATCAATAGCAAAGTTAAGGCTTCTACCTATGGGTCTTGCCTCCTAGTATAGACTTCCTTCACTGCCCCACTCTCCTTGGAAGGTGGGCAACCCACCAAGATTTCCCTGTTGTCCTTTGCCTCTGAACCTGTAATGTGCTCTGCCCCTACCACAGCCCAGCTGGCTAGGAAAGTGACAGGAAAGTGTTCCCAGAGGACAGGGTGAGAGTATTGCCTGCTTCAGAAAATGTTGCTGCTGTTGTTCCTGCTGCTGCCTCCCCTCCAATCAGGGAGCTTTCTAGCCACAGGAGGAAGCCAGGAGCCAGGGGATGGGGCTGCAGTGATTTATGACTGCACAGAAACAGCAGGACACTAATGTCTCTGGCTGGCCTGCTTGTCCGCCAGCTCAGCCAGAGAGCATGCATCTAAAGGTCATGTCCTCTTGTACTGGAGATGGGGCAGAGGGTTAGCTATACAGCGTGCCTGCCCAGTGCCCTTGTATCAGGCCCATCATCAGAGGCAAGGGTCTCCTTTCCCAAGCAGATGCCAAAGGGTAGATCCTGACAGCCTGGGTAGAGAAGGGTGCCCTTGCTGTTGGGAGTCTGGAAGATCTGCCCAGGTTTGAATTCAGGGCTCTTAGTCACTGGTGTGTGAACTTTGGCTGGTCACACCGTCTCACTGTGTCTCGGCTTCCTGGTCTCAAAAACAGGGGTGATTCTGAGCCTCTCAACTCTTGGGACTGAATCATCTCCCAGTTCTGCAGGTACAGATTCTCTGTTTTCACCGCTAAAGGAGAGGAACACGCTGAATCTAGAACTATGAGTTGTCACAGCTGGGGGGGAGGGAGGACATGGTGCTTATTTTGTTTGATTTCTCACTTCAAAGTTGGGGAAATTAAAACCCTGAGAAGGGACAAGCTTTGCACACAGAGCTGGGGGCCAGGCAGAAGCCAGAATTTTAATTTTCCACCTTCCTGCTCCAGGCTTTTTTCAACAGTACCAGGCAGTGGAGAAAGAAGCCAGAATATTAAGCCATTTGCTCTGTATAACAACGCCGCGCCTCTGAAGCTGCCCTCTAAACAGCCAGGGGCTGCTGGGCTGCTGCAGCTTTAAGCTTAAAGTCTTAAAAAAATCAAAACGGAAAGGAGGGCAGGGCCAGATCTCCCCTGCAACATTGGAGGGAAGCTTTGATGTTGAGACTGCAGATGTCATTCCTCTTTGCCTTTGCAACATCCTTTTCTTTGTATCTGCTTTACTTTTCCCAAACAGATTTGGCCTGGATTTTAAAAATGATTATTATTATTTTAATGGACATTGGACTGTGGAGGAAGGAACTCAGGTGGAGAGGTCAGAGAGGCAGCCTGAAATGTCTCAGGAAGTTTCCAAGATTTTGCATCTGGGGCCTGAATCATTGACACATTCAATGCACAGGAGGACAAGGAGGGTTGGCTATGAGGGCTCATTGCCACGGACCTGTGACACCCAGGCCGGAATTGTTCAGGCCTGCCCTGCATGCAGGGAGGAAGAGAAAGGAAGAGGAATGACTTGGCGAACACTCATGTAAGAGACAGAAGGAAGTGGGAGGGTTTATTCACAAGCAGGATTGCATTTTGCCGGGTGTTGTGGTAAGAGAAGAGGGTCTAGATCCCATGTCCATGGTAGAAAGAGCTATTTCCTCCCTAGACCCTCTCCTCACTAAGTCTATCTCCTCCACCTCTGCCAGAGCAGTCTCCCTATATGTGCATGAATTCAATAATTCATTTCTTTATTTGGTATGTTCTACAGATTTACTGTGTGCCTGGTACTGTGCTAAGCTCCAAGGAGGCCGTGATGATGCCAACAAAATACAAATCTCATCATTTTCTGCCCTCATAACAATCTCTCCTCGGGCTTCCTATTTATTTCAGGAGAAAGACTTCACTCCCTTAACTGTCATTCAGGGGTCCTCCTGTTCTGGCTCCTGGCTCCATCCGCAATCCCACTACCCATCATTTAAGACAACAAAGACTCTGAATTCTTTGCCTGAGGATAACTATATCAGGGAGAAACCTACCTTCCGAATTCTGGGCCTGTGCCCCGTTCATGCTCTTAAATGCTACACATCCTTTAAGAGCTGGGTTGGAAGTGTAACCAACCTTCCCAGAGAAGCTTTTCAGAACCTCTTTGTATCTAGCCTGAAAGAATTAACAAACAAAATTTAACAGCACTTAAAACATTCTAAATTCCTTGAAGGGGGATCCCTGGGTGGCTCAGTGGTTTAGCGCCTGCCTTTGGCCCAGGGCGCGATCCTGGAGTCCCGGCATCGAGTCCCATGTTGGGCTCCTGGCATGGAGCCTGCTTCTCCCTCCTCCTGTGTCTCTGCCTCTCTCTCTCTCTCTCTGTGTCTATCATGAATAAATAAATAAATAAATAAATAAATAAATAAATAAATAAATAAATAAATAAATTCCTTGAGGGCAGGGTTCCATGCCCTGTTCTTCTACCATCTAGCACAGAGCCTGGAATATTCCCACAGAGACTCCTTCGTTCTAGATTCTCACAACACAACACTTCTTACCCTGTATTTTTTTTTTTTTTGAACTCCTTATCACTTCCTAACATACTCCATATATTTATCTTTTATCTTACCTATTTTGGGGGGTAGCGATTTTTTTATTTTGTTCCTTGCTCTCCCCCATTGCTTAGAACAGTGCTTGGAACACAGTAGGTGCTCAACAGATAATTGCTGAAAAAAAATTAAGCAAATAAAATATACAATCAAAACTATGGGCGTGTGAGCTACATGGAATGTGCAAAAAGAGAAGCACATGAGCAAGAATTTGTCAGCCTGACCTCAGTGTGTGTGTCCTAGATGGGGAGAAAAGGGTTGGTCAACCCTCAGTGATACAACCTCATGTTCAGCATACAGTAGGCTCTTGGCAATAGAATTGAATCTTTGACACTCCACCCTGGAGAGGAAAAAGGAGCTCCCCAGGGATCAGCCTGCAGACAGCTGCATCCTTTCTGTAAATTAACTCGTATGCCGGGCCAGTATTTGTTCATGTTTTCACCTCTTTGGGTCCAAGAACCTTAAACTGGGTACTAGGAAATAGAACCTTGTGGGGGAGGGTGACAGTTTAGCACCCCATATTAAGCTCCTTAATTCAATCCATCCTGCGGGCGGGCACTACCCTGGCAAGTTTGTGTCTCCCCTGTCCCTCCTTGGCCAGCTGCTGCTTTATCTCACAGACAGGTAGGGGCCAGGGCTGAGGTCCTGAGGCCCCCTCCCCTCGTAATTTCCCAGAGAATATGGGGCGGGGCCGTGAATCAGCACTCGCTTGGACTGATGCAGCCTCAGTCCCCGCCAGGGGTCCCCAGTGGCCGCGGAATTAGAACCCTCCCTTTCTCCACAGCTCATGCGCTAAGACCACTGGGAGATGTAGTCCTGACTGCCCCTTTGTCCTTGATCTTTCCAACGTATCACCCCCCTGCTGGATAAACTACAACTCCCAGGGGCCCACGTGGTGGGGGGGCTGACAGGGCGTAGATGCGAGGGGGGCGGTGGAGGGGTAGTCTGGAGAAGCTGGGGCGCAGGAAGCGGGGTGAAGGGAAGAACGGGGAGCACTGGCAGGAGGCAGCGGGAAGGAGGGAGACGCCCAGAAAGCTGCGGCGACCGGAGTTGGGGAGGGGAAGCCCGAGAAGCGGAAGGGCCGGGGCGGGGCCGGGGCGGGGTGCGCGGGCGGGCGGGCGGGGCATGTTGCGTCACGCGGCGTGGGCGGGGCCGCAGGGGGTTGTCCGTCCGCGGCACGCACAGCAGCCGCAGCCGCCTCGCGCCCGGTCCCGCGGTCGCAGCTCTGTCCGCAGCCTCCGCGCCGCCGCCGCCGCCACCGCCACCTCAGCTGCTCGCTTCGTGGGTCGGTCCCTCCGGCACACGGGCTCCAGCCGCGCCGCAGCCGCCCTCCGAGCCCTTCAGGCCGCCCCGATCTCCTCACCCGGCCCGACCTACAGCCCGCGAAGATGGTGGACCGCGAGCAACTGGTGCAGAAAGCCCGGCTGGCCGAGCAGGCGGAGCGCTACGACGACATGGCCGCGGCCATGAAGAACGTGAGTCTCTCCTCCCCTCCCCCCGCCTCGCCCCAGCCCCTTCGCAGACGCGGGCCTTCGCGTGGACGGCCCGGGGACTAGTCGCCAGTCGCGACTGCGGCGTTGGCCGCCCCTCCCCCACCCCCCCGGCGGGGAGCTGGGGAGGGCCCCGACAGCGAAAGGGACCCGGGCTGTGACGCGGACTCTCCCCGAGCTCCCCCAGGGCCGGCGGCGCTGCCTCGACCCTCCCCGGGCTCGGGCTGGGGCGGGATCATGCAGGGCTGGTCTCGGGAGTGGGGGCTCTGGCCCCGAGTCTCCGGGTCCGCTGGGGACCTGAGCGGGGGCCGTGAACATCCTTTGTGCCCCACTTCCCCTCCTCCCAGCCTGGGCGTGGGGGCGGGGGACCGCATGGATGCGGTTCCTCTTTCTCTCCCTGGTGTCTGGGCGGCGCCTTTCCCATTCACTTATCAGGTCTCCTGGTTTTCTAATACTTCCCCCCCTCGCCCCCCCCAAATCTTCCCTATTGCCTCTCCTGATGGATCCTTTAGAACCTAACCAGGAAAAATGTAGACTTTCCTGAAACCCTGGGCTCAATGGAGCAAAACCGAAACCTCCTTGCTGCTCTCACGTTTTTCTTAACAAAAGGCTCCTCTTTCTCCATACCCCAAAGCAAGTCTTCTTGCTTTTAGGTAAGGGGAATGTATGTCTTGCTGGCATTTTCATTGATTGTTCTCAGCATGTCCTCTCCATTTTTTCCTGATGCTTTTTGTATTAAAAAGGGTAGGTATTGTCTTTAAAATAAAGGTTATACGTTTAGCTGACTGGTACAATTTGTGACACATGCTGTTTCTTTGAATATCGGCACACATCTGTTGAAATTCCTATAAGTTGAAAAAATATTCTTTCTGATCTGATATTGCAAACAAAGCAGTGGTGGGAGGCAGTATCAAGTCATTCTAGAAGATTCTGCATTTGTCATATTGCAGAGAGCCTAGACTGGGTGGAGGCTGGGAGGAGTTATTTTAAAGGAGAAAAAGTCTTTTTAATAATTTGTTTTAGATAAGTGTGAGGCTTTTTAAAATAAAAACTAGTGCATCCTCATGCTGATGAAAAGGGAATGCTGATCGCCAGTTGTCGCATTTTTGTCTGGGATGCAGATTCCTGCCTGTATTGCACCATTTTGTCAGTAACAGTACATTTATCTAATGGGCTATCAAGGAGTTTGATATTAGAGGAGGGGGCAAATATTGAGTATTATTAAATGAAACATATAAATTATCTAATGAATGATTTAGGTCTCTCACTGCCTTAACATTTAACTTCTGCATTATGTAACAAAGATTTTGAAAATGCATCTCCAGTGTGAAGTGGATTCAGGAGTGTATCTTCCTGCATGTTAAATCTTTATAATGAAGCAATGTAGGTATCACAGATTAATCCTTGAATAACTTTGCTATTTCATAAAAAATACATAACAATGCTGATGCTTTATTTAAGCCAACTACCTTAACAAAAAAGATTTTTATTGTTTAGGAAGAGCCTTGATTCTGAAATTGGGAGTATTGCTGTATTAATGTATTGCCACAGATTTAAAATTTAAAACATTTTAAAGCTCAAATGATAAGTTGTACTTTTAAGAGATAGCAGTATTATAAATATGTTTAGTTCATGCTATTTAGACGCTTCTAATTTTTCCATGTTTCTAGTTTCACAGGAAAGTGAGTGACCTCGCACCTATATCCATAGCAACCCAGTGATGTCACACACAATGACACAGAGGCTGCAATGCACCTAAGGGCTGGTAGGGAGTATGCAAATGGCATTTGTCCAAGGTAATGCAGAAATTAGCAGATAAGCAGGTGGAATTGAGCGTTTCACTCTTATCCACCAGATAAGAGTTGGTCCAAAAAATAAGAATTTCATTTACCTTTAGGCATGAAAATCAGTGACCTCTAGATAATGCCTATTCATTTTCCAGTTTCTAGTTTACTCACAAAAGTATATTTGTATTTTAAAACATGTGTCTCTGTTAAAATTGGACAATAATGGAATAAAAATAGAAATTCTAAACAATATGTTTTCTGATCATAGTGCTGGGTAGGCTGCTGTATACTTGGGTTTATTGCAGATTTTTAACTTGGCAGGTCATAATAAAAACCTTTAAAAATTATGATTTCCTACTGGGTCATTTTCAGTAATGTTAATGAGTGAAGATTCGTTTACATTGAGACTTGGAAAAGTTCTTTTTTCACATATTTATGCTTCTGCTTCTTGTCAGAGTATGGAGGAAAGAACAGTGTAAAATAAAGGAGATCTTTTTTCAAACCTGTTTACTGTGACTGAGGAGGTATGCTTATCTCTGACCCTCATTTTCCTCATCTGTAAAATAGGTCAATATCTACTTGAAATACTTGTGAGGATTAAGTAAGGGATGTAGTAGGTGCTCAAAAATAGTAACTATTTAGAAAACTTTGTTTCTTGCCCCGTTTATAAAAGTCATCTCATCTTTGGGGAATTGGGAAAATACAGGAAGATACAAAGAAATTACTGGGTCCTGTCACCCAAGGAGCACTCTTCTAAGGCTGAAGTCATTCTGATGACAGGGGGATTAAATTTGCACTTAATGAAATTATCCTAGTAATAATACTGTTGGTACCTGTGCAGAGTGGTAGTTGTGTGTGGGTGACCAAGGATGGGAACAGTTGGCAGTGTTTTGAAGAAGAAAAGGGGAAGTTTACTGGCATTTTGTTTTAAGCTAATTTTTTAATATTTTTTTTTTAGTAATCTCTATACCCAGTTTGGGGCTTGAACTAACGACCTGGAGACCAAGAGTCACATGTTCTTCCAGCTGAACCAGTTACGCACCTCAGAAGTTTAGTTTTTTAAGAGAAACCTGTAGTCTGCCATTTAAGGGAACACCTAGATGTTTCTTGTTAGACAGTTCTGTCTTGTCCTTTGGATTCTAATAGCCTCTCCAGAAGTTAATATTCTAAATAGGCTACTGGTACTTGCCTCAGGAGGGAGGAAAGATCTCTGGGCTACTCATCTTGTTGAAGTGACTGGATTGGGGGGCACTGGTTGGAAAAGGCTACCTTAATTATATAGAAGAGTCTTCTTGGAATCCATATGGTCTACAATTCTTAATATCTTAAATACTCTGTTTTTCATCCTAGCCCTTCCAGGAGGCTAGATCAATAGCCATTATCGCTAATGGAGTAGTGACACCTCTGCAGACTTCAGAGGTGGAATTCTGCCAGCCATTATTCTGAGTCATGTGGTTTCAATTGTTCTGTTCTTTGGGGTGGAAAGAATACAGATAACAGTTGGCTTTTTATGTCGTAGTCTTTGCAATAACTGCAATGACAATTGCTTTTTCTAATTAAAAAAAAACTCTTGAATTGTATCAAGATAAAAAAGGTACTGCTAAATGTGTATCCTTGTTACAGAGCTTTGGGTTAACAGCAAACCACGGGGAGAATTTCATTCCCTAGCACCTGCGGGAAGCCTTATTAAGCCAAATTCTAAATTATTAAAAAGCAGAGAAAATGATTTTGTTTTTATCAAGGTAAAAGTCACATAGTATTAAACTAATCGTTTTCAAGTGTACAATTCAGTAAAATTTAGCACGTTCACAATGTTGCGCAACCATTATCTCTAGTTAAAAAAATGAGAAAATGATATTTCTAAAAAGGGATGATGGTTTGGCTGTAGCTGGCTGGATTTCAAGACTACTGATTCAGGAATGTGTCAATAGTGAAGTAATCACAGTAGCTCACAGCCAATGGTAGTTGGCATCCTTTTGTCTTTGTTTTCTGACATCTGAACCTTTTCAGCATAAATTGAAAAAAGACTTATTTTAGCTAGGTTTATATTTCTCTTCAAGAAGTTACAGAGTTTAAGAACCGTATGATGTTCCCCCAAGTAAATAAGAATTTATCTGAAATCAGAACAAACTATTAACTATTGGAGATTATGGAAATTTTGCTGGGTTATTACTATGACTCATTTTCCATCCCAATGCTGACTTCGTTATAAATGCTTTCCCTGCTGTGGCAGCGGTTCCCTAATGAACACTGTACAGCATGGAGAGGGTGAGCTGTTCAAGAACGGGATGCTAAACTGATGGGAATACCCTGTGTATGATATTATATATACAACATTGGGGGCTTCTGAGGCTTCCAAGAGCTTCTTACTGCCATTATCACCAGCCTTCACTCTTCTTACCTGGCGCAAGGCATCTGGTTATTACTGTATTGCTCTCAGATTCCATGGGATGTGGAAGAAAAGCACAGAGCATTTTATAGATTTACTAGTCAAACACATAAACCAGTTTTTTGTCTTTTTTAATTAAACTCTGCCTAGCATGGGGCTTGACCTCATGACCCCAAGATCAAGAGTTGCATGTCCTATTGAATGAGCCAGGCGCCCCTCTTTTGTCCTTATTTTCTAAGTTGTTTTTTTAGCATTTGAGCATATATTTATGACTGTAATCATGGGAGGCTCAGCTTGTCTTTGTAGGTTGTAAAGGCTACCAGTATCAGCTACCTTTCCTTTCATAATCATTTTCCTGTTGTCTTCCTCAAATTCCTTTTTAGGTATCAAATACGATTTTGGTTCATTACCACCATATCATCACACAGAGATCCTTGAATTTTGATTTTACTCATTTAAACCAGTTCCATGAAAAGTGATCAATAGACGTTCCCAAGAGAGCTTCAATTTTAAGATAAATGGTTAAAGAATCGGTTTGATTCCGTGATTTTACAGCAACAATAAAAATAAGTCTTAAGGACTTTGCATGGCTTCTTTTTTTTCTTCCTTTCTAAACTAGTGAAGTTCAAGCTAAATTGTTAGCAGCATTTCACCTATAAAGTTGTGTCCTATAGAGGGAGATTTTTCTTTACCTGAGTTGAATACTGTGCTGCATAGCTGGGTTGCAAGTAGGTAAAAGGGAATGAGAGTGTTCTCACATATGTAGATCATTTAACATGAGATTTAGAAAGTAAATTTCCAGATAAACTCCTCGGTCTCATCCTCTTAATCTTTGGAGCAAGATCTTACTTTTGGGGGGAGATAGCCAAACTGAATAGGACCCAGGTGTAAGGTCAGCTTTTTCCTCTTAATTCTGTTACTAGGACAGGGGCGTCAGAGCTGGGAATAGGACAGTGACAGCAGTGGGCAGCTGCACAAGTAATGACAGCTCAAGAGGACTCCCTTAGCCTCCCTCCCCCACAGCCGAATGTGCAGAGCAGCTGCAGTGGCAGAGAGAAGGAAGGGTAAGAGGGTAACAAGAGGAGGGCTTTTAAAAATGCAGGTTTGTTTTGAGGAGATAGATCATTTAAATTTCTTGAGGTTTTTTTTTTTTTTTTGTCTCCTTTCTTTTAAAGATTTTATTTATTAATGAGAGAGGCAGAGAGGTAGAGACACAGGCAGAGGGAGGAGCAGGCTCCATACAGGGAGCCTGACGGGGTCTCCAGGATCACATCCTGAGCCCTGAGCCGAAGGTGGCGCTAAACCGCTGAGCCACCCGGCTGCCCCTATTTTTCTTGAGCTTTTTTTTTCTTTTCTTTTTTTCTTGAGCTTTTTGAAAGGAATTATTAACACAACACTTGAGCCTATCATATTTAAATAACCTGGATCTGGAAAGTGGTTTCTGGTGCCAGTACTTTAAGGATGTGGAAATAAGCTTAAACTTTTTTTTTTTTTTGGACTGAATTAAGTGAGTAGGTCTCTGCCCTGGTGGCCCCACATGGATATAGTAGCCAATAGCCATGCAGATAATCCCAATCCCATACTCCTGCCAGCACAGTTTTATGTGAGGGCCTGCCTGATATGGGTAGACTGGTGGATAGATGCTATTTTCAAATGATACTCCATTCTTCACATGTGACCTATATCGAGTCTTTTAAACTACATCTCTTTTTTTTTTTTAATTTTTATTTATTTATGATAGTCACACACAGAGGGAGAGAGAGAGGAGGAGACATAGGCAGAGGCAGAAGCAGGCTCCATGCACCGGGAGCCCGACATGGGATTCGATCCTGGGTCTCCAGGATCACGCCCTGGGCCGAAGGCAGGCGCCAAACCGCTGCGCCACCCAGGGATCCTTAAACTACATCTCTAATAGAGGCACTAAATTTTTTATATTAAGTTGAAAATGACCCAATCTAGAAGTGTAAGGAGAGAATAAGAGGCTTAACAACCATCTTGAGGCAAGGAAAAGCTAGTGGGAGCGCAGAAAAAATAGTTTTTATGTTATTATTTTATTTTTTTAAAGATTTTATTTATTTATTCATGGGAGACACACAGAGAGAGAGAGGGAGAGAGAGAGGAACAGACCAAGGCAGAGGGAGACGCAGGCTCCATGCAGGGAGCCTGGCATGGGACTCGATCCTGGGTCTCCAGGATCACACCCTGGGCCAAAGGCGGTGCTAAACCGCTGAGCCACCTGGGCTGCCCAAAAGATTGTTTTTTTAAAAAAATTTTTTAAAGTTATCTCTACACTCAATGTGAGGCTCAAACTTAAAATGTCGAGATCAAGAGTCATGCTCTACTGACTGAGCCAGCCAGGCACTCTTATTTTTCGTTTTCCTTTTTTTTTTTAGAATATTCTAGAATATTTTGAATTTTGGGATGCTGTCATTTTCTAAGGGAGTCTGGTCTTTGGAAGGCTGTCATCAATGGGACTGATTACTGATAACAAACATGTCTGGCCTTTTGGATGCTTGGAGATTTGGGAAAAAATGACAGGTATCACCATAATTATTCCCCATGCAGGTATATTTCCCTCGTGTCTTTTTCTGTAGTGTTTAGGCTTGCTTTTGTACCTTGCCTTCTCCCTTGACATTTTTTCAAGGATCTTTTTTTTTTTTTCCTGTTATTATGTTCAATGGCTTAACAGTTCTGTGGGTATGTCATAATTTAATTTTTTCATAATTGTATTTAACATTTGTGTTCTTTCCGAATTTATAAGTAATGTTGCTATAAATATCTTTATGGCTAAAGCTTCCAACATATATTTTTTTTAAGATTTTACTTATTTATTTGACAGCACAAGCAGGGGGAGCTGCAGGCAGGGGGAGAGGGAGAGGTAGGCTCCCTGCTAAGCAAGGAGCCTGATGTGGGATTCCTTACCTGATGAAGGCTGATGTTTAACCCACTGAGCCACCCAGGTACCCTCCAACATAGTTTATATATTAGGACAGAGACCCAAAAGTGGAATTTTTTTTTAAAGATTTTATTTATTTATTCACAAAAGACACAGAGGAAGTGACATAGGCAGAGGGAGAAGCAGGCTTCATGCAGGAAGCCCGATGTGGGACTCTATCCTGGATCCCAGGATCACACCCTGAGCCAAAGGCAGATGCTCAACCGCTGAGACACTCAGGCATCCCCAGAAGTGGAATTTTTGAAAGGAAGAGCTAAGCATAATTTTTAAGGTTCTTGAAATCACAGTGGGTACTGAGTTTTCTTAAACTGTGAGGTGGAAAACTGTGAGTTTTCTTAAACTGTGAGGTTTTCCAGTGAGGTGGAAAATGTAATCAAGTAGGTATAACACGCTTCTAAATTCAAGGATAACCTATTCCACTTTTACTACATGAAGAAAAGTGAAGTCAAGCAGGTAAGAACTTCACTGCTAGCAGCAAATCTCCCTTTTGTTGCTTTCTTGTGGTTGGAATGATTGCCTTTAAAAAGAAAACACTGAGGGCCTCCCTGGCTCAAGTGCTAGAACGTGGGGGAATCTCTTATCAGGTCATGAGTTCAAGCCCCACGTTGGGTGTAGATTACTTAGAACTAATCTGAAAAATTTCAAACATTTCTGGAGACGAACAGTAGGATATGTCTTCGTACAACCAGCTTCACCATTTGTCAGCATAACAGTCAATCTTGTGTCTATGTTCCTACCAGATTTACCATCTTAGAGGAAGATGGCTTCTTAACGACCTAAAACTACCCTGTATTGGCCATAAATGATCAGGTTATCAGCAAGATCTCTCCACATTCAAATTTGGCAATCTCAAATGTAGTTTCTTGCTTAAAGCATTTAATTCACATGGCAGATGATTTTCATTTTTTCCTTGATTTTTAAGAGAGGCACTTTGCTTCAGTTGAAATGCAAGTGCTGCCTACCATCAGCTTTTTCTCGTGAGGGGAATGAAAGCCTGGATGGGTCATGAGGGGGCAGAGGATGCATGATGTGTTGTCTGTGGGTTAAGACTTCTATCATTACAGGACTGGGATTTCTCTTTTACTGCCTTTATTTTGTTTTTGGAAAGATTCTTCAGTTACTTCTGGCTTTTATCACTAATCTGATAGAAGAGCTAAAACCCAGTTTATTGGTTGAGGACGATGTGAATAAACAACTTTGCTTTTGTTTGGCTCTGTTGCTTGTGAAGCATTTTTTAAAAAATCATTTGTTTTAAGGGCTGTATGTTGCTGGGTATTTGGGTGGATGGGTGGGTAAGTAGGTAGTAAGCATATATCTTAGCTGTCTGGGCCCAAACAGCCTAGCTTTGAATCCATGCTCACAGGTATAGAGCTGCCCAATTTAATGATGTTAACAGTAATGTAGGTGGGTATGCTATCATTTTACTTATTTTTTGCCCTTTGAAGGTTCTGCAGAAAAACTTGATTAATTTTTTCTTAAGATTTTATTTACTCATGAGAGACAGAGAGAGGCAGAAACATAGAGGGAGAAGCAGGCTCCATGCCAGAAGCCCGATGCAGGACTCAGTCCCAGAACTCCGGGATCACCCCTTGAGCCAAAGGCAGAGGCTCAACTGCTCAGCCACTCAGGCGTTCCATAAAACTTAATTTTGGAAGGGGATTCATTTATTAAGGAAAGGAAAACAATATGGTAAATTTCCAACGGCTATAACAACAGTAATAGAGTAATAGGACATCAAAGTCACACTGGACTTCGGGATATTTGGTACAGAAGCAATGCTGGGTCTCGGTGAGGCTGGAAGGAGGAGAGCATGGAGGAAGGAATGTCATGGCAGAGGGAATAACCTGTGTAGTTCCAGAGTGTGCAGGAGGAGAATGTACTGCAGTGGTGTGTATTTGAGGAAATAGCAAATGAGTCCACAGAGGTGAGTTGGGGCCAGTTCACAAAGGGCTTCGGGAAGTCTTGAGTTTTTAAACTATGGAGGGTCATGGAAAGATTGTAAGCAGAAGAGGATCATAATCTGATTTTTGGCCTGAAAATATTTGGAAATTGGAAAGGACCGTGAAGGGCAGCCCGGGTGGTGGCTCAGCGGTTTAGCGCCACCTTCAGCCCAGGGCTTGATCCTAGAGACCTGGGATCGGGTCCCATATCGGGCTCCCTGCATGGAGTCTGCTTCTCCCTCTGCCTGTGTCTGCCTCTCATGAGTAAATAAAAGTCTTAAAGAAAAGAAGGACCATGAAGCGAAGGGAGGGAGACAGATTAGAGTGTTACGGGGTGGAGCCTGAAGGGGTGAGAACCTGGACATGAGGATGGATGGTGAGAGCAGGTTTGAGGGAGTTGGATGGCTGGAGACAAGAGGAGGGAGGAAGAATGACCGACGCAGTGAATTCCATTGTGGTTGTGCTGAGTTTGGGGAGCCATGTAAGTAGAGGCAGCTACAGGTTAACATGTGCACGGCACTTAGAATAGCACCATACACAGGGCAAACACTGTATTACATATTCTCTTTTCATCAAATAAACATTTTTGTAGAACCAACTAGTGACTGAGCTTTGGTCTGAGAGCTGGGGAATCCGTGGCCCACTTCGTGGCCCCTATGGAATGGACATTCTAGTGGGGGACACTTGTTTATCTGTGACGGCTAAAACCAGGCATAGTAAGGTCACCTAGGGAAAGTAGAGAGTTTGAGTCAGAATGAGGCGGCTGAGCCTATTAGTTGGTAGTGAGGAAGGCAAGAAACCAGGAGAGAATGCTAACAAAGGGAAGAGCTGGTCTGGAAAGAGGGAGTGGTTGGCAGTGTTGGATTCCTTTAGGAATAGAGATTTAAGTTGAAGATATAAGGGAATGTTGATTGGGGATGGGTAAGGGGAATGACAGTTGATGGCTTTATCAAGTAGGTGCAGGGGTGGTAAGGCGAGTTGAATGAAAGCTCAGGAAGTGCTGAGAAGTATAGACTTATTTTCAGGAGCTTGATTTTGCAGGAAATGAGAAAGATAAGATTAAAAGCCACTTATTTTTTTTCTTTTTCTTAAAGATTTTATTTATTTGAGAGAGTACTAGCAGGGGAAAGTGCAGAAAGAGGAGAAGCAGACAACCTGCTGAGGCACTCACTCGCCTCCACTTACTCATTTTCATCCTGATCTTGGGTGATGTGCTAATGGGAAAAAGCAGGAGGGGAGGAGGCAAGATCTAGGGGAGAGATTGACTGCTGGGCATATAGTGAGGAGGAAGAAACACTGTTTGCACACAGGGAGGAGGCAATGATAGTACCAGTTGTTTACTAAGAAGAGGCACCTCTTTCCTTGTGGTCACTCTCCTCCATGAAGAGGTGGCAGGAAGCAAGTATTGCGAAGCAGTAGGTGCAAAGGGCCCCTGCTGAGGTTAGGAAAACCTTAATGTGCAGGGACTTGTCTTAGGTTGGTGTCTGTCTCTGTCTCCTTCCCTGTCTCCTCTCCCCTCAGTAGGAAAGTTCATATTCATACACAAATAATTGAATTCGTGAATCTTAGAAGAAAGGAATAAAGCCTAAAGGGAAGGAAAGAAGAGATGGGGCTCAGGAGCATGGGCTAGTAGGTAAGAGTGAGGACTGGTATTATTGGATGGAGGTTGTGTAAGAGTTTTATTTATTTTTTAAGATTTATTTATTTATTCATAAGAGGCAGAGACATAGGCAGAGGGAGAAGCAGGCTCCCTGCAGGGAGCCTGATGTGAGACTGGATCCAGGGACCCCAGGATCACAACCCGAGCCAAAGGCAGATGCTCAACCACTGAGCCACCCAGGTCCCCCTAACAGTTTGATTTTAGAGGTGAGTGATTTTGAACAAGGAGGTCAGGGTGTGGTTTGGGGGTTAAGTTGTCAAATTTGGTGAGATAGCTACACTATTGTTTATAATTAATTCAGGGGAATAGCTTTGGACAATGCAAGTAGAACCAGAGAGCTAGACACAGATCTGGACATAGGTGAGTAATCCCAAAAAAGTGAACAGGACATTGATTCCGGGAAAGTTGTAGAAGCAAAGAAAAGGCCTAAAAGGAAATTGTTACGAAGGGGAGTCATTATGGATTTGTATAAGAAGCTGTTTAGGGATACCTGGGTGACTCAGTGGTTGAGTGTCTGCCTTTGGCTCAGATCATGATTCTGGAGTCCTGGGATCAAGTCCTGTATCATGCTCCGCGTGGCAGGCCTGCTTCTCCATCAGCCTATGTTTCTGCCTCTCTCATGAATAAATAAAAATCTTTGGCGGGGTGCTGGGGGACAAACTAAAGTGGCCATGGAAGTTTTCTAGCAGCAAGCTCTCTCCTGATTCACAAGCACTTTTCAGGCCTCTGCTTGCCTCAGGCTTGCTACTGGACCACTAGCTAAGGCAAGTCACATGACCAAGTGCAGAGTGTAGGGGTGGAGAGCTAAGATTCCATTTCTTCATGGGAGGAGCTACGAAGTCCTACTGCAAACGAAAAAGATCTATACAGGGTTGGGAGGAATTAGTAGAGCCACTTTTGCAATCGGCTTGATACATTGAGGATAGATTCGGGTCACCTAAACATTTAGAAGTGACTGTTTGGTACGATGGTGATTCATTGGTGTACGCAATGTGTGCCTGTCCCTAAGGACTTCAGTCTTTGTGGGGAAAGGAGGGGTATATAGTTAACAGTATGAGGCACTAGAAGTAAGTGGTATAAAGGATGTAAGGTAAAAATTAATACACAGAGTAAGCTGTGATTAGAGTTGCCTGAGAAATTTTCAGAAGGCTTCTGGAAGGAAGTGTATGTAGTATTTGAATTAGGACTTGAAAGATTTACAGAGAATTTTTCTTTATGGGTTCTGGAAGTGTGCTTAGGTGGTTGGACAAGCATGAGAGTGCAGAAGTATACAGTATGAGGAAGAGTAACATGACCTGAGTATTGATAACTTGGTACAGGGTACAGGGTTTTTCTTTCCTTTTTTTTTTTTTTTTTAAGATGTATTTATTTATTCATGAGAGACACAGGCAGAAACACAGGCAGAGGGAGAAGCAGGCTCCATGCAGCCTGATGCAGGACTCGATCCCAGGACTCTGGGATCATGACCTGAGCCACTGAGCCACCCAGGCGTTCCAGTATAGCATTTTTCTACCTTGGTACCATTGATATTTGGACCATATTATTCTTCACTCTTGTAGGGGGCCTCTCTGCATATTAGAGTGTTCAGGAGCATCCCTGGCCTTTGCTCAATAATCTCTGTAGAGCTGTTTTTAAGAAACTGCTGCAGTGTACCATAGTTCATACAGCACTTGTGTACACATCAGCTAGTTTAATTTTCTGCTGGGAGAGTTTCCCCTCCCTCGCCAAAACATACCTATGATTAAAGCAGCCATGATAAATATTAGCTCTTTGTTTGCCTGCATTCAGGAGGTAGCCTGGCTGAAGTTTGAGTCTTGTATTCTCAGCAGGCTTACGGGTAGTGACAGAGGAGCCTGTTTTTGGGAAGAGAGGATGGTGAGGGGAGTTATATCCAGATCATATAAACAGTAAGTAGACAAGACGAAGAGTTAGGAGGACTGTCTTCATCTGTTTTGAGGAATTGATTGTGGCCCCAAGAGAGAAAATTCATAAGGCTAGCACATGACAGTTGTAGGGAGTTTTTTTTACCATGAAATTAATTTCTGAAGGTGGACTTAGGTCCAGTTCTCACAGAAGATGTGCAGGTCGGTGGGGGGCAGGGGAAACCTTTGCTCAGGGTCTGCAAGAGGGGAGGAGCTCTGGTTTGATATCTGTGTGGATTGTCTGTGTTTCAGGAAGTAATACGTAATCTTGCATAATCTCAGTATGTTTCTGTCCTTCGTGTTTCCCTCCTATAGTGGCACAATTGGATGCTTTATAATGAGAAATACCTGTGATAGGGAATGTAAATTTCGTAGCCCTCTTCACGTTGAAGTATACCTGAGCAATAAAACTACACAATACTCTTGTTCTCATCTTGGGAGAGGGGATGAGAAATATTAACATACATTAGACTACATAGGAGTTGATTTGAAATAACAAAATTAATATTAGAGGTTTATGCTCTGTGACAGTGACTTGTCTTTGTATAAGCCCACGTATTATGAAGCATGAAGTATTTGGAATTGGGAACTCCTCAAGCACACATGAGTTAATGTTTAATTGCTAGTGTGTGAAAGTGCAATGTAGACTATGCTACAGTGCAACAGTTTTATTTTTACAACTTTATTGAGATATAATCCACATACCAGTTCACCCATTACAAGTGTACGGTTCAGGGGTTTTTAGCATTTCAGAGTTGTGTTAGCTAGCACCAGTGTCTGAATCCTAGAGTAAATAGTCACTCCCCGAAAAAGAAACCCTGTACCCATGGGGAGTCACTGTCTACTCCCCTGCCCTCTCTCAAAACCCCCCAGCCCTAAGCAACCACCAGTCTATTTTGTGTTTCTGTAGATTCGCCTGTTTGGGACATTTCCTGTCACTGGAATCCTGTAGTGTGTGGTCTCCTTGTGACAGGGCTTCTTTAGTTTGGCATCGTGTTTTTACTGCCCTCCATGTTGTAGCCTGTGTCCTTATTCCATTCCTTTTTATGCCCGAGTAATACTCCATTGTTTGAATAATGCATTTAATTTAGTCTGCTCACCAGTTGACCTTTAGCTTGTTTTCAGTCTTGGGTGTTTTGACTAATGCTGCTAAGAACATTTGTGTATAAGTTTTTGTGTGGATGATGTTTTCATTTCTCTCATATATACTCACCTAAGAGTGGAATTGCTGAGTCATGTGGTAACTTGCCATTTTGAGGAATATTGTGCTGCCATTCCCCCTTTTTTTTTTCTTCCAGATTTGTATTTATTAGAGAACAAGTGGGAGGGAAAGGGAAACGCAGACTCCTACACAGTGAACTCAAACCCAGGACCTTAAGATCATGATCTGAGCCAAAGGCGAATGCTTAACCGACTAAGCCACCCAGGTGCCCCTGTGCTTCCATTCTTAACCTGGAGAAGTAAGGATTCCATGCAATACTGGATCTTTAAGGGGTAGGGCTATGTTGGAGGATATTTATTTATTTACTTATTTATTAAAGGATTTTATTTATTCATGAGAAACAGAGAGAGGGAGGGGGGGCAGAGACACAGGCAGAGGGAGAAATGGGCTCCATGCAGGGAGCCCGACATGGGACTCATCCCAGGTCTCCAGGATCACGCCCTGGGCTGAAGGCAGTGCTAAACCGCTGAGCCACCCGAGCTGCCCTATTGATTTATTTATTTTTTTTTTTTTAAGATTTTATTTATTTAGAAAGCGTGCACCTGTGGTATAATGCATGCAAGCTGGGCATGAGGGAGAGGGAGAATCCCAGGCAGACATTGTACTGAGCACGGAGCTGAACATGGGGCTCGATCCTGTGACCCTGAGATCACGACCAGAGCCAAAATAAAAAATTGGATGCCTAACCGACTGAGCCATCCAGGTGGGCCAGGGGATAGTTTAAAAACCTCCTCTTGAGGTGCTAGGGTGGCTCAGTCAGTTAAGAGTCTACCTTCAGCTCAGGTCATGATACCCAGGTCCTGGGATCGAGCTGCAAGTCAGACTCCTGGCTCAGCGGAGTCTGCTTCTCCCTCCCCTCCGCCCTGCTCATACTTTCTCTTTCAAATGAATAAATAAAATCTTAAAACCCCCCAAAACAAGAGTCACTATTTAAAAATGCTGGAAGTATTCCATTTAATTCAAAACAAAAGTGCCCGTGATCAACATTAGTAACATTGCCCATGTGTGTTCAGTAAGATGTGATTATAGGTATAGAGAGTATTACTACAGGAAAGAAACTGATACTTGATAGCCATAAGATTATGGAAATAAACTGGGGAAATATATGAATTAATAATTGATTTAATGAGACAGGGCTGAAATTTATAGTATATAATATATAGTATATATATATAATATATAGTATATTGGCCGTGACCTGTATAAAGATCCAGTGAAAGATTTTTATACAACTAAAGTGGGGGTAAAAGGTATTCTTGGGGTGGGGTAGTGCACACAAATCAACAGATAACGGGTTTGAGTTAATTATTTACACCAGTAAACTTGTTTATATAAAATTACTGCCTTTGGGTGCTTTTTTTTGTGAAAACTTAGTTCTCAGCATTGGTTTTAAAAATCTTAAAAAAAAAAAAAACAACCACCAAACCTTTAATGTAGATAAAAATTAACAGGGTGAATTATGGAGTAGGTTTGTTTGAATAAGTACTGTAACAGGTCAGAATCAATGTTCTCAATCTCCACTGCTCCCCAGCCACTCTGTTTTCAGAGTGGCCTCTCTAGAAATATACCTAGAATACACAAACACTTTTTTTTTTTTTTAAGATTTTATTCATTTAGTCACAGACACAGAGGGAGAAGCAGGCTCCCTGCAGGGAGCCCCATGCGGGACTTGATCCCAGGACCCCAGGATCATGACCTGAGCCAAAGGCAGACACTCAACCACTGAGCCTCACAAATACTTTTTGAATGGCTAAGAATTCCACAGTATGGATGTGTCATAATCTAACTAGTTTCTTATTGAAGACCATGTTGGTGTTTCCAGACTTTAGCTGTTAGCAATAATGCAGTGAATTAGTTTCTAGAAAGAGTTGCAAGAGGAGCACCTGGCTGGCTCAATAGAGTAACATGTGACTTTTGATCTTTGGGTTAAGAGTTCAAGTCCCATGTTGGGTGTAGAGCTTACTTTATTTTTATTTTTTTTTAATTTTTATTTTTATGATAGTCACAGAGAGAGAGAGAGAGAGAGAGAGGCAGAGACACAGGCAGAGGGAGAAGCAGGCTGCATGCACCGGGAGCCTGATGTGGGATTTGATCCCGAGTCTCCAGGATCGCACCCTGGGCCAAAGGCAGGCGCTAAACCACTGCGCCACCCAGGGATCCCTAGAGCTTACTTTAAAAAACGGGGGTGGGGGTAGGAATCGCAGAGTCAAAAGGTTGCTGAATATTTGTAATTTTGTTAGTCCTTTGCAGATTGTCCTCTATAAATGTTGTACCGATTTATAGTTGCCCACCATGGATGGATGAGAGAGTGCTGCTCTTCATAGAGTCATCTGACTTTAGGTATTGCCAGTCTGATTGGAGAAAAATGAACATTCATAATAGATGAGATTGGGTGCTCTACCTGTGTTTCCCTTTTCTTTCAACTGTCCATTCCTTGTACTCCTTTTTTCTATTACTAGTTGGTCCAAAATTCTTTATAGGAGGTCTATGTATTAAGAGAAATTAGCCCTTTCTCTTTGATGTGTTGGTGATACTCATATCATCAGAGCCTTGGGATGGGAGAAGGAACACAGGTTTTGAAGCTAGAGGGCTCATGTTTGTGTCTTATCTCAGCAGTGTGTTTGTGGTGTGATTTTTTTTGGGGGGGGAGGGGGGAGTCCTTTTCATTTGTCTACATCACATCTGTAAGTGTGATGTCCGCCTTGAAGAGAAGTAATGAAACAAACACAGGACTTTGTGACTGTCTGAAAATCCCCAATGCCCGGGCAGCTCCTCTGTCATCTGTGAGATCTTGAGCTTGGCCCTGGTGAATATGAAGTTACAGGACTCCCAGGATGCTCCTGTTCCTTAAATTTTTCCCTTCTGTAGAGTTATCCATGGTGGTTGCTCCTGGGTTATTTAAAAAAACAAAAAAAACAATGCTAATTGGGATGCCTGGGTGGCTCAGAGGTTGAGTATCTGTCTATGGCTCAGGGCATGATCCCCGGTCTGGGATTGAGTTCCACGTTGGGCTCCCTATGGGGAGCCTACTTCTCTCTCTGCCTCTGCCTCTGCCTCTGCCTCTGCCTCTGTCTCTCTGTGTCTCATGAGTAAACAGTCTTTTTTTTTATTTTAATTTTTTAAATAAAAAACCCAGCTAGTGTTATTTTCTAAATAAAATTTCCTCTAAACTTTACAGACAGAGTGCTATCCTTAGAATAAAGTGAGTAAGTTTGTGCTTCCTCCTCAGGGAGCAGCACCTTGAGGATGTCTCACTAAGTTTTCTGTTTTCACAGAGTGGTGGCATATGAAACATGCTAGATGCTCGACAGATGCCTGATGAATTACCTGATGAGTGGCTTTTCAGTATATTTCCTTGTTATCAGACCTTATGGGACATGTTCTATCAAGTTTTCTAGAATGAATGTATTGAGGGTCCTCAAGGGGTCCATCCCCCCAGGGTGGATGATGTTGCTAGGACTCAGCATATAGTTGCATTCAGGGCTGTGTATTACAGCAAAAGGATGCAGAACTAAATCAGCAAAGGAAAAAGGTGCTTGGGCAAAGATCCGAGTAAACCAGGTGCAAGGTTTCAAGAGTCCTCTCCCAGGGGCTCCTATGTAGGCTGCATATGTGAAATGGTGTCTGCCAGGGAGTTTCATAAGAAATTTAGTGCCCCGAGGGTTTTATTGGGACGGGTCACATAGGTACTTTTGCCTAGCACATACCAAAATTCAAGACTCCTAGAAGGAAAACAGGTGTTTACCATAAACCACATTGTTTGCACAAACAGTTTAGGGGCAGGGAGCCTTTCTTATCTGGAAGTGGTGGGAACCTTTCCAAAATTCAAGTTTTCAGATGCCGGCCAAGGGTCAAGTTTGCAAGTAGATCTTGCTAAAGTTAGCATTCTCAAGTCTGTTGTATTAACTCCTCTGCACAGGCTATAATGCAAGTGTAAGGCATTTTACCCTGATAGAAAAGTCATAGCTTCAGGGTATTTTGTAAAGTTTTTGTAGTTATTTAGTAGACCAGTCATCTCTAGAATATGTGATTAGTTACATATTCAGGCAGAACAGTATCATTTATTTCTAGCAGTTTATTCCTCTGCTTGTATAGTATATAGACTATCCATTACATGAACACTGATATCCATCCTGTACCTTGTCATCTTATTTTTTCTGTTTGGTATAGGGTGTTCATATATAGCAGTTACTGTGTTTCTCTCTTTCATGTTCTCTTGGCCTTTCTTGTGACTAGTGCTCCTAACCTAGGGGCATAAGAAAAATGCAAGATGAGGGCCAAATGTTATACCTAGTGTCCGCTAGTCCCCTCCTCCTCCTTTTTTTTGGGGGGGGGTGGGGAGACAGAAAGCATATGAGAGTGTGAGCCCGGAGAGGAAGGAGCAGGCTCCCTGCTGAGCAGAGAGCCCAATATAGGCCTCTATCCCAGACCCTGGGGATCATGACTTGAGCTGAAGGCAGACACTTAACCAACTAAGCCACCCAAGAGCCTCCTTTCACCTTTTCCTTGAGATTATTTTTTTAGAGCAGTTTTAAGATCACAGTGAAATTGAGTGAAAAGCAGAATTCTCATATACCCCTCACCCACAGCCCCTCTTCTCCCCCCCCCCCCAGCATCCTCCACTATCAACATCTCAGAGTGTTTTTTTTTTTTTTTTTAAGATCTTTTTAGGGATCCCTGGGTGGCGCAGTGGTTTAGCGCCTGCCTTTGGCCCAGGGTGCGATCCTGGAGACTCGGGATCAAATCCCACATCAGGCTCCCGGTGCATGCAGCCTGCTTCTCCCTCTGCCTATGTCTCTGCCTCTCTCTCTCTCTCTCTCTCTGTGACTATCATAAAAATAAGAATTAAAAAAAAAAATAAAGTAAGCTCTACACCCAACATGGGACTTAAACTCTTAACCCAAAGATCAAAAGTCACATGCTACTCTATTGAGCCAGCCAGGTGCTCCTCTTGCAACTCTTTCTAGAAACTAATTCACTGCATTATTGCTAACAGCTAAAGTCTGGAAACACCAACATGGTCTTCAATAAGAAACTAGTTAGATTATGACACATCCATACTGTGGAATTCTTAGCCATTCAAAAAGTATTTGTGAGGCTCAGTGGTTGAGTGTCTGCCTTTGGCTCAGGTCATGATCCTGGGGTCCTGGGATCAAGTCCCGCATGGGGCTCCCTGCAGGGAGCCTGCTTCTCCCTCTGTGTCTGTGACTAAATGAATAAAATCTTAAAAAAAAAAAAAAGTGTTTGTGTATTCTAGGTATATTTCTAGAGAGGCCACTCTGAAAACAGAGTGGCTGGGGAGCAATGGAGATTGAGAACATTGATTGCCTCTCTCTCTGTGTGTGTGACTATCATAAATAAATAAAAAATTTTTAAAAAAAGATTTTTAAAAAATTTATTGACTCATGAAAGAGAGGGAGAGGGAGAGGCAGAGACACAGGCAGAGGGAGAAGCAGGCTCCATGCTGGGAGCCTGATGTGGGACTCGATCCCGGGATTCCAGGATCATGCCCTGGGCCGAAGGCAGGTGCTAAACCGCTGAGCCAACCAGGGATTCTCCCCCAGAGTGGTTGGTTTTAATCAGTAGACTGAGACCTACAGTGACACATCATTATCAAAGTCCATGGTATATATTAGTGTTCACTTGTGGTGGTATACATTCTATGGATTTTGATAAGTGTTCAACGACCTGTATCCACCATTAGAGTACCATATGGAATAGTTTCACCACCCTAAAATCCTTTTTTCTGGCTATTTATCGTTTCAGTTTTAGTTTTTGGATGTGAACTCAGTTCATTGTGGAGACTTCAGCATTCTTAAATCAGTGTGTCTTATATTCACCACTCTAACTCGTATTTTGTAACTTCTCCACAAGATTCTGCAAGATTGAAATAGTTGTGTTTTATTTTTTTTTGACTTATTTATTCACGAGAGACAGAGAGAGAGGCAAACACATAGGCAGAGGGAGAAGCACGCTCCACGCAGGGAGCCCAATGCAGGACTCAATCCTGGGACGGCAGGACCATGCCCCAGGCCGAAGGCAGGCACCAAACCGCTGAGCCACCCAGGAATCTCCTGAAATAGGTTTTAAAGTAAGCCTGATGCAAGTTTTTTCTTATTTAAGAAGATAAAATGTTTTGAAGTTGCATTCATTACAGTTTAAGGTTCTTGATAGATAGTTGAGGATCTTGTAAAAGACTGCGTGCTCTAAGTGTTGAGGTCAGAAAGTTCTCTAAATAGCTTTCCAAGATTCTCAAGGGTTGCTAATCTTTGGTTGAAAGTCTTTGCAACTGTTGATGCTAATTAATATCTGATTCCTTAGCGGCTGGGATTTGGAGAATTCCAGTTCTTAAGCTATCCTTAAGCTATCTGAGAATAACAGATTTTGGGGATCTTTTTATTAATCTGTTTATCTTTTTTTTTTTAATTTTTATTTATTTATGATAGTCACAGAGAGAGAGAGAGAGAGAGAGAGAGAGAGGCAGAGACATAGGCAGAGGGAGAAGCAGGCTCCATGCACCGGAAGCCCGACGTGGGATTCGATCCCGGGTCTCCAGGATCGCGCCCTGGGCCAAAGGCAGGCGCCAAACCACTGCGCCACCCAGGGATCCCCTAATCTGTTTATCTTTAACTCACTAAAAGAAATTTGAACTTGGGAGGGGCCTGGGTGGCTCAGTCAGTTAAGCATCTGCTTTCAGGTCCAGTCGTGATCCCAGGGTCCTGGGATGGAGCCCCATGTCTATCTCCCTACTCAGGGGGCAGGGGGTTCTGCTTCTCCACCCCTCCACCCCCCCCACATCCCCCCCACCCCCCGCTGTCTGTTCTCTTTCTCTCAATCTTATTTATTTATTTATTTGTTTGTTTGTTTGTTTGTTTGTTTTAAAAGATGAGAGACATAAGCAGAGGAAGAAGCAGGCTTCCTGTGGGACTCATCCCAGGACCCCAGGACCATGACCTTAGCCAAAGGCAGATGTTCAACCACTGAGCCACCCAGGCGTCCCTAAATAAAATCTTTAAAATAAAAAAGTTAGGCAAGCCCGGTGGCTAGGCGGTTTGACACCACCTTTCAGCCCAAGGCGTGATCCTGGAGACCCAGGATCTAGTCCTCAGGCACCTTGAATGGAGCCTGCCTCTCCCTCTGCCTGTATCTCTGCCGCTTTCTCTCTCTCTCTCTCTCTCTCTCTCTCTCTGGGTCTCAATAAATAAGTAAAATCTTTAAAAAACAAATTGAACTTGGGTTAGTATCCTAGTTGTTGAGAAGAGAGAAACCTTAATTTTGTTTTTAAGAGGAACATGTGACATGCCAGAGGATACAGACTTTCTACATTATACACCAGCCGTGACAGTATATTTTGGGGACGATATTTACAAGTGTTGCATTCTTAGAAACAATTCAGTGACTGTTTGGAAAAATAATTACCTCCCTTTCCATATGATATATATATATATATATATATATATCTCCTCTTCCCACATTGAATTCTCATTCTATCTTGGTTAAACCTTTTTTTGGACGCTGAGCATAATTTTTTTCCTTTTAAAAAGTTATCTTTTGACTTTTAAAAGTAGTATGGTTGGGATCTCTTTTAATGTAAAAATCACATATTCATTCTTACAGAAGTCCTTTTGATAAAAATTTTTTGATATTCTGGCTTAAGGTTTTTAGAGAAACCTTACTATTCTTTAAGCAGACTTTAAGAGCTAAAGGTTTTTCCCTCTTAGTTTTTCAGTGGCGGAGAACATCTGGGTATGTTCCAAATGTGTTTGAGTTTACTGTATCTAAAGGGGATATTATCACTTCATAATCTCCATGTTTCTGAGGCAACTGTGCAGGCTTTACATAAGCACACATTGCTGCCTTTGGGCTCTGCAGCCTTACTTCATTTGAGCAGGAGAAGACCCAACAGTATAGGGTACTGGTGAGGTCATTTGAGCTTTAAATAGTTGCTGGCTCTGGAAATGAGGGCAGCATTATTTAGGGGAAAGGCCAGAACTTGATCTCAGTGGCCTTAGGCACTCTGGCTTCTCTTTGCATTGGAGACAGTGATCAGGTTGCACTGGAGGAGGCCAGCCTTTGGTATACAGGGAGTATAGGCTGGAGTCCTATGGTACGCATGCCTGAAGTTTACAAAGGCCTCAGCTTGTTTGAAAGCCAGTCTTGGGAGTATTTTCAGGCTATATGATACTAAAATTTGTGGAAAGGAAGTGATGTAAGGTAGCTAAGGAAATTTCAACTTCGAGAACAAGATGAAATGGAGACGTGATACTTGATACAGGGATATAAGTTAACAGATGGTTATATAAGAAATTTAGAGGCATCTTATGCTGAGAATTAAAATGGAAAATTATTCAGGTTATGCTCAAAAGTAATTGCTCACATCTTTCTGTCACTTTATTGGGTCAAGAGCACGCTATCATTTATTTGATACGCTCTTATAATAACTTCATGAAAGAGGCAGAAATATCAGTTGGCCCAGAGAGATGAAATGCTTGCCCCAAGGTCACTTAGTAAATGGTGGGACTGGGGAAAGTGCAGTCTTTTAGGTTAGCTGAGTACACATCAGAAATCAGCAGGAGTAAGTAACTGTGTGGTGTACAGGTTGAGTGTAGTGTCTCCAAAGCCTAGAATATGTAAAGAATTGGATATGGGGAGGGGGAAAAAAACAATTGGATGTGAGATGATAGAAGCTGTCTTATTCCAAAGAAGTGTTTCCACAGCAGAATGGGGATGGGGGCGGGGGGTCATAGAACAGAAAGTACCTCTGTCCTGGTTTCCTTCTGCTCTAAAGTCTAGTAGTACAGAAACCCTGTCTTCCTAGTCTACCATTTGTTTTACAAGTAGACCATGTCTGGTAGTGTTCTCTAGCATTATAATGGGACAATAAAAAATGCATAGTAAAAGGGTAACATAAGAAAAGCTGCTAACCAGTTTAAGAAATATTTGAGTAGGGACACCTGGGTGGCTCAGCATCTGCCAGTTGATTATCTGCCTTTGGCTCAGGTCATGATCCTGGGGTGCTGGGATCGAGTCCCACATCGGGCTCCTGCGTGGAACCTGCCTCTCCCTCTGCAAGAATGACTTGCTTTGCAGTAAACTAATGAGTAAGATTTGGTTTGTGTTAGGATTTAATTATCTCCTGAGAGATACTATTTAAGTTACACAACCAGTTACAATTAAGCCTAAACCTCCCCACCTCCAGGTTTATGAAAGTGTCATATGTACTAAATGTGAATGATTCACACATCGAAAAAATCTCTTGGTATCCCACCCCCTTGTTTTGGTTATCATTTTAGATTATGTCCCCTCCCCCCCAGATCATTGAAGATCTGAGTGACTGGCCAGTTTTAATAGGGTAGTTGGAGAGATGGGGAAGATTTCATAGAGGACATGAATATTAACTATTAAGTTCGTTCTTGACACTTGTGTAAGTATCCCAGGCAGGGGGAGAAGAACAAAGGGCCGAAGTAGAAGTTTTTGTTGCAATTAACATGTTATGACTAGAGCCACAGGTAGGAGAGGACAAGGCAAGAGAAGTATCTAGTCCTTCTGAAATAGTTAATGATCTGAGATTCTTGGTGTTGTGGCTTAGCCACTGACTTAGTATACACTGCTTAGATACAATAACAGACCAATAAAAATGTGCTCTCTCAATAGGAACAAAAAATAAGCAAGCGTTCTATTCTCCTTGTAGAAGTCTTGATTTATTTATTTTTTATTATAAGCAGTTGTTTGGTAGTCATAAAAATAGAGATCATTGGTGTGGTGTTGCTTTAGTTTGCTCAGGGTGATTACTTGCTGGGATGATGAAGATGGAAACTTAGAAATGCCCATATTGAAAGAAGCGTTAGGGATCCCTGGGTGGCTCAGCGGTTTAGCGCCGGCCTTTGGCCCAGGGCGCGATCCTGGAGACCCGGGATCGAATCCCACATCGGGCTCCCAGTGCATGGAGCCTGCTTCTCCCTCTGCCTGTGTCTCTGCCTCTCTCTCTCTCTCTCTCTCTCTGTGTGACTATCATAAATAAAAAAAAATTAAATTAAATTAAAAAATTAAAAAAAAAAGCATTAATTCCTGTTGGCCACTTCAGTTTAGAAGTATGTTGCTCTTCTCTACATTCTTTTGTATCGCTGATGGTGTTCAGCCTGCAACAAATCTGTTTTCCAGTTGCTGACATGCCTCAGTGTTAGAACTGAGTCCAGACATGGCCCTAGTTTTGATTTCCGTTCCTGAGGTTTGTAATTCATATAGTCTTAACCCAAGGCAGAAAAGCTGCCTCATTTCTCAGAAGGCAACTTGAATTTGACTTCAGAATATTCTCACTGAAAAGGGATGGAACTGATTAGACCGGACAAGGTTAGAAGTAAAGTGTTGAG
Source organism: Vulpes lagopus (assembly GCF_018345385.1). Lineage (NCBI taxonomy): Eukaryota > Metazoa > Chordata > Mammalia > Carnivora > Canidae > Vulpes > Vulpes lagopus. The sequence goes on along the minus strand of NC_054826.1, from coordinate 96,102,782 downwards.
ATATATAACAGCCATTTATGCTTAAAATGTCCAGGATTTGTATCTATGTAACGTTATAGGAGAGAACTGTTGCCCTTTTGTAATTTATATCAAAATTTGTTTTTGACATCTAAGAGCTCGACCTGATTGATAGACCTTTGATGGAACAGATGTAAAAAATGTGTTTCCTTTTCTAGGGAGGAAGTGGGGACTTCAGGCATCACTGATCCAGCTGCAGTATTTTCCTTCTTTGTCATTTGCTCTGTGTCCCTCCCCTCCCGTGCACCCACACAGCCTCCCTGCTCTTTCTGTCCATCACTTTAGTCACCTGGTGCATCTGTTAGTGTTGTAGTGGCATAAAGATGTGATCAACCCAAGCGACATCATCCAGACCATAACGACTCTTCATTCTCTTCTCCTTATAGGTGACAGAGCTAAATGAGCCACTGTCCAATGAAGAGAGAAACCTCCTGTCTGTGGCCTACAAGAATGTCGTTGGGGCACGTCGTTCTTCCTGGAGGGTCATTAGTAGCATTGAGCAGAAGACATCTGCAGATGGCAATGAGAAGAAGATTGAGATGGTCCGTGCTTACCGTGAAAAAATCGAGAAGGAGCTGGAAGCCGTATGTCAGGATGTGCTGAGCCTGCTGGATAACTACCTGATCAAGAATTGCAGTGAGACCCAGTATGAGAGTAAAGTGTTTTATCTGAAGATGAAAGGGGACTATTACCGCTACCTGGCTGAAGTTGCCACTGGAGAGAAGCGGGCAACCGTCGTGGAGTCCTCTGAGAAGGCCTATAGTGAAGCCCATGAGATTAGCAAGGAGCACATGCAGCCTACTCACCCCATTAGATTAGGCCTGGCTCTTAACTACTCCGTTTTCTACTACGAGATCCAGAATGCCCCGGAGCAAGCCTGCCACTTGGCCAAGACCGCCTTCGATGATGCCATCGCTGAGCTCGACACTCTGAACGAGGACTCCTACAAGGACTCCACTCTCATCATGCAGCTCCTCCGCGACAACCTAACGCTCTGGACAAGCGATCAGCAAGATGACGACGGTGGCGAAGGCAACAATTAAGGCCCCCAGGTGGACTGGCAGCGCCCGCTGATGCTACTACTGCAGTCTTTATTTTTTCCCATGAGCTGGGGGTCGGGTGGGGGAGGGAAAGGGAGGGACGACCTTCCTAGGGAGAAGCCCACGACCTGTCCTGTCTTTGATCGCCTCTTTTTGACATTTTTGCCAAAATACCACTAGTGGAAAGTCAGGCTAGCTGTGCTGGTATTGAAATAGCAGCCTCACACTGGCGTATGGACTGTTCTGTAGATGAATGCAGGTGGAGCGGTCTGTCTTTAACTTATTGCTAGAGAATAGGGTTTTAAGACGAAAAGAAAACTGAAACGAGATGGCCCTCATTCAGTAAGTTCTGTGGTTCCAGTAAGGATTTGTGTGTACAGACGCTCTTGTCTTATGTTTTGGGTACTTTCTATCTCATCTATTTTAGCTGTGCATTTTTTTTTTCAGGGTGTACTCGACCAGCCATGGACTAATTGAAATCCCAAACTGACAGACTTGGAACATAAGGTGTGTTTATCCTTATGGTTTAGGCCTTGCCAGTTTCCTGAAGTCTTGGATTAGCTGACAGTATTAACACTAAATTGCAGTTTACAGTATTCTCCATTACAGCCATACGTAACATCAAGCCATTGATTGTGTCTTTTTCTTTGCTAGTTATTTTGGTTTTACATCCTTAGTCAGCCTTATCCAGGTTGGTTTTGCTGTTCGCTATCTCCTGGGCCAAAAGGCTTGCCTGAGGAGAATCAAAGCTACCCTAGGTTTTGGTTAATAGGTGCTTGGCAGGTGGCTGTGGGATTTTTGTCCTTCTTTCCTCTTAATTCTCAAATCCACCACAAAAATGATTAATCACTTTAATAGAAACGTTAAACACCACAAAAATAGAGAAAATTCAGGTCTGTATGTCATTTATTGTGTTGATATTTTCAGAGAACTCCTGGTTTTTAAGCTGCCACAGCTCCTTCCTCAGGGATCACGCTGCCATCACTCTTGACTTGAGTGTTCCCCACTGGACCTTCTGCTGGTGGCTCTTTATAGGGTGGAGATGCCATTGAGCTATAGAAGCTGGGCAGTCATCTTGAGGAAGTTTGTGGTGCAGTGTGTGGAAATTCAGGTGCTAGAAGCTTACTGGTAGACAAATCCAAAAGGAAGAGCTCTTCTATTCATAAGCATTCTGTCCAGTTTCGGGAGCCTCGTAAGCATGTCTGTTTTTCCTCCCTGAAAACACTCCTTCCCCAGGCAGTTGTTGTAGGAAGATGAACTAAAATCATTATCAGATAATAAATCACTCCTATTTGACCAAGAGTTTTTCTACACATTTTTTTTCTTCTTTTAATGAAAGCATTGAAACGGGAGAGTCCTTTCTCTCTAGTGCAGTTGACGCATGCTCTGGAATCCAAGGAAAACTACATTGTTGTTTCCACAGATTTGTTCTCGGTTAGCCTTAGGTCCTTCATTCTTGTTTCGGAAAAAATCTGTCTGAAAACATGACCTGTTGAGTGTGTGTTCAGCCTTTTTTACAAGATCAGAAACAGTGTAAACTCCCGAGATCTGGGTTAAGACGCCAGATTTGTTTTGTCTGTTCCTTTGGGTTATTTAGTCAAGGAGAGGTATGAGTAATAATTGAGGAAACACTGACAGTTGCTTTTGCTGTTTACCAAAATTGAACTTACAGTTGGGAAATGAATACGTTTGACAGGATCCAGGTGACAGTGAAGAAAAGAACGATGATGCCCTGTAGCATGGCACAGTTTACCCAGCGTGACTTTCCTTAGAAGGTTCCCTCCATACGCTAGAGCAAAAGTCCCAATTAACTGAACCCTAGCAGAACTAGAAGAGAGCTGTACAGCTTTTGTGCCATCACCGGGGCCTAAAGTCAATGCCATGGATGGGAAATGATTTGGGTGGGGGTGGGGGGGGTTAGGTGGGGCTTTCCTTAACTTATCTTCATGTCCAGTGAGCAGTGTTGTGTCCTTTCTCGTAGCCTTTGGAAATGATTTACTGGAATTACAAAACCTATATTTTCTTTTAAATTTCAGCTTTGGCTCTGGCTGCTTTTTAGAGTAATGCAAGATAAAATTATACCTGAGGGCTAAAAATGAGGGAACGGGAAACTTGATATTTAAGCAGCTTGAATGGTTTCTTTTCTTTTCTTTATTTTTAAAGAAATGCACTTGCCTCTGATACTGTCTCTCCAGTGAAATGATTACTCCTCCATTATTCTATTGATACAATATTGTGCATGCTAGTGTTGTATTTCTATACAGTAGCTTGAAATTTATTAACTTATACTGTAGGTGTTATGTATTCCTATGACAAAAAATTAAGTCTTCAAATTTTTTAAAGTTTTTTTAATTTAATTTTTCCTTTTGGGGGTACAGTTTGCTCTACCAAATAGTGATCGTAACAAATTGATCTGTTTTGGATGTTGCTATAGTGACATGCAGTTATATATTTTGTTTTTAAGGGGGGGGAAGCAAAAGAAACACCAGTGTTAGCTTAATCTTAATGTCTGGTGTTTGTCATGGTGAAATTATAACTATTACAGTGTAGGAGAACAACGACTATGTTCTCTGAATGAGCCTTTGTGCTTTTTTGTCATGTTATGCAGTGAACTATTTTTAAGGTCTAATCAGTGATTATTTTTCCAACTCCGTGTTTCTCTAAGGAATTATTTCACACACGGACCATTCTTAGCAGTTTTCCTCAGTGATGGAATATCATGAATGTGAGTCATTATGTAGCTGTCGTACATTGAGCAAATAAACTTACAGATCTGATGTCAGTGCTACTTAGTTTTATTTAAATGACCTTAATTTCCCTTTGCTTTCCAAGGGCTGATTGGATGTGCGTGCTTTCTACTCACAGAATGTGGTTAGATTGGGGGCCAGGGACAAGACTGGGAAAGTGCCTGTAAGCTGAGAGTCAGACCTGGGTTTACTGATGTTGAAAAATGATTGTACCTTTTGGGCCTCCAATGTTTTTCCTACAGAAAGGGCACCTACAGGTGGATCTCTAAAAGCCTTACAGGGGTGGAGGGAGTATGATTTGTGAGAAGAACAGGGCTGAGTTAAATGATGGCTTCTTTTGGTCCTTGGGCAAGGGCAAATTACAAAACTTTTGAACTTTGGGGTGTAGGTCTAAATGAAAATGGGATCACATGCCCGGCTGTGTGTCTCAGTGAGGCACCCAGTATTGTTGGAGGTCTCATGAAGTCTTAGATGAGGGGGTTCTTTGTGCTGAAAATATTCATAAATAGTCTTGCGTTTTTAGTCCCTCTGAGGGGGTCAGGCACCTCCAGTTGGTGTGGCCTGAGTTCTCTTAGTAGTGCTGTTGCAGATGGCAGCTGTTACACTGCTCCCACCACGTGAATCATGTCCCTGGGTGTGGGGGTGTTCTGCTTTCTATAGGAAGGAAGAATGCCAGAGCAAAGGCTTTCTTCCATCAGCTTGGGTGTGTTCCAGCCAAGGGGTAGAGGCTGCAGGGCATTGAAAGAGGGTGTGGCCTTTTAATTTTTTCAATTGGAATTCACATTTTAGGAATAATTCGTATGACCCAGGGTTTTGCCATGTACTGGATGAATTAACTTCTCTTGGCAATTTGTCACTCAGGACCACTCTAAGTGCCACTGCTGGCACAGCTGTGAACATAGAGGTGGCCGATATGCCTGAGTTCCCACAGTGTCGGAGCCCCAGTGTCGGAGCCTCCTGAGCCTTGCCTACAAACACCAGGCTGCTTCAGCTCAGCTAGGAAATTAAGAAACTGAGCAGCAGCCATGTGGTGACAGCTCTTGCAGTGTGGGAGTTACTGAGGGTAGAGAGACATCAGACAATCTCTTACTCTCTTACCAACAGGACGGTACACACGTGGGCAGCATCAGAGCAGTGATGTAACAAATTCACCAAAGCTCATCAGAAAGAAGGGTGGCTGCTGGAAGTTGCTGCTGTTGCACTCTTATTTCTTCTGTGGAACTTCCCATTATTTCTAAGTGCCCGGAATTTGCCCAGAATACTCCCATGTACATATAATTTTCCTTTTATTTTTTTTAAGATTTTATTTATTTATTCATGAAACACACACACACATACACGGAGAGGCAGAAACACAGAGGGAGAATCAGGCTCCATGCAGGGAATCCGACGCCGGACTCGATCTTGGGACTCCCAAGATCATACCCTGGGCTGAAGGCAGACAATAAACCACTAAGCCACCCAGGGATCCCCATTTAAATTTCTCTTAAGATAAAATGTAATCTGTTGCTGTGTTTCCATCCAGTTTGGAAGAGTTCCCCTTAATGCAGTGGTTCTCAAACTTTGTAGGACTCCTTTTCACAACCGTAAAGAGCTTTTGTTTATGGGGGGGATGGATCAAAAACCAGAAATTAAAAATATTCGTCTAAAAAATTTAAACGGGATGCCTGGGTGGCTCAGTGGTTGGGCGCCTGCCTTCGGCTCAGGTTGTGATCCCGGGATCCAGGATCGAGTCCCGCATCGGACTCCCTGCGAGGATCCTGCTTCTCCTTTTGTCTATGTCTCTGCCTCTCAGTCTGTGTCTCTTGTGAATAAATAAATCTTTTTAAAAAATAAATAACTTAAAAACCCTTGGCCATTACATGTTGAGATAAGTAACAGTTTCAGGGACACCTGAGCATCCCAACTCTTGGTTTCGGCTCGGATTGTGATTTCAGAATTTTGAGCCTTGTGTGAGGTGCTGGGCATGGAGCCTGCGTAAGATTCTCTTCCTCTGCCCCTCTCATCCCTCTCCAAAAAAAAAAAAAAAAAAAAAAAAATGAAGAAAAGGAATTGTGTGTTGTCGTCCTTGCCCCCTCCCCCTCATAAAAGGGAAGAGGAGCATTATTTTGCAGCTTGGGTGATCTCTTCGTAGAAGTTAACTGGACTCAGTCCCTGCTACTGCACTCGATCCACTAAGATGCTTTTGAGCTGAAGCATTTGGAAAGAAAAAAACCTGGCATTGCAAGGATAAGTAGTTGGAGATGGATGGCCCTAAAGAGTTTAAGAAAGTTCTAATTCAGGAACTGAACGATGTCCCCATATTAGGCTCCAATGATTACGGCCTTCCTCTGCACTCCAGAATGTCAAGCTAACTGATACTGTGAAGCAATTAAACAGTGGTGATGGGTAAGGGGGAGGAGAGCAGTTAAGACTAGATTCACTCTGCTTGGGTCATCCATAGAGTAGAATTCTCCATTCCCAGAACTTTGAGGGTGGGGTGGAAGGGCTATCAAATGAGATTCAAAGTGGCAGGGGACTTTGTAGCAAATACGTTGCTGTTGACTGCCAGTGCAGTTTCCCTCTACTCTATTTATGTGTCATTACCACATGCATTGGCCTCTGTGCTGGTCAGCTGAAACTGCATGTTGACTCACATGCGCTGATCAGAGTGGCTAAGAATGGCAGCTACATCCTCCCGGGTGTACAGTTCTCAAAGCAAGCTTGGAGAAACAACCTGCTGAAAACTAGCTGGGTAACACTTCTCTGATTCTAGGATTTGACATTAAGTGGTAAGCCAGCCTAATCAGAACATTGAAATATGGTCTGCCAGCTTGCTAATTAGCCTGCTGGTTTGAATTCTCCAGTTCTGGTGTGGATCAGGATAAATGGTTTGAATCTGAATGGCCACAAACTCTATCCCTGATTAACAGGATTACCTGTGGTCAGTGAGTGGGTGGGGCAAAAGTGGCTGGGTTACAGTGATAAGAGTCTTTAGTACCAGGTCAAGTTTGTTGGTATCTCATGCTTGTGTTCTGTCCACACCTGACAAGACAAATGGGTCTTTAAGTAATAGTCTGAGATGGTACTCAGTTATCCCCCCATGGGAGAGGAAAGTCAGGAATTGGGAGAACATGATACAATTTTTTTGGTTTTTTATTTCAGTAGGTAGTGCAGACACATTAAAAATACAAAAGTGCAGTCTAAAACAGGTTTTTGTACCACCTTTGAGCTAACAATGTTTTCCACATTTTGAAAGGGTTGTAAAGAAGAGTGCAAAGGGACAGTGTGTTGCCTGTGAAACTTAAAATGTTTACCACCTGGCCAGTAGTTTGGCGACCCCTGGTTTTATCAGTAACTCCTTCTGTGATGCCCGTTTTCCAGCCACCCATTTCTCCTTCATAGAGGTAACCACTCCTCTGTTGGGTTGGTTTGAGAGAATGGACTTGACTCTGGCTTTGAGATGGAAGGATTTCTGCTGCTTTTAAGCAGTAAGTGACCTTTGATCCATAAAAGGTTTTGCCTTGTGGTTTTTAAATAGGGTTAATTGAAATTTGGTGGTTCCTTGGGGACACCTGCGTGGCTCAGCGGTTGAGTGTCTGCCTTTGGCTCAGGATGTGACCAGAGTCCCAGGATTGAGTCCCACATCGGGCTTCCTGCAGGGAGCCTGCTTCTCCCTCTGCCTATGTCTCTGCCTCTTTCTGTGTGTCTTTCATTAATAAATAAAATCTTAAAAAGGGGGGGGGTCCAGTAGTAGCTCTCAAATTAGATTTAAGCCTGTTTTTTTAAAGGGTAGCTAGGTGGTGTAGGGTAGGGCATTTTACCCCTAACATTTTTGAGAAATTTCAAACAAAAGGTGGAAAGAATGGTACAGTGATAACCAAATACAATTGGTGCGGCAGTTAACTTTTTTTTGAGAGATGAGAGAGAGACGGAGACACAGGCAGAGGGAGAAGCAGGTTCCATGCAGGGAGCCTGATGTGGGACTCGATCCTGGAACTCCAGGATTACGCCCTGGGCCGAAGGCAGGTGAGATATGAGGTGCTGAGCCACCCAGAGATCCCCAACATTTTTTTTTAAAGATTTGTTTATTCATGAGAGACGGGAGAGAGGCAGAGAAACAGGCAGAGGGAGAAGCAGGCTCCTCGCAGGGAGCCTGATGTGGGACTCGATTCTGGGATCACGACCTGAGCCAAAGGCAGACACCCAGTCACTGAGCGTTTTGTTGCAGGTGTCCCAGCGTTTTGTCGTGTTTGCTTTATATTTCTCTGTATCTTGTGGAACCCTTGAGAGTACTCAGTGGAGAGTCTGCTTCTCCCCACCCCCAAAAAAGACCATCTCTTAAAGATGCCTAGTTTCTTGAAAAAGTCATTATCTTAAAGAAGGGAGAAAGAATAGAGACTAAAAAAACCCTAATAATGAAATTATTAGGATGAATCAATTAAATCCGAGCTAGTGGTGGGGAGAGGTGGCTAGAGCTATCAAAGGCATTCTGGGGGCAAAATACTCAATATATCTCTCTTAAAAATAAGGATAGTCTTCACATAATCACCTCATTTTCAGGACACCTAAGAAAGTCAACAATTCCCTGTCAACCTATTTTCAAATTGCCCCCCAGAATGCCTTTGTTTTAAGATTTTATTTATTCATGAGAGACACACACACACACACACACACACACAGGCAGAAGGAGAAGCAGGCTTCCTGCAAGGAGTTCAGTGTGGGACTCCATCCCAGATCCTGGGATCACACCCTGAGCTGAAGGCAGGCAGTCCACCGCTGAGCCACCCAGGCATTCCCCCAGAATGTCTGATAGCTCTAGCCACCTCTCCCCACCACTAGCTTGGATCTAATTGAATCATCCTAATAATTTCATTATTAGGTTTCTTTAGCCTCTATTCCTTCCCCCTCTTCTTTATAATGACCTTTTCGAGAAACCAGGCATCTTTAAGAGATGGTCTTTTTTGGGGGGGGGGGATAGACTGCTGAGTACAAAGCCTGATGCAGAGGCAGCCCCGGTGGCCCAGCGGTTTAGCACTGCCTTTGGCCCAGGGCGTTATCCTGGAGTCCCGGGATCGAGTCCCACATCGGGCTCCCTGTGTGGAGCCTGCTTCTCCCTCTGCCTGTGCCCCCCTCTCTCTCTCTCTCTCTCTCTCTCTCTGTGTGTGTGTGTGTGTCTCAATGAATAAATAAAATCTTTAAAAGGGGGGGGAAGCCTGATGCAGGGCTGGATCCCTGGGTGGCTCAGAGGTTTGGCACCTGCCTTTGGCCCAGGGCGTGATCCTGGAGCCCCTGGATCGAGTCCCACGTCAGGTTCCTGGCATGGAGCCTGCTTCTCCCTCTGCCTCTCTATCATAAATAAATCTTAAAAAAAAAAAAAAAAATCCCAGGACCTTGGAGATCATGACCTGAGCTAAAGGCAGATGCTTAACCTGTTGACTGAGCCACCCATGTGCCCCTTTAAGATTTTATTTTTATTTTTTAAAGATTTTATTTGTTCATAAGAGATACACAGAGAGAGAGAGGCAGAGACACGGCAGAGGGAGAAGCAGGCTCCATGCAGAGAGCCCTACGTGAGACTCGATCCCAGGTATCCAGGATCACACCCTGGGCCAAATCCCGCTGAACCACCACCCTGTTGCTAAACCGCTGAGTCATCCAGGCTGCCCAAGATTTTATTTTTAAATAATCTCTACACCCATTGTGGGGCTTGAATTTACAACTCCAAGATCGAGAATTGCACTTTACCAGCTAAGCCAGCCAGCAAGGCACCCTTCAAGAGACAGTCTGGTACAACGTCCAATGTTCTGGGTTTGTCTAGTTTCCTCGTGTCATTTAATTTGTTCCCCTTCCTGTTGGGGCACATTTTTGTCTTGGGTAAGGCTTTCACTTTGCCCCTCCATCCAGTCTTTTCAGTGGTTTATGTCGAATTGAATTTGAAATGAATGGGAACCTGCCAGTGCTTTACTGGAAATCAGGTGATCTTAAGCAGTAGTCACCAACAGGGTCTTTTACGGGAACCCGTGAGGACTGAGCTAAAGGACAGATTAGAGAGAGTCTCCCACCCATGGGAACCAAATGTTTAGGGTCTTCCAAGCTAGGATATTTTGCCTGCTTAAAATCCTCTGCTGCCTCTCCTGGATGGAGAAAGTGTTAGATACGTGCTCAGACATTACTTGCTTTGACTTAGCAAGCCAGCATATGCACCCCACGCGGTGAGTCCTGGTGGTATGCAGCAGTTCTGCCCTATGCCTTGCGGAGGTGATGAAATGGTGTAGACACCCTGCCATGTTCCCAGGAGTTCTCAGAGACATGCAGGCATGTCTGAGAGGCTGCCTTCATACTGAATCTATCTACATCAGGAGAAAGAATCTTGACACAATCTTGTTTTTTTTTGGTTTTTTTTTTTTTTGACACAATCTTGTTTTTTTTTTGTTTTGTTTTTTTTTGACACAATCTTGTTTTAACACAATCTTGGTATTAGCTGGCTCTTCCCACAATGATAAGTTCTTCTACTTGCTGACTCTTGGGGACTCATACCCTAGTACCTGTTTTTCACTTAGCCTGAAGCTATATTTTTAGGGATGGGGTTGTGATGGCAGGTAGGTTCCTTAAAGCCTGGTGGAAAATTCGTTTTGGGTACCATTGGGTTTGTTACCAAAGCCTTCTGAAAGGCCTTGCCTCCCCAAATATGGAGGTAAAATGTCATTATGGTTTACAGATCTTTTTGCCTTCTCCATTTGGGACCTGCTCAGTTTTTAAAACATTTCTTTTGGGGAATGTTGTCCCAGTGAAAAGTTCTAGGTTGCAGAGGATTGGGTAGTGGGCAGACTAGGAGTGAAACATTCTCTTGCCCTAAATTAGGAGATTGCATTAGAAGTAGAGACAAGAGGGATCCCTGGGTGGCACAGCGGTTTAGCGCCTGTCTTTGGCCCAGGGCGCGATCCTGGAGACCCGGGATCGAATCCCACATCGGGCTCCCGGTGCATGGAGCCTGCTTCTCCCTCTGCCTGTGTCTGCCTCTCTCTCTCTCTGTGTGTGACTATCATAAATAAATAAAAATTAAAAAAAAAAAAAAAGTAGTAGAGACAAGATAGATTTAGGAAATAGCTAGGTTACCCGTACAAAGGATGAGCAGCTTATGGCTGGCTGCAAACATTTTTGGGCGAGTCCCTTCTATGTCATTTCCCCCAAATTGTATCCAGATCCCCAAGATCAGTTACTACAGCCTACTACTGGGCGAAAGCAAAGGAGCAAGAATAATTACTCCCCACGGTATATGGGGTAGAACTTAAGGTTTCTTTAGCCTGCTGGTGACAGGGCCAAAATGAACCTGACAGATCTAAAGAGAGCCCCCAGAAATGCATCATTGTCGACTGGTCGGGTCCCTTCTGGGCCATTGTTTCGGGCTACCAAATGGTTTGCTGGATCCTGGAGTCGGTGGTGGTGGGTGGTCCCGCATCCACCCGGCCCGTAACCACCTAGGTGCTGTCCCCGCCGCCGGGCTCTGCGGCTGCCCCCGGGTTTCCGCAGGGTTCTGCGACACCCATGCTGGACCCAGACCTCTGGGCCGCCGCCCCGCGCCAACTCGTGTGGGAGCCCTGTCCGCGGGCTTCTCTCCGGTCACCTCCCACCCCAAACACCTGGGCCGCGCGGGCGAGCCTGCCTGAGGGCGCCACTCGGCCCCCCGCACCCGCGAATCGCGTGCTTGGCCGGGGTCCGTGCGCGTGCGCCCCGCAGGTGCTCGCCCCCACGCGTCCGCCGCGCGACCACGGACGAGCACGCTTTCTGACGAGCTGGGGGCTCCCCCGAGCCGGGCTCGCGAAGGTTCCAGGATCGGCCAGACACCCGGATGTGAGCCTTCCCAGCTCGGACGGTGGCGAGAGCCAATCACAGCCTAGTCTGTCCCGCTCATCCAATGGTCGGCTTGTTGCTAGCCCGGTGCTGGGATCTGCCTGCGCCTCTGCCCGGCCGATTGGCTCCGACCGCGGGCCTCGGCCCCCGTTGCCGCCCTCCGCCAGCCGGCTCTCGCGCTCCGCGTGCGCAGTTGTTACCCGGAGTAACTTCGTGGGGGCGCTGCGGGGCCTTGTGTCGCGGTCTAGGCCGTGGCCACGTCTCTGCGCGCTGTTCACCGCCGTGGTCGGTGGAGGGCGCGTGGAGGTGGGGGACGGGGGAGACCGGTCCTCAGGCTTCAGCTTTCCCGCAGACCTCGGCCCGTCCCTCGGTTTCTGAACAGCGGGCCCAACCTCAAGTGCCCCCAGCGGGTTTCCTATACTCTCTTATCCACGCAGCCGTCGCCCTGGCACCAACCGCCGGGGGCTGCATCTCCCCATTGTGCAGAGGAGGAAGCCAGGGCTCCTTACACCCTGCTTGATCCTCACCATATCCCAAAGGGCTCAGGACGGGTGGCGACTCGGGTCTGTCACACGCTGGCCCGATGGCCCAGTAACCTGGCATCGGGATACATTGAAACGGCTCCTGCATCTCCTTGGCATCTCCTTGGCATTCAAGGCATATCCAGCCTCACCTGCCGCGCCCCTCGCGCCCCTTGCGTCACAGCCTGTCCTGAGGGAGTGCTGGTTCCACCCCTGAAGGCCCTCTCCCTCCACACCTCTGGACAGACGCCCCCAACTTTGGAACTGAATGGTGGCCGCCCAGGGTCAGCCCCAGAATCAGACGGCAGAAATGTTAGGGAGCTTGGGCACCCCAATCTCTGCTCTAAACATAGAGCTAGTACAGCCTGGGGCCGGGGAGGGGAGGCGGGTAGGTCAGCTTCAGCCAGGCTAGCTGCTGTTTACACAGGTGAGATTTCTGTCAGCAGTGTCTGTCTTGTTCCAAAGGAAAGGGCTGTTGGGGGCAGTTTTGAATTCTCATCCTACCACGTCCCAGTTATGTGGTGTAACTTCTCAAGTTCCTTAGCCTTTCAGACTGACAGTTTCAGTATCTGTAAAATGGGAATAACACAGCCTACCTCATAAAAATTGCCTCACATTGACTGGTGTTTACTGTGTGGTTCAGGCTCTGTTTCAGAAACTTCACTCACATTAATTCATATAATCCACTTCACTTGGCAGAGGAAGAAACCATGACTTAGTAACTTGCCCAGGGTCCCACAGTTACTAAGCGGCCCAATGAGGATTTGAACCCTGGGCAGTTTTGTCACTGTGGGAGAAAGCATAACCATAAGGCTCTGCTGCCTCTCAGCGGCATAGGGTTGCTATGAGGATTTCATAAGCTAAGGAGTGATTGGCAGCTAGCAGGTGCCTCGGACATGCCCGTTGTGATAACAGAAACAGTGGTGAACACCTATGCAGCAGGGCGGAGCAGGGGCCCCAGCTCCAGGACTTGGCTGCCAGACCCTGCAAAGGCAGACACAGGGGTGGCAGCCAAGGGAGTGAGCTGGGTCCCCCAGATAGGATCTTCTGGGAGGCTTGAGAGTTCTCAGAAAGTGAAGCCCAGAACAGAGAACAGGACCAAAGGTATAGAGGGGGGGTGGGTGGGGACGGCTGGGAGTGTCAGTGTTTTCCAAGACTGGGTCTACTGCCGTTTCTGCTCTTGGCCTGCCAGGACCTAGAACTTAGGCAGAGATTCCTGAAGGTTCTGGAGTAGGCAGTGTTAGATATCCGAGTGTCTCTGGAAGAGCACCAGGGGGCAGTCATTTACAAGTCCTGTCTGGGGGATCCCTGGGTGGCGCAGCGTTTTGGCGCCTGCCTTTGGCCCAGGGCGATATCCTGGAGACCCAGGATCAAGTCCCACGTCGGGCTCCCAGTGCATGGAGCCTGCATCTCCCTCTGCCTCTTTCTCTCTCTCTCTCTCTCTCTCTCTCTCTCTCTCTCTCTCTGTGACTATCATAAATAAATTTTAAAAAATTAAAAAAAAAAAAAGTCCTGTCTGGGCCTGGGGGAAGGGAGGGGAAGATGGGGACAGCCAACCCCAGGGGATCTTGCAGGGGGCAGTCAGGGCTTGCCTTGTCCCTGCTCCCTCCCCTTTGCAGGTGGGGCCTAGGCTAGGCTTCCTTTCCAAATTTGACCCGTACAGAGCTGGCAGGGCTTGCAGCCTGCTTGGTAGGGATTAGTTTCTCCTCCAGAACCTCTCAGACCCAGGGCCTTGGAGTGCCAGGACCCCTGCTGAAGGATTGGGGGCCACTCCCAGGGTTCAAGGCTTTCAGGCTGGTCACACTGTTCAGGCTCAGAGAAAGGGGTCTTCAGGATGTTCAGCAGGCCCACTGAACACTGAGGATTGTAAAAGCATAGCTCACCCACCAGGGCTCAGAGAGGTGGGGGTGGGCTTCAGAGGGGGAGGAAGGCTCAATGAAGGAAGGGGGTGTGGTGAAGTGAGAAAGTACAGTGATGGGGGGTAGGGGTTCAGTGAAAATGGGAGAACTCTGGGCTGCCTGGGTGGCTCAGTCTGTGGAGCATCCAACTTGATTTTGGCTCAAGTCATGATCTCTTGGGTTGTTGGAGCCCATGGCGCTATGCTCAACATGGAGTCTGCTTGGGTTTCTCTCCCTTTGTTCCTCTCTGCGCTTATGTGAGTGCTCGCTCTCTTTCTCAAATAAATAAATAGAATCGTAAAAGAAAATGGGACAACTCTGAGAAAGGGGGTGGCTCAGAGAAGAGGGTTGAGGTTGGGAAGGGGGCTGCAATGAGGGGTGGCTCTGAGTAAGGAGGTTCAATCAGAGAGGGACAGGGAAGAGCAACCAGGGCAGTGGGAGGTCAGAAGGGTCTTGGAGAGGGCTGAGAGAGGGTGTGATAACTCGGGGTGGGGGGCTTTGGGGAGAAGGCTCATTGACCTCTCTGGTCATTCATTCACCTAAATAAATCCTCAACTACCCTGTCCCATTGTCCCACCAGCCTGAGCACACAGACTCAGCAGCCATTCTGGAGGAACTCTGAGAAAGACTTTCAGCCCCTCTTGTGCAGTGGGACGGGGGGAACAATGTGAGAAGGAAAGGGTTACCCAGACCTGCCCTGCGGTCAGGACCAAGACTGAAGGCCTTCCCAATGCCAGGCCCTTGTTGGTCCTGCAGAGAGCTGTCCTTATATCCTTGGGCACACCTGGGACTTGGGCCTTCCTACCATTGTTAGGAGACCCTGGGCAGCTGCCAGTCTTCATGCTTTTCCCTTGATTCCCATCCTGCAGAGGGCCGACAACAAGGCAAGAGAGGCCTCAGAGGTCACCCAGACCCCCAAATGGAAACTGAGCCCAGAGCATGGTGGATCCCAGACCATACCTTCAACAGGGGCAGAACTGGACTCAGCCCGGTGCTTTTCCTGCACAGAGTTGCTCCTGCCACCTTAATCCTGTCTTTAATCCAAGCCTTCTTGGTAGACTCTACCCTGTTCAGCCCAGGGGAGGGAGGAGGGATAGATTTTCTGACTCTGAGGCAGCCTCTGGGCCACCAGTGCTGCATCTTGATCCAACCACTGCCACCACAGTTTGGACAGAGTGATGTACCAGGCCAGTATGTGTGCAAGACTGGAAGGAAGGATGGAGGGGGTCATGATGCTGCAAGACTCCTTGCAGGGGTGGTGGGTTTTTCCCAGGGTCCCCAGACAACAAGACCCTTTCTCTCTGGATGTTGGGAGCCCTGGCTGGGCACTTCCTTTGCCTTCAGTCTACCTCTCAAAAAAGATGGGGATGGAGGTGCCTGGGTTGCTCAGTGTTTGAGCATCTGTCTTTGGTTTAGGCTCTCTCATCCTCCCACATCAGGCTCCCTCACAGGGAGCCTGCTTCTCCCTCTGCCTGTGTCTCTGCCTCTCTCTGTGTCTGTCATGAATGAATAAATAAACAAAATCTTTAAAAAAAAAAAAAAAAAAAAAAAAGAAGGGATCCCTGGGTGGCGCAGCGGTTTGGCCCAGGGCGCGATCCTGGAGACCCGGGATCGAGTCCCACATCAGGCTCCCGGTGCATGGAGCCTGCTTCTCCCTCTGCCTGTGTCTCTGCCTCTGTGTGTGTGTGTGTGTGACTATCATGAATAAATAAAAATTAAAAAAAAAAAAAGAAGCCCATGAGGACATGGCTCATCCTTGGGATATAGAATCAGGTGCACACAGTGAAATCCAAAGTCACCTGGCCGGGTGGAAGAGGTGGAGAGGACTTAGAGCCCTTAGCTAAGAGGATTGTGTCTGGGATGGAGATATTTCCCACGTGTATGTGCCGCCCCCCGCCCATGGAACCCTGCGCTCGTCAGGGCTGGCACACAGGGGCATTGTTTGGTGGATAGATAGTACATATTTTGGGGTGAGGGGCCCATGCTTAGCCACTTTCCTGTTTCTGGGAGGGCAGCATGGGGGTGGGGCTTAGCCCCCATTTCACCAGGCCCAGTGCCAGATCCTGGCTAAGACCAGCCTAGGCTTGCCTTCACCCATACAGCTTCTTCCCTGCTTTGGTCCTGAGCTGGCAGCTTATTGCTGCTATACAAGTCTGGGCCAGAGGCCAAGTCTGAGCTCCAGGGCTGTCCCAAGTCCCCAGGTCCCACTGTGTGCATGGGGGGTGGGCAGGGGAGGGAGGTGTAGGGGAATCCAGGGTAAACTGAGCAGACAAGACCCTCACCATCCTGATCCCTGCCCAGACCTAGGCTCTGCCAGGGTGGAATAGTGCTTGGGTGGCTGCCAACAGACCAGGGGGCTTGGGGTGTCTTACCCCATGGCCAGTCCCTGGGCAGGGTTCCAGTCCCGCCTGACCCTCCTCTCCTTTCTTTGCTTGGTTGCCCTTCCCTCCATCACAGAGGCACTCTGACCATGCCCTTTGGACCCAGCACTAGGGACCTCTGCAGCCACTGTCCAGGAGCTTTTGCTTCCCACACCACCCTCTCCACAGAGCAGTCTGTGCCTGGCAAACCCTCGGTGGTAGCAGGGAAGATGATGCTCCCTGGAAACAATTCACTCCTCCAGCAGCAGAGGTGTAGGGTCTGTCCAACCTTGCAGAGACAGGTCAGCAAGCCCTGGGCAGAGAGCCATGAGAATCCAGGGCTCAGGGCCTCAGCAGATCCCTGTCTTCCCCTGCCCCCTGCACCCCCACATCCCAGTCTGTCACCCCACACCTGACCTCCTTTCCCCCTCTCCCCCTTTCCCTGGCAGTACCCATGCCCAAAACGCCTCAGCAGCACATCCTCCCCTGCCTCTTGACTGGTTCCTCTACCCACTCTCTAAGATCTGGACCCTTATTTATTTATGTACGTGTTTGTTTGTTTGTTTGTTTATTTATTTATTAGATTTTATTTATTTATTCATGAGAGAGAGAGAGGCAGAGACACAGGCAGAGGGAGAAGCAGTCTCCATTCCATGCAGGGAGCCTGATGTGGGACTCCATCCCCGGTCTCCAGGACCACACCCTGGGCTGAAGGCGGCGCTAAACCGCTGAGCCACCCAGGCTGCCCTGGATCTTTTTTTTTTTTTTTTTTTTTTTGAGATTTTATTTATTTATTCATGAGAGACACAGAGGGAGAGAGAGGCAGAGACACAAGCAGAGGGAGAAGCAGGCTCCATGCAGGGAGCCCGATGTGGGGACTCGATGCCAGGACTCCAGGATCATGCCCCGGGGTTAAAGGCAGTTGCTAAACTGCTGAGCCACCCAGGCTGCCCAGGACCCTTATTTTTAAAGCGGGGATGCTGAGGTAGCCTGCATTTAGCATGGCCGTCAGTGCACTGCCCCCACCTGAGACTGGTCCCACCCACCCCCCTCACTTGCCCTCTTGCTCTTCCTCCAGCCTGCCAGCCCTGGCCCATACCATTCCCACTTGCCTATCCAAGGGTCATTTCTGGAAATCTTTCTTACTCCAAGATGCCACAGGATGTCCCGCCTTCTTGCTAATGGCATAATGCTGCTGGTCACTGAGCTGTTTCCTCCATTTGGCCCCTTGAGCAGGGACTGGAACTGGGCTGGGTGCCAGGCCAAGAGGAAGTGCAACAGAGAGGGCAAATTTCACAACTGGGAGGGAGAGAGAAAAGGAGAGACCCAGGGTTGGGCCTGGAACTGAGGATGGCTTGTGTACTCCACAGATCCTTAGGGAAGCCAGAGCCACTGCAGGGTGCCCAGCAGCCACAGGCACTTTAGGTCCTCAAAGAAGCCTTAGTCATCAGCCTGGAGCACAGAGTATTGCCCCTCAGATACCCTTCACCTGGGCACTTGGATTACTCAGTGGCTGAGCATCTACCTTTGGCTCAGGTCGTGATCCTGGGCTCCATCCTGGGATGGAGTTCCCAATTGGGTTCCCCGCAGGGATCCTGCTTCTCCCTCTGCCTATGTCTCTGCCTCTCTCTGTGTGTGTCTCTCATGAATAAATAATCTTAAAAAAATTAAAAAACATACCCTTCAGCTGAGTGGTCTAGGCCAAGGTCTTGAGTCTGCAGACCTGAAGGACATCAGAGGCCTATAGAATGAGGCACCCGCTGAAAGGCCCGGAGAAGTTTAGAACTGTTCCTGCCCCACAGCAGTGCAGGGACTCACCAGGTGTGCCCATCCTGATCCTCCAAGACCTCAAAGCCGTTGTCTTTGGACTCACTCCTATGATAGGCACTGACAGCCTCCTGAGCGCTGACCCCTACCTGTCCCAGGCTGTGGCCCTGGCTCCCTGCAGGTCACTTGCAGCCTGGCTCCCTTGAGCGGGGTTGGAGGGGAGAGGGGGTGGGGAGTGCTGCATCCCAGTCCTTTTCCTGTGTCCCATCAAGTCTCTTTCAGAAGCACTTAGAGCTTTACATATGGAACACTTCAACATCCCCTCCCCTCTCCAGTCTTCCTGTTTGATATAACCTTCCCCTCCACTGCCAGTGGCCACACTGATGTCCCTCTGCCCCTCTAGGACTAGCTGCATGGACCTCGGCAAGTCTGTTTACTTTGAGGCTCTCTTTTGCCCAGGTGTTAGGCAGGACTTACCACACCTCTTCGCAGACTTGATGTGAGGATTACCTTGTCAAAGGCTTGGCCATCAGTTTTCCCACACTTCCAGAGCACTGGCAGACAAGCTGGCAGCCTTGCTATTGCTCGCTCTGATCTGACAAGACTGACAAGATGGGAGGAGGCAGTCACACCCTTGCAGGCCAGGACCATCCTGTTGCCAGCCAGCAAGGAGCTGGCGAGCAGAGCAAGGGTGAGCCGTAGACAAACTGATTGAGCTGTGACCGCAGGAATGTGGACATGTCCAGGAGACACCTGAGATGTGGCATGTCTGTTGTCAGGGAGGAGGATGGCAGATTTAGGAGACTGGAGCTCAGGAAATGAATGGTGGTAGGGCTGGAGTGACTGGGCAGTGCCCTGGCCGGTAGGCCCAGACCTGCGCTGCCAGCTGGGCCAGCACACCCCTTGTTCCATGTGTTTATTTCCCTTGTTGGCCTCCCTCCAGGCCCAGGGAGGCCTCTGAGGGCTGGGACCTGCTTTGGCTTCCTGCCTGCTCCAGATTGTGGTATCTCAAGGGAGCCCACACCAGGGAGTGGAAATTAAGAAGCTGGGCGGTGTTGAGGGTGGCTCGCGCGTGGCTCTTCCTTACAGGGTGCTGCTTCTCTCAGAGACCCTGGGAAAGTAGGGCTGTGGGCTTAGAAAAGAATGTCATGGTGTCTTGCCAAAGCTTCAGGCTCTGTGACCTTAGTAGGTGGAGATGGAGTAGAGATGGTGATCTCTCAAGCTCTTAGGGACCAGAGACTTGGTTCTAAAGCCCCTATCTGCTCTACCCCTCCTTCAGGTCCCTCCAAACCCTTCTTGGGCCAGGTGAGAGGGTGGTGGGTAGGATGAAGGCAAAGGAGAGGACCTAGGTAGGTGTGACTTCCTACCTGTGCTAATCTTCCCTGTCAGGGTCTTTGCTTCTCTTCCACCAAAACCTTGGCCCCCTGCCCTCACTCTCTGCAGAATGCCCTTGACCCTAGGGCCCTGGCCTCATCCTGCATGCATGAGCAATGGGAGATGGAACACGGCCAACCTCCTCTCAGAAAGTCACCTGGAAGGCCATACCTCCCATGCCTTCTATATGGTCCTGCCCTTCTATGGGAGAAGAGTGAAATCTCAAATTCAGTGAGCAAGGGACTCGAAGCTCCTAAGAAGCTCTCCCCCCACCCCAGCCCTGCTCTGTCCCCCTGTACCTGAGTTCAGTCTAGGGGTCCCCAAGTGCCCCAGTGTGGGCCAGCCACCTCTCCTGGTTTCCCCTATCATTGCTGGTTATGATCATTGCTTCTCTCTTAACGAACGGACTCCGGGCTAGGGAGCTGGGGTATGCCCTTGCCGTACATCACTGTACCCACAGGGCCTAGCATGGGGGCTTGGCACACACACAGGAGGCCCTCAGCAAAGGGGATCAATGTGTGAGCCAGTAAATCCCCAGGCCTCCACAAACACCATGATCTGAAGCAGTGGCGGGCAGTTGCTTTGAACTTTATTTGAGAAAAACAAAAGGTAAATGTATCAAAAGAGCATACAGGTTAGTGTGCAGGGATGGTCAGTGATGGCTACTGAGGTGAGGATGTGGGCTAAGCAGGGCTAAGGCCTTTACTTGGCTCCAGACTGCTCCGACTTTCCAGCTTCTGGGCCCCCAATCTGGGCACGTGCCTCGAAGGTGACGGGAATAGTGATTTCTGCCGACTGGGTGGCTGGCTTGGGCATTGGAGCCTCCACCGTGAGAGTGCCCTCAGGGGACAGGGAGGAGGAGACCAGGGTAGGATCCACACCAGGGGGCAGCCTAGACAAGCAGAGAGGGGGAGGGCAAGAGTTACACACCTGTGCGTACCGCTGCCCACCCCCCCCCCCCCCACTCCCTGCATCCCCCTCCATCTGGGGCCAAGACTCACGTGTATTTTCGAGTGAAGCAGCGGGAGATGTAGCCATGCTCATCCTGCCTCTCTTCGTGCTTGCCTGGGGGTGGGAGGGGAGGAGAATGAGGTCAGAAGCTTCTCGGAGGAGCCCCCCAAACCCACACACGCCCCAGGGGGTGGTCTGACTGCTTCAGGACCCCTCAGAAGCTTCTGGAAAGTTGGGTTCAGTGTTTTGGAGGGTGGAGTGGGGTGGGGCTCGGCGCGGCGCGGCGCCAAGAAAACGCACACGCCCCCTCCGCGGACCGAGGCTTAGGGACAGGGAGTAGGGCCAGCACCAGGGAGACCTGGCCATTTGGGGGCGGGGCTGTGGGGGGTCTCCGCTGGAAGGGGGCGTTTCTTCCCTCACTAGAGCGTTTTCCCGGCCAGAGGGGCGCTGAGTCCCAAGTCTTCCGGGTCCCGGGTGGAGTTTCCCTGCCCAGTTCCCCGCCCCACCAGCCGGGTCCGCGCAGGCCCGGGGCTCACCAGTTATCTCCACCACGCCGTCCTTCGTCTTGACCGTCAGCTCCTCGGGGGCGAAGTGGTTGACGTCCAGGGACACGCGCCAGCGGTCGGCCGTCTGCCGGATCTCCGACACGCCGCTGCTGAGCTGCCGGCTGAGCGCGCGGCTGTAGGCGGGCGCGGCGGGCGCGGCGGGGCCCTCGACCGCGGGCGGGATCGGGCGCACGTAGCCCGGCCAGCCGCTGTGGCCGAACCACTGCGCCCACTCCTCCGGCAGCCGGGGCAGCCCGAAGGCCTGGTCGAAGAGGCGGCTGTGGGCCGGGTACCAGTCGCGAAAAGGGTCCCAGCTGGGGCTCCGCAGGAGCGAGAAGGGCACTCGGCGCTCGGTCATGCTGGCTCGGCTCTGCGCGTCCGCCTGAAGCTTAGAGAAGTGCGGGGCGTCGGGGCCGCAGCGCTTTTATGCGTCTCCAGCCGGGTATTTTTAGCAGGCGGTGTTTCAGGTCTCTATTAAAGGCAATGACGGGCTGGGGGCAGCCCCTCCCCTGCATTCCTCCCCCTGCACTCGGGGCGGGGGCGGGCCGCGGAAGGCCCTGCCCACATCTGGAACCTTCTCTTGTTCCAGAAAACAAATGACTGGAGCACTGGTGCTGGTGCAGTGCCCACAGCCCGGCGCTCGCCGGCCTGGGCGCAAAACCCCTGGGCCGCGGCTGGGGGACAGTCCCATCCTTTTTGTCCGCAGGACAAAGCCCAGAGAAGCCGGGCTGCTTGTCCCAGACCACATGTATCTAGAAGTGACAGAGCCAGGATTTGAACCACAGGCGTCCCTGAAATAACGTCTTAAAAAGCAGTCTGGTGTTGCAGATAAGAGTGTGGGCTCTGGAACCAGACTGATCCGACTTCACATCCTGTTCTGCCACTAATGGAATGAACTTGTGCAAGTTAGACTCTAGGCCTTGGTTTCCTCATCTGGAAAATGGAGATGATGATGATGATGATGATAATGATGATAGTAATAAAAATGCTTGCATCATTGGGGTGATGTGAGGATTCAGCAATTTTATGCAAGTAAAGACTTTATTTAGTCCAGGGCCTGCTAATTGTTCACTATTGTTATGTTATCTATGTGCAATTAAAAGGGCTGGGGAAGGAGGAAAGAGAATGTGTATGTATCCCCGTTGCAGGGACAGTGACCCAGGTCAGAAGCCCTGTGCTAAGAGGGCATCAGGAGGCAGGTTGTTGTTGAATCCCCCCATATGTCTGTTGTTCCTTGAGGAGCCCTGGACAGGGAACTTGTAAGGCAGTAACCATGGATCTATCCTGGGCTTTGCTATTGACCTACTGTGATTTGGGACAAGGCCTCTTCTTTCTCTAGATCTCCGTTCCCCGTTTTGCAGAGGATGATGTCCAAGTTCCTTTTGTTTATGATTCGCACAGGACCAAGGGAAGGAGAGCTCCAGGCAGTACAGTTCACTCAAATTTGCTTGGAGCCCGAGGCCTGCCCCTTGACCCCCCCCCCCCCCACCTCCTGTCTGACCACCTGTGGGATCCAGGCCCAGATCTCCCACCTCTGAGAAAGGGTGCTGCACATAGGCTTCTGCCATGATCCTGACATTCCCCCCCTCCCTTTGCAGGCATGAGCCCCCCCTCCAGTCTTCCTTCTCCGGCTTTACACCGTTATCCCTCTTTTTGAAATGAGGAAATTAGTTCAAGGAGATACAGTGAGTAGTGCACTGTCTCCTATAAGACACCAGCAGAGTAATCCTCTTGCCTGTCTAGTGCCAGGGGCTCTTACCCTCATAGGACCCCCACCTTGGAGACCTCCACTTTCTTTCTTTTTTAGATTTTATTTATTTATTCATGAGACACAGAGAGAGAGAGAGAGAGACAGAGACATAGGCAGAGGGAGAAGCAGGCTCCCGGTGGGGAGCCTGATGCAGGACTCGATTCTAGGACCCCGGGATCACAACCTGAACCAAAGGCAGATGCTCAACCACTAAGACACCCAGGCACCCCTACTTACTTTCTTTCTGAGGCCCACTCTGTTTACTGCCCCTTTCCCAGGGCTGGGCTGATGCTGAACCCCCACCAGTTTATAGGGGGCCTTGCCCTGCCCAGGACACCTGAGAATCTAAAAGCCAGACTCGAGCCACTCCTTCATGAGCTGGGGTAGCAACAAATCTCATGCCTTCTTGGTGTCTGTTTCCTCTTAAAAAGGAAGCTCCTGGATGCTCTTTTTTTTTCTTCCTTTGTTTTCTTCTTTCTCTTTTCTTTTCTTCTTTCTTTCTCTTTCTCTTTTCTTTTCTTTTTTTCTTTCTAGCTATTGGCTGCCCCCTACCAAAGGGTCTCAGCTTCAGCAAGTCCCAGGCCTTCCTTCCCTGGCACTCCCAGCTCCACCCATTCCTAACTCTATAAAGCCGAGGTGAGGTCAGGAGCCAGGGAGGGCCCTCATCTGCCCCTGCTTGCCCACCTTGGCCCAGACTGGAGTCCAGGAGCCCCACCCTACAGGAGCTGTCAGGTGTGGTCATGGATGCTTTCAAGTGTGGTTCCTCCAGGCCCAGCCACGCTTTTGGTGGGGGCTGCTGGGCTGTCTTGCCTGTCAACCCTTTGTAGACAGAGGCTCCCTTTGTAGTTCCCTGCATCTTGCCTGAAGCCAAGGCAGAGAGGGTCCATTCCTGCTGCCTCAGCCAGGGAAGTTGTGTAAACCAGGGCCCAACAGCTCCCAGCTGTCTGCCCATGGTGGGTGGGGGAAGAAGGACTGAGACTTCATATCCATCTTCACTGAGTCAGTTCTTGGGGGACCCTGCCAATCACAAGGGAGGGGACATGGGTAGCTCTGGGTGATGGTAAGAGGGGGTAGGGTTGCAGGAAAAACTGGGTTTTGGAGTCAAGGCTGGGTTTGACCTTGGGTGCTGCTGTTCACTGGCCTGCTGACCTCCCTAAGCCTCCCTGTCCCCATCTACAAAAACGCGGGTAGTAATAACGCACCCATCTTTCCGGGTTGTGGTGAATCTCAAATGCAGTTATGTGTGGGAAGTGCCTGGTGCTCAGTAAGTGTTCATCTTTATTAAGGAAAAAGGGCCTTTAATTTTGGATGCTGAGACTTAGGCTAATAAGAATTACCCAGTTGTATGCACTTTATAGCAAGTCCAAGTATCTTATCAGAGTCCCATTTCTGAGATGAGAAAACTGAGTTGGAATTCCTGCAAGGTCACAAAGTTGGTAAGGGGGTGGAGGGATCGGAACTTGAGCCTCCTGACTCTCTGTGAGCAGAGGAGAGATTTGCTAAGCAGTCTGGGGAGGGCTGTAGGCTGTGGGCTGGTGGGCACAGGGGGAGGTGTGCAGTCAAGGGGTAGGGAAGGTTGGGCCAGCCTCTCTGGAGTCCCTTGGCTGTGACCAGTCACCCCTGTTCCCCAGGGCACAGAGCAAGAGGAGCAAGAGCTGGATGTCAGCCCCCATTTGCCCACCTGCCGAAGTGTTCTTTGACAATCTTCCACTCTATCATTCTGGGCACTGAGCTGTCAGGGCTAGTTTTTCTGGAATTAAGAGGACAACTCCACCTCCAGGGATTTCCCAGTAGCTATAGGGGCAGTGGGGGGAAGGGAAAAGGCCAGAGTCTGGGATTCCTTGATCAGAGGGGCCCCTCCCCTCATCCCTAGCCCCCAAATCTCCGGTACTCTGCAGCAGCCTGCGACCAGCCTCCGAGCCTCCTCACCTGGCACTGAGCCCAAGGTCTTGGCCACACTAGCCACACCTTTGAAAGGCCTTTGCCAACTTCGGCTGAGCCAGCCCCTCCCTCCCTGGCTTAGCCTCAGAGAAAGCGCGAGAGCCTTCAGGCAGCTGCTGGAGCTCCCTGGAGAGACCTGACAGCTGATGGATTGTGCCAGTCAGTGGGCTTACTGGGAATTAAAAATGTGGGCAGAAGTAATTAGAGCACATGGGGGTGGGGGCACCGGATCTTTCTGGAAGCATCTAGACACTGCCTCTCTGGGAGTCCCTCTCTGGCCTGCACATCCACTAAGCTTCTGGCTAGCCTTGGGTAGTCATCTCACTCCTTTCATCACTGAAGGGAAGCCAAGGAGGCGTCATGGGGGGAGCCAGGGATCCATTCTCTGGCCCCTCCTGCCCTGCTGTCTAGCAGAAAGAATATGTCTAGCTTGGGAGTCTGGGGACCTGCATGTCTCTGGCTCTGTGACCTTGGCCAGGAGCCGGCTCCCGTGACTCATTTTCTTCATCTGTACAATGAGACCATTGGACTGGATGTTCTCGAAGGCTCTTTCCAGAGTGTTGAATCAGGTTTCTCCTCCACTTGCCCTCACTTCCCCCAGGCCGTCTGCACAGCCTGCTCTGCCATCTAATACTGCTAGAGGGGGAGTGTGTATGGTGAGTGGAGGGGGGGGGATGAGGGAGGACCTGGCATCCCCTGTGGTGTCTGCGGGGGTGGGAAGCCCTAAGGCTGGGACACTCTCAACATCTTGGATGTCCTTGAGCAGAGAGGGGCCTAGAGAAGGAAGGACGGTGGGGGTGCCTGGTGGTAGGGCGGGGTTTGCTGAATATACCCTCAGCCCAGAAGCCCGTGGGAGGCTAGGGGGCTTCCAAGAGCATCTCAGAGAGGCAGGGGATGGGAGATGCTTGCTGGGACACCCGTGTGCACTTGTGGCTTGCTACCCTGGGTCTGGGGCTGCAGGAAACCAATTAAGGAGAAGAGAAAATATCTAAAAGGACGCAGCAAGCCCTGCCCAGCCAGAGTCTCGGCTGCAGTGTGTATCAGGAGGGGAAGGACAGAGGGGTCCCTAAGGCTCCCAACTAGAGAGACACCAGGAGAGGACCAAGGACACCCCAGATGCCCACATCCTGGGAAGCTTCTCCCACACGCATGCCCCAATCCCCCACCCCTGGCTACCAGAGTTTCCTGTTTTCCTGCTTGCCTTCCTGGAGATATTTTTCCCTTTTCCCAAGGTTAGAAGAAAGTTCAGGCTGAACTCCCAGTCCGTGAGAGGGCAGGGGCTTGGTACTCTCCCCATCCTTCCCCAGGGAGGCAGGGGGTGGACACTGCTTCCCTAAGTAGCCAGGATGGGCACTGAGGACACGAGCTTTGAGTTTCCAGGCTGACATGGACCCTCCCCCAGGGCTCTCTCCCTCTCACTTCCAGCCTGTTCTGCGCCACTCCTGGCCCGCCACCCACAGGCAATTTTCCTCCTCTCTTTCGCCCTCTAGTGTCTATCTGCCACCACCACACCTTGCCTTTGGTCCCTCCCCTCCCCCAAAGTTTCTGGACTGCCTCACTCCCGGCTTCCAGGTTCACTTCTTTGCTCATTTGACAGACATCTCAAGGGTGCCTGTTTGGGGGAGGCAGAGGCCAAGAAGGCATGGCCTGGGCTCCAGAGACTCAGATTTAGGGAGAGATCAACAAATAAGCCGAAAAAGAGCTTGGGGCCCTAAAGGCAGGGACAAACTGAAAAGAGCTGGAGGGACCCCTGGGTGAGAGTCGCCACTGCAGCTGGGGATCAGGAAGGCCCCTTGGAGTAGGAGGCAGCTGAGTTAGGTCTTGGACCATGAGCTCACTGGAACTTTTGGAGTTCCAGTGAGAGGTCATGCATGGAGGGCCCAAGGAGGCAGGTCAGCTGTATTGGTGTCAAGGACAATGATGGGAAAGGAAGTGGTGGTGTTCAAAGCCCCCAGAGTGTTTAGGCTGAAAGGAAAGTCTTCCTGGGTCCCTGGTTTTCCTCCCCACTAAGCTGTGTGCTCTGCTGCTGCATTGAGGCAGGGGGATGGATGCACGGGGCTCTGGCTCCTTGGTGCCAGATCTTCTCTCTGGGATAGAGTCTGCACCCCTCTCACTTCTTGGAGGGAAGGACCCCAGGACCTTATGTCCTCCCCGCACTCCCCAGGTGCCCAAATCCACAGAGGCCTGATCTCACCACCTGCCATCCGGGCACCGAGTGTTTTATTGGAGTCCAATTTTTATCCGCACCGCGGAGAAAGAGGGAGGGGGATATAGGGAGAAGGGGAACCCGGACCAGACCCCAGACCCCTCCCCCCATGGGAGCCCAGGGCATGTGCCCTGTTGGGCCAAGGAAGACTTTGTGAGATCCCTGAGGGCCCCAGGAGGAGTGGGCTGGGAGCAGCAGAAGAGGGCTGGGGGCCACTGCTTCCCCATCGATGCCCCAGGCCAAGGCCCTCGGTCTAGATCTTACCCTTTCTTCAAAGGGCTGTAGCACCCTTCTCTGGGTAGCCTTCACTCACCACCTCCCCACCAAACCCCAAGAAGGAAGTGCTCCCTTGGGCAGGCCCTGAAGTGCATGTTATTCTATGCCTGTGACCCTGTGCTGCCATCTGGTCAATGTCCCAGACACAGGGCACACTGGGACACCAGGGCTTGCTCCGTCATCAGACTGCATTGCTTTCCCCCCATACTCCTTACAGGCTCTTCTTCCATCTACCCCTTCTCTCTTCCACCTCCTGACCTGAACCCCTTTTGACCTCAGGGTCAGATGCAGTGTGGTCTGACTGTCCCACCTCTAGTCATGCTATAGGCCTGGCTGCTTGTCCCAGGGCATGGGGCAAAGACTGAAGGGGAGTGCCTGGCCCAGAGAGGAGAGGTGGGACCAGGAGTGAGCTCCCCTGCTCCTCAGGCTGGGGCTTAGGGGCCCACCTAGTCATCTGGGTACTCCCGGGCCAGGGGAGGGGTTGGGGGAGGCTGTGGGGCCTGCCTCCAGCCCTCAGCCAGGATCCTGCAGCCAGCTCAGAAGAAAGCAGCTCCCCAGCCTGGATGGTGACGCACCAAGGGTTAGGCCATTCTTCCTTCTGTCTAATTTAGATCCTGCTTGCCTTCCCACCTCCTTGTCTGCCCATTGAGAGAGAGGAGCCGAGGGCCCTGTGGAGTGGGTAGGGGAGGCTCCCAGGTCTGGCACCTTCCGAGGTGTCCCTGGGTCCACTGAGCTGTCCCCAGCCTGGTTAGCTGGCATCAAGCAGAAAGGGGGACAGGGTGATCCCTGTGTTCGCAACGGCTCTTTGTTCCCTGGATGTGGTGGGCAGGCAGGAGGTGGGGGTGGGGACCCTCTAGAAGCAGCAGAACCCCAGCTCCTCCTCAGCTGCATGGCACCCACCCTCAAGGTCTTCCCTGGCCCAGGGACCTCTTTGAGCGGTGGGGTGCAGGCCCCCTCACAGGCCCTGGAGCCTGACCCCTTGCCTTGCCCTATGCCAGGGGGCATCAAGCTGGGTCTGTCTGGGCTCAGAAGCCCCCACTCTCTGAGCTGCTTCGGCTGTGATAGCTGGGACTGGGACTGGGGGTCCGGGAGGGGCTGCGCGTGCGGCTGCGGGTCCCCCGGCTGCGGCTGCTGTAGCTTCCGTGGCTGTGGCCCGGGCTGGGGCTGCGGCTGGGGCTCCGGCTTGAGTAGTCGCTGCTCAGGCAGCTGGAGGAGGATGAGGGGCTGGGCCGGTAGTAGGGGATGGGACGCTTCCGGGCACTGCCGGGAGGGAAAAGCTGATTATAGGCCATTCAAGTCCCTGAGCTCCACCCTGAGCTCTGTCTTGGCCCTCACTCAGGCCCCAGCTCTTCCCCAGCAGTGGCCAGGGCTTCCCTGCCTCAGTTTCCCCTGAGCTCTGGCTTGGAGTGCCCCCCTGCCCCAAAAGGATCAGACACTCAGTGGTCTCTTGCCAATTTCCATTGGTCATTTCATTTTCTCCTCCCCTTGTCTTCAGGGAAAGGGGACCAAGTCTCTGCTTCACCGAGTAGATGCTCAATAAATATTTGTCGGATAAGTGAAACTTAAATATAAACAGCTCCCATCAACGAAGCTAAGCTGTGGTTTCTGGGCATGGAAAGGGTTGTGGATATAGTCCAGCCCTGCTTCTCTGTTCCCCCCCCAGAATTGAGTTTGGGTTTGTCAGGTCACTTCAAGGAAACAAGAAGGAGACCCCTGGCCGCTGCTGCCCATGCCCAAGGCCCAGCCCAGTCCCGCTGGCCCCTGCTCCTCACTCAACTACCTCCCACCGGCCCAGAGTTAGTTTGAAGCCAGGAGGCTGTGACCCAGAGAAAAGAAAAGAGAGCGGTTAAGGAAGCAACAGTGCCCCATGGCGTGGGGTTAATTCTGAGGAAGAAAACAGGTGTACGTTAGTGGGAGGAGGAGGAGGCAGCCTGGGAAAGGGGCTGAGGGAGGTGCCAGGTGGAAGGTGCAGGGCAGTCCTCTAGGACCCTCTGCCTATGGGCGAGGTGTGGGCCAGTTGAAGGAGTGTCCCAATCCTGGCCATCTGGCCTCTTGTTCTGGGCTGAGGGGAGAAGGTAATGCCTTTTCCTCCCTCAGCTACAATCTGTATCACCAAGGACTTGGAAGGGTTGGTTTGAGAATCAGTCCATGTAGGAGCTGAAAAGACACTCAGGGAGCCCTGCTTATTGTGCAGACATGAGAACCCAGATCCAGAGAGACACACCAATGTCCCAAGGTAGCCTGCCCATCAGGGCCTGTGGCAGAGCCCTCTACCCCAAGTCAGGGGTCTAGGGCTTCAGGCTGATTTCCACAAACATAGACCATAATTTCACAGGGATACCTAGGCCCACACCCTCCAGTCCTGGCACAGAAACTCTGAGGTGGCTTCTGCAGTATTTTCCCACACCCTCCACACAGCCCCATTGGACTTGGGTTGGGGCAGGGCTGAGTAGAAGGGATGAGACCTCCCACAGCTGCTCCAGAGAGCAGGCTGCTGGTGCTCCCTCCTCCGAATCCCTCCCTCCCCCACCCTGGGGTGGCTGGGAGGTGAACAGTGAGGTTAGTGACAAAAGGAGAGGCAGACAGATGACAGCTGAACAGAGCCAGATCAGCTCACATGGGCATCTCCCCTGCAGCCTGTGGGGAGGGGGTCCACCCGGCCCCCAGGCCGGCCACAGGCCACTCTGCAGGCTGGACCTTGAGATGAAGGAGAAAAGGAGACATCATTGCCAGGAGATGGATGTGGGGAGGATGGAAAGAGGGAGGGGCTCCAGGAGGGATGGCTGGCTGGAATCTTCGGGAGCTCAGGTCGATGCCTGCGGCTGCCCACCCAGACCCAAGGACACAGCCCCCTCCCCGCTGTGGGCTTCTCAGTCCTGCGCTCCTCAACACGTCCAGTTCTCACCTCTCTCCTCTTCCAGGCCCTCTTCCCTCCCGGGAACCTCCCCTCCCCTTCCCTCCCACCTCCCAGCGCCAGGCTCAGTGCGTCCGTCCCCCAGGGGTTTCCTGTGGCCTAGCCGGGCCCTTTCGTACCTGGTGATGCGCCGCGGCTCCATGAAGCTGGGCGAGTCCCGGCGCCGCTTGCGGATGGGCGAGTAGCTGCGGGAGCGGCGCCGGGCGCGGGCGGCCTCGGCCTCGGCGTGCCTCGCGCGGCCCTCGCTGTCCTTGTCCCTGCGGGCCCGGCCGAAGTGAGCCACGTGGCCCGGCTGGCTCGCCCGGGCCCAGCCCCGCCGCGCCCCGCCCTGCCCCCGGCCGGACCGCGGGCCCGCACTTACCGGCTCAAGGTTTTCTTGGGCGACGGCGAGCGGCTGGGGCTGCGGGTCCTCTTCTCCGCGGAGCGCGAGCGGGACTTGGAGGGCGAGCGGCTGGAGCTCCACGAGAGCGGGTGGGGGCCGGGGCTGCGCGACGAGCTCTTCCCCTCCGGGCCGCCGTGCCTGCCGTGCGCGCCCGGGGACGGGGAGGTGCTGGCCGGCCGGGCGCGCGGGGGCCGCTCCTTAGCCCTGGAGGGGGGCACGGCGACAGGGACTCAGCCAGGGACAAAGTGGGCTCCGTGGAGGGCCAGGGACTCGGTACGGGAGTTCTATGGAGGAGGAGGTGTGGATGAGCAAGAAGTGGTGCGTGAGTTGCTGGAGCCGAACTCGATTCCGGAGGAGGGAAGGCGCGGGGGTGGGGGTGGGGGTGGGGGTGTGCGGTAGTGACAAGTGTGGAAGAGTGTTCCCGGTGTAGGGAGAGTGATCAGGGAGGGCGGGCAAATGAGGGAGGAGAGTGCTCCTCAATGGGAGGAGAATCATGGGGAGCGGGGGACTCTTGGGGAGGAGGGTGATCGTTGTGGGGAAGGGAGGGCTCCTTGGTGGGGAGAGAGCGCTCAGGGAGGGGGACCTCAGTGAGTGGGGAAGGCGGATGACCAGTGGGAGGGAGAGCGATCGCTGGGTGGGGGCCGTGATCACGGAAGGGAGGGCTTGTTGAGGAGGAAGGAGAGGGGTGAGTGGGCGGCGGGGGGGAAGGGTGCTTCACCGGGGGAGAGGGATCTCGGGGGGCAGGACGGGTAGTCCGGGCGGGGGGCGTGGGGGAGAGGAGCGGGCCGAGAGCAGGTCTTCAGGGCTGTGGGGGAGGAGGTGTGCGGTGGGGAGGGACGCGGGTCAGTGCGGGTAGGGTGTTCCACTGGGACGGAGGCGGCGGGTGGGGGCAAGTGTTCCTCGCCAGCAGGGCGGGGCAGATGCTCGGGACCGAGAGGGGGCGCCCGACGCACCCGGGGCCGCGCCGCTCACCGTTTCCCGTGCGCGCCGTGGCCTCGCTCGGAGCCGGGCTCGGGTCCCGGGCCGGGGGCGCCGCCACCCCCGCCGCCGCCGCCGCCGCCGCCGCCGCCGCCGCCGCCGGAGTCGCTGCTGGAGCGGGCCCTGCTGAGCGAGCGCGACGAGCCCCGGGGCGGCGCGGGCCGGGCGCGCCGGCGGCCCCTGCGGCGGGGCGCGGACGCCGAGGACCGGGAGCGCCGCCGCCGCCTTCGCCGCCGCCGCCGCCGCCTGGCCGCCCCGCCCGCCGCGCGGCCTCCTCTGCCCTGCGACGACGGCGCCGAACGCGGGCTCGGGCTCTCCTTGCCCCGCGCGGGCGGCGTGGTTGCGCCGGCCTCCGCCTGGTCGCGGGCCCTGGGCGAGGGCGAGCTGGGCTTCTGACGGGGAGAGAGGCAGAGAGGGCACGGAGGGGGTGGAGAGGGGACGGAGGCGCAGACGGAGGCGGGGCGGGAGAGCCCGCAGAGACAGAAAAGCGAGGCGGTCGAGAGTCCAGAGCAGAGAGAGGCAGAGGCAGGGCCGGGGAAGTCAGGGAAGCGGAGAGACAAGACGGAGCCGGGCAGAGAGAGAGAAAGGAGAGGGAGAGGCCGAGAGAGGACAGACCAAGAGAAGGCAGCGAGGTCGAGGGTGAGAGAACGGGTGGGTGGGGTGGGGGGAGAGAAGGAGAGGGGGCTTTCACCGGGCCCAGGCCGGGGGCTGCCAGTCCCGGAGCATCGCACACACGGTTCCCCGCGCCTGCCCTGCCTCTGCCTCTCCTGAGTGTCCACCTTCTGGCCTCAACAGTGCAGCTCATGCAAGGTTCTCGGCATGCAAAACACAGGAGGGACGGAGCGGTGGAGGGGAGGGGGGCTGAAACGGAGGGGGGGCTCCAGGACGGGCACGGGGGCTGGCATTGGCCCCCGATGGGACGGACGATCCCGGCAGAGAGGAGAGAGAGGGCGGGCACCGGGAGGCCGGGCCAGGGCCAGCCCCCCCAGGCCAAGCCCCCCCCAGCGCGTGGGGGGGGTGAGGGGGATGGTGGGGGCACACGGCACACAGATGGGGGGTGGGGGCGGGGCGGGACAACTGAACTCAAAACTGAACCGAAGAAAGGGAGGAAAAACAGAAATAAAAAACAAAATCCACAAATGTCATTAGATACCAAAACCAAAAAACAATGTCTGAACTCCTGGGGGAACTGACATTTTTTTTTTTTTTTTCTGTTAACATTTTTCTTTCTTTGTTTTCCGGCCCTGCAGAGACCTGTGGAGCTGTCAGTAGCACCCGACTGTCTTTCTGTTTCTCTCTTTTCTTTTCCTTTTTTTTTTTTTTAAAGTTCTGATTTTTTTTAAGTCCCTCTTGGTTAACGTCCACTTACCAATAAAGTGGCACTTCCTCCTTTAGTAGGTAAGATGTGTAAGAGAAGGGAAAAGTGTGGTAGCGTAAGTTCATCATTAGATTCACAAAAATGCAAGAGAGATAGAGAGAGAGAGAGAAAAACGCAACCACCCCATTCTAGGCCGAGAGGAGGCCACACCGCCTCTGGAGGAAGGACTGGCAGTGCCCGGCTCCTCGGGCCTGGGCAGGCACCTCTTGGGTGACTGTCGGATAGAGATGTCAAATGTTTTTCCAAAAGTGCAGTTAGGACACAAGGGTTGGGATCCAGAAAACCAGAAACGGAGCCTGGTACCATCTAAAGGGCCCTGGCTGGCAACCAGGGGGTCTGAGAGCCTGCTACTACCTCACTGAGTCACCCTGGCTAAGTCACTTCCCCATCCTGGGCCTCAGTTTCCCCATCCACAAAATGAGAGGGTTGGGCTTTGCTTCCTGAAGTCCCTTCCAGAGCAATTATTCCAGGATCCTCTGTGCACCCTGACCACCCTCTCCATCCTCCTCCCGTCACAGAACTGACCCCTCCTCCTGTCCTTGGGCTTCCATCTGATAACAGTTGATTACACTCATCTGTTTGGAAAGCTGTCCCCCACTCCTACCCCACCCCCAATCACCAGCACCGACTTGGCTTTGAGCACCTCCAGGGCAGATTTTTTGTTTTTGGATTCAGCTCTATAAACTCAGTTTTGATCATAGAACTTGGCATTAGTAGGGCCTTGATGCCCTTTGCTGAGGAAGGAATAAGCGTCTTTACAAGGGTAGGGGGCCAAACCAGGAAGTCCTAAAAGAGGGGCAGGGTCGGGGCCAAGCTTTTTTAGCAGGCTCTTTGGATGAGCCAACAAACCAACTACCACCCCTCAGGGCACCTAGCTACCAAGAAACTGGAGGCAAGATGGTTTCCTCCACACAACCCTGGTGCTTCCTGCAGGAGGCAGGGTGGGGCCAAGGCCTTTCTGTGCAAGCCCGGATCCAGCCAGGGCTTGGAGGCAGAACCAAGAAGTCAGTCTCATTGGTGGAAAGGCACAGAGCTCGTGATTGGTGGCTGAAGCAGCCAATGAACACTAGCTGTAGCAGGTGTGTGCAGCTGTCCAGAGTCAAATGGGCCCTGAAGGCCTCCTGGGAGAGCCCGTGTTTCCTTTGGGCTTTGAGTGGATGTCACTGGGTACTGAGGTGCCCCTCTGAGCACCCAGACTCTCCTAATCACCAGCTCACTCCTCATTCTAAGCTAGAAGACATGTGAACTGGGCTAACTAGCCATTGCCCCTCTGAGATGGCAGTTCCATTCTCAGCAGACGTCAGGGGGAGATCTCTGGCTCCCTTGACACATGTCCCTTCCACCCCAGCAGGTGGTCAGTGCCTACAGCTCCCAAGCCCTCAGCACTAGGTTCTCTCATTCAGCATCCTTTTCCCACCAGAGGAGGCACATGAGAAAGAAACCTCCAGGATCTTCACATTTCCAAGTTCTTCCCTATCTCCTGGATTGTCCACAGATACTAGGTGGGGGAGCCCTGGGAACCAAGGCATAATGACCCATACATACCCAGGAAACACTGGACCCTGCCCTTAAGAAGCCCTTGCTAGTACTGCGGCCAGAGGGGGATGGGCAGCAAGGCAAACTGGGAGAATATTATTAAACTGTAGGAGGGGGGTGTCAGGACATGGCTGTGAACCCTGCCTGGCTCTAACCTAGACTCTGGATCTGCGCCATCTTCTCTGACTTCAGGAGAGAGGCAGTGGGAGAAGGACACTGGGGTCTTCCATGTTCCTTCCCACAGGCACCGTGGGGGCCCTCTCTACTTCCCACTGTTGTTGGGCTGGCGGTGTGGCAGGAATGTTAGGAACAAAACGGGTCGGGTCTGGGTTGGGTGGATGTCCACCCCTGTCATGCTGCTACCCCCAATCGCTGAGGCCCATGCCTCAGCGTCAGATCCCCTCTGCTCATCTGGACACTTCCCACCTGGTGAGCCTCAGAGTCGAACCCTTTCCCTTCCTCCAAGCCAAGTGCTGGATGATCGCTTCAGATGATAGCAACTGGCAAAGTGGAACACCCTGGAATCAGCCCTGATATGAGTTTGCTGTGAGACCTTCAGGAAGTGACCTAACTCTTGTGGGCCTCAGTCGCCCCTTTGGTAAAGTGGGGATAACTGGGGTCTTTGCTGGATGGGTATGAATAGGGGTTGAGAGGTTCTTTTGAGAGCACATGTGACTTACAGTCCCCTCACAGATGCATGGGGTCAGAGCAGTGCAGGAAGGTCTGGGCACTCCCACATGCCAGGATGGTGCAGGATGGGAGGAAGATACTGTTGGGCAGGATGGCAGATAGTGCCTTCCTTCGGGAGGCCTCCTATGGCCAATCTCACGGCCTTATCCACCCCATTCCTCCCTGGAGAAAGGGTCACCATGATCCTGCCAGAGGGTGAGCCTCATCCTCAGACTGGCTTGGTCTCTTTCTTCCCAGGAATTTAGGGAGATCCAAGTCCAGACACCATGGGATTTCATAGCTAGACAGGACTGTTGTACCAGGGACCTCCTAAGATCTCCTCTAGAAGCCTGTTCCTTGTGACTGCTGTTCCTTCTTCCCCTTCCCTGCCCTTACCGCCTCACCCCACAGCCTGGCTAATGCTTATAGGCCCTCAGCTCAATACCACCTCCTTCATGAAGTCTCTCCTGCCTGACCCTCACCCTGAGTCAGGTGCGTTCCTCTTTGATCCCTTGTGCCTTGTTTCAGTAGGGACTGTGCCAGGTTGTGTTAGTGCTGAGCAGAGCTCCCCATCCACAGTTCAGCTTTCCTCTCTAACTATCCTCCAGCCTGGCAGGTGAGGGCCTCAAACCCAGGTGAAGCCTGCCTCTCACAAGGCATGGACACTCAGACAGGGCCTGGCATGGAAGTGTGTTCAGGAAGTGCCGACTTTGTGTGTGTGTGTGTGTGTGTGTGTGTGTGTGTGTGTGTGTATGGGTTCGTGGGTACCTGAACAAATGAGTGAGTGCTCTGCACCTTGCCTGTCTCTGAGCCAGGCTTCTAGGGGTCCCTCTATTCCTTGGTACCACTTGCTATCTGCTATCTTCTCTTTTGCCTATGTAAGAAATTTTTGAGGGGGAAAATGACAATGGGAAAGAGTAGCGAGAGATGATGCGCTAGCCCAATCCTGGTATTTTTAAGGACCAGAACAATGCGTATCTGGCATGCTTTACCCTTGCTCCCCCCAGGCCTCAGATAACTACCTCCTCTAACTCAGCATTTGAGGATCCCATTATTGGGTCCCTGGTCAAATCAGGTCCTCCCAGAAGATGGGCCTCTACTCCTCCCATCAAGCTGGACACAGTTTCCCTGTGGGACCGACAGTGATTTCTCCCTTCCTGAAGAACTTCCTGTCTGTCTTCCCAACACCACTTACAGATGAGCAATGTTCTAAGTGGGTGAGCTCCTCACCGCCTACCCCTGGGATCCACATGGGGGGAGGGGAGGATGAAGAGCCAGGCCTTCTCTTCCCAAAGGTGAGAATGGAAGCCCACTGAAGCCTCACAAGGGCTGAGATGTCAAACTTCTGTAGCTACTCCCGGATGCAACAGGAAAACAGTTTAAAGAGCAGGGATGGAGAGGCAGGGTCCCTGAGGACCTACTGCTGCTGTGTACCCTCACTGTGACTGGATGAGAACTGGGCTGGGAGTCGCAAGTCTCAGGACCTAGGCTCCAACACCTTGGGGAAACCCAGCCCCTACTGACTGTCCTTTCTGACTCACTCTGAATGTTAAACTCAAATTCAGAAGACAGAAGGGTGCTGGGGCCTGAGGGAGCCCCTGTCTGGGATGGGTAGTGGTCCAGGCTGGGGGGGGGTTGTGAGCT
The DNA here is from genome assembly GCF_018345385.1 of Vulpes lagopus. Taxonomy (NCBI): domain Eukaryota; kingdom Metazoa; phylum Chordata; class Mammalia; order Carnivora; family Canidae; genus Vulpes; species Vulpes lagopus. The sequence continues at coordinate 96,066,054 of NC_054826.1, read as the reverse complement.
GAGAGTCCCCTCTGTCCCCTAAATTGCCCCACAGAAACTTTGCCAAGTAGGTCCTCCAAGACCAGTGCCAGCTCAGGTCCTCTGAAGTTCAGCTACCATTACACCCAAAATATAGAGATGTGAGGTCCAGCCCTGGTGCCAGCTGCTGCCCCAGAGTCTGGAGCTTCCAACCTAAAGTTCTACCTGCTACCAGGACAGCTGGCCCTGGAGGGCTCTTTCCTCAGGCCTGGCCTCAGCCAGAACTTCTTCCAGGATCTGGAGGTCAAGAGGCCTGGCACAGGTGCCTCCACCACTGCTTATTGCACAAATGGGCCCCAGGGGCTGGCAGGGGAGAGGGGCGGGGGTGCTTAGCAGCTACTCCAGACAACAGAAATCAAATTGGCTCAACCGTAGCATACAGTTCAGGAAGGGAACACAAATTTGGAATGCTAACCACACAGAAATGCATTCGGACAACAAAATGAGAGAGAGAGAGGGAATGGAGGGGGCTGGTGGTGGTGGTGGGGGGCAGGGGTTGCGGTGGGAGAGTCAGGAGGAGCAGGGGAAGTGGACAGGAAGGGGAAAATGAACCAGAAACATTGTCAGGGTGGGAAGTGGAGGGGAGGTCAAGAAAACCAAATGACAAACCAGAAAACATAGCTTTGTAGCTCATTTGGAGAAAGATGCAAGTTTACAAATGAGTAGTCACTAAAATAAAGAAAGAAAAGGAGAGGGGGAGAAAACCAACCAGAGCGAGATCAAGAGAAAGAGAGAGAAAACCACATTCAAACCAAGCAGAGTGGCGGGGCTTATCTGGAGATGGGAGCGAGCGGGCGCACAGCTGAGCTGGGATACCTACCTTCTCAGTGGTCAGGGACAGGAATGCAATAATAAAAAAGAAAAGAAGGTCTCCGCATTGGGAATGCAGAAGGGAGGGGGGAAGACAGTGACTCTAAGCTGTGCTCCCCCTCGGGAACTGGCACTCGTGCAGCCAGTGTGGCTTTTGGTCTAGTCCCAGGGATGGGCAGGGGCTCCTGCCCAGCTATTAGTTTGCCAGCTATTAGTTTGCCTTTTTTTTTTTTTTGACAACCCACGGCTCCAATAGCCAAGCTTTCTTTAACTCTTTAAACAACAGAAAACCTCCAGAGGGCATGCAGGAAGCAGCTGATGGAAGCAAGAACCAGAGGGTGGGCTACTGAGAGGGGCTGGCAGCATGGGGAGAGAGGCCCATGTTGTGGGGAGAGATGGAGAGAGAGACAGAGACACACAGAGAGAGACAGAGAGAGAAAGAGAGAGAAACAAAGGCAGAAGGAAACAGACAGGCAGGGGATAGAGAGAGGTAGGTCCAGAAGGAAAAAGGAGAGACAAGCTGTTTGGACAAGGCAGAGTGGATAGATGGGGTGACAAGATCGTTGCATTTAAAAGGGAAGGCAACCACAGATTCAGTGTGGAGACCCGGATCTGCCACTTTCCCAGGGGCTTCTGCATCATTTTAGGAAAACTCATCCTTCCTGTCTTCTGGCTTCATCCTGGAAGAAATGCCAAGATGCCCCTTCCTATTCTGATGGCCTCCCTCCACCTGTGGTCACTGCTCTTTCCCAGCGAGCAGTCAGGAGGAGGCCTGGGATGGGGCAGCCCAGGCAGTGCCATGGCACCTCTTCTTGGAGTCACCCGAGGCTGCCCATTTTGTGATGGACTTTGAGCCAAAGGTAGAGGCCAGAGAGAGCCTATAGGGGCCTTGCTCAGGAATCTTCTCTGCCCCACTCACCCAACAGTGAGGCTTCCTTCCCTTGACACTTCCAATGCCAGGGACAAGTGGAGCCAAGGCAAAGGTGCTACTTGTAAGTCCTTAAACCTTGCATGCCTTTTCTGGAATTTGGGCTCAGCATCTTATTACTTCTCCCAGATCCCCATCCCAAATCATGTGACCTTGAGCGGCCCCCTTCCCTTTCTGCCTCACTATTTCTGTCCCTATATGTGTGTGAACTGGGAGGACATAGGGTTCCCTGAGTCGCTGAGGCAGCATTCATATAGAATTGGGGTTGTTGGAGGCGGGGCCCACCTACACCCTGGTCTCCGTGTGGGCAGATCCCAGTGCCAGGGAGCTGAGAGCTGGGAGTGTGCCATCAACATCTGGAGGGGTTCCCAGGGGGAAGGCAGGAGCTGAGACAATCAGCATTCGCTTCCCGAATCCTCCTCCTCTTAATCAGTGTTCCCAGAGTGTGCTTTCCATTGAGCACTCTCTCCATATCTTGGATGTGGCTGGTAGTCTTGAGCTTACAAGGCTGGAGTCTCCTTTTGAGTCTACTCTTAAAAGCTGTGTGACCCTGAGCTGATCACTTGACCTCTCTGAGCTGCAGGGGACAGTTAATAGCAGAACCCAGAAATCCCTTGGGCGTTTCACCCTGGCCTGGGATGGAACAACACAGAGGTGTGTTGGGAACCAGCACCCATCTGGCTTTAGTCTCAATGGGGATGGACTTCTCTTGCCTGTGAGTGTCTGGCCTTGAGGCCCTCCCTGAGCTAAGCAATCTCAGGGGTGTACAGTTCCCTCCTCTAGGATCTGAGGCCTGGCACAGAAGGTGCTCAGCAACCTGTCCCTGTCATGCCCAGCCACCTTATACTAGACAGAACCGGGGAGACACAGGGTGCTCCCTGGCCTGGGATGCTCCTCAGGTGACCTGGGACAACTCTTCCTCCCTGGGTCTCCCAGCCTCACTCCAAGGTTCCTTATAGATAGGGACCTGGGAGAATAATCTGGGCCACTTCTGTTCATTTAAGAGCTGAGACAGTTCCAGCACCTGCCCTGGGGTCGAGGAGAGGATTGGCTGCTGCTGCAGATTTGGCAGGAGCTGTTGGTGTGAGAGTCACTTTTTAAGAGTTATCTTCCCTTTTAAATTCTGGTTACAAAGGAAAAAAGAACAAGTCTATAGAGATATGTATACGATTAATGTTCACTTGAGATTCAAAACCCATCTCTGCATTAGGAGGAGAGGCTCCCACAGGAACACACACAAAAGCAAAATTCTAGAACAACACAGAAGATAGGAAAACAAACAAACAAACAAAAAACCAGAGAGATAGTTTGCATTTCTGTACATTACCAAAGGAAAGAAAAAAATAAAAGAAAATACAAACAAAAACAAAATAACAGGAAAAGTTACATTAACTTCCCCACCCTCTTCCCTTGCCAACTAAACAAGAAATGGAATCACAATATTACCACGGTTCAAATGGGAGGCTAAAAAAAAACAAGCAAAAACATAGTCGGGATTAAAAATGGTGAGCTGTTCTTTTTCCCCCCCCCCCCGTTTGTTCTCTCTCTTTTTTTTTTTTAAGGTAGCATCCAAGAATTACCCCCGTCCCCCCAATACTGGTCCCCAAAGACGTTTTTATGGTGAATGGCAAAAGACTACGGTCCCGCTCCCATCTCACCTCCCAGGAGGTACAGGTGAGAGGCCTGGATGTCCTGAGGTCCCAGATCTCGCAGGGCCCGAGGGCAGGGAGAGGATTTGGGGAGCATGCTTTGTGAGAGGAGTAACAAAGTGGTATCTCTCAGGAAACTCCCAGGGCAGTGCCAAAATGGAATCTCATCCTGGGAGGGAGTCAAGATTTGGGTGCTGCTGAGGCAGCATCCTCCCCAAGGCTGGAGGCTGGGCTGTCTTCCTTGAGTGCTCTCTCCTGGGGTCTACTTTAGCTGCTGTGGCCATTCTGTCTGTACATGCTAGGGACCCATGGCGGCCTAATGCCCAGGGAGAGGAGGGGACCAGAGGTGGGATGTGGAGCTCCCTATCAGCCCTGGCTGCATTCTGTGCCTTTCTAGAAGGATGAGGAGCTCCCTTGAGATGGTGTTTGGGGCTCTGGCTCTGTGCCCATGGCGGGGGGTGAGGGTGGGGAATGAATTTTCCCAGACTGATCCATCATCTCTGGGGCTTGTGGCACCAGGTCTCTGCCCTGGCTGTGTTCAGCTACCTCCATGTGTCCTCTCCCATTCCCAGAACAGATCCTGGGTCATTGGTGTAATCCTCCCTATGTGGCCCAACCGGGTCCCTGGGATCTAAGGAGCCTGGCACTCTGTCCAAGTGTGGCAGTCTGGAAACAGGTAATGTCCTTAAACAAAAATTAACCTTGAGCCCAAGAGCCTTTTGTCAGCTGCCTTTGGCTCTCCTCAATAAGGCCTTGGGAGTAAGGGTGTTTGAGAAAAGAAAGGGAGTGAAGGAAACAGCCAAAAATCAAAATGAAACTGACCAACACGGACATGTTTGCTGCTGAGACCTGAGGTCTGGGGAGGGGCAGCTCCTACCCTCCCCGCTGAAGTGTCTGGGACAGTTGGGCTCTGGGGGGGGGGGTACCTGCAGGCCTGCCCACCCCTAGACCCCTGGACCCACCCAGTGCCCCTGCCGGTACTGCAGCCCCCTCTCCCTGAGCGGGCTCTATCCTGTACTCTAAGATCAACAGACAAAAGGGGATGTGGGCCTCCCCTGGGGCTCGGGAGGGCTCCCCCACCCCTAGTGCAGCCCCGCCACCTGGGCAAGTCTGACAAGCACGTCTGTCTGCCAGCCTCTACCATCACCACACCTGCTGGTGGCTCTCAAGGACTGCGTGCCCCTCCTGGAGGATGAGTGGGGGCTGTTTATTTGAGTGGTGTTGGTGTGGAGTCTCTGAGGGAGTAACGGGTACACTGGCAGGCGCTTGAGGCAGGTTGGAGCACGGGGACATCTGTCCACGCGTGGGCGGCCCCGGGGAAAAGGACAGACTCTCCTTGGAGCAGGGACTTTTGAAATGCAGCTCAGCGGGGCTTGGGGACAGAGAAAGGGGAGGGCTCTGAGGGAGGGGGAGTGAGGCGGTTGGGGGAGGAGGGACGCTCGGAGTGGGGAGGAGGCTTGGTGGGGGAGAGGGAGACTGGGGGGCCTAAGTAACGCCCAGGGGAGATCCTGTCCCTTGAATCCGGCTCCTGACTGCGACCCCGAGCACCGTCCATGCCCCTCCCACCGCATTATGCCTCGGGGGGAGGAGGAAGGGGGGAGGGGGGCCGGAGACCCCGGGTTCTCCTCAGCGCTCTTCCCCACCGGCTGAGAGCCCCAGTGGTCAAGCGCCCCCCCCACTCCGGGCGTCAGTTCGCCAAGCTCAGGGCTGGCCCAAGCCCGCAGGCCTCCCTCACTCTGACGCTAGGCCAGGTGGGCGCAACGACCAGGCATTCCAGGCCGCCCCCGAGCCGAGCCGAGCCGAGCCGAGCCGAGCCGAGCCGAGCCGAGCCGGGAGGGGGCAGCGGCGCCTCCCGCCCCGGTGACCCCTCACCGCGCCCTCCCCCGCGGTGACGCCCCCTCCCCCCCTCCCCGCCCAGCGCGGCGCAGCCCGCACGGCGCGGGAACCCTCCGCAAAGCGAAGCGTACGTACATCTGGCGGGCTGTGCGCCGAGCCGGGGCGGCCCCCGTGCGCTCCGCTCCGCTGTCTGTTGCTGCCGTTCTGCTGGGGCGACCCCCATCCGCTGCCGCCGGACAGGGAGGGCGACCGGCTCCCGCTGGACCGCTGGCTGCCCGTCTTCCGCCCATCATCTCGGTGCTTGGGGCTCAGCCTTGGTGGGGGGGGGGGGACGGGAGATGGGGGGAGCCGGCGTGGGACGCCCCCTCTGCAAGTGGAACCGCTGCCCCCGCACGAAAGGCAGCCCCTCATGCGCCCGCTCACTTGCATTTAGAGAGCGAGGCCCTAGCCCGCACACTGCCTCGATTTCCAGTTCAGGATGTGGGGCGCCTCTGGGCAGAGGCCAAAGCTCTTCCTCGCCCACTTCCAGGTGGGTGGGCACCTGCACACTCCCGATAGACTTCACCCACCGACTGCTGTTTGGTTCACCAGCCTCTGCCTCAGCTCCCTTCCCAGCCCTCCGGAGTGTTCAATCTGCAAGTCCCCCTCCCTTCCCCCAGCAAAAAGCTGAGCCAAACCACCCCTGGACTGCCCCCAGGGGTCCAGGACCTACCTGCTGGGTGATCTGGAATCGCTGTAATGGGAGGAGAGGGAAGGGCTCTGGGAGCTGCCGCTGCTGTGGCGATGGGACCTGCGACCTGGGGACTCTGTGTGCGGCCTGGGAGAGAAATCAGCCTGTACTCAAGTTCTGCCTGAACTCCCCAAGGGTCATTGGTGTAGTCAATGGTGTAACCCCCACCCCCTGTAGTCTCCCACCAAAATAGCCCTGCCAGTCCAGGTGGGTCGTTTGTGGAAATTAGGAAAAGGCCTTCTTTTGTCTAGACAACCCTGGTCCTCAAGACCTCACCGACCCCTCAGCAGGTGCTCTTGTGACAGGGGGTGGGGGTGGGAGGTGGGAGGTGGGGGGTAGAGGGGACGTGGGGAATAACCAGAGCCAAGCTTGAAAGAACTCTGGACTAGGAGGCAAGGGGTCTGAGTTCCAGTTCCTGCTCTGTGTCTGACTCACAAGGGCTCTTGGCTTCTTCTCTGGCTCTGACTTTTTCCATCTGGGCAGTGGGGACAAAATGAACTATCTCCAAGGGCCCAATTCTGTAATTCTAGAAGGGGGGAGGGGGAGGAGCTAGAGAATGGTGAAGGGTTCTCACCTCTTCCTTTCTTTGTTCTTCTCTTTTCTTTTGCTCTTGGGGCTTCGAGATCTGCAGAAAGCAGAGGCTAAGATGAGCACTTGGCCTGAGCCCAGCAGGCGGCAGGGTGGGGTGGGGGGCCGGTGGAGAGCTGTGCCAAGGTGTGGATTTGAGATTTATTCCTGTCTGGGACCTGAGCCTCCCATCCCTAGCCCCACTGGTGTGGACATGCTCATCCTACCCCCACTGCTTTGGTTCCTTTGACTCAGCCAAGCCTTCCTTCTTTCTCCTGTAAGCCCTGTCCCACAGTCGCTGCCAGTCTGGGCCCCAGTTTTTGTTCCTCCTGGGGATGCCATAAATAATGTGTCCACCACCCCAGAAGAAAGGCTGACTTGTCCTTTCCTTCTGGAACTGGTCTTAGCACAGGTCCCTCTATGAGTCACTGTGCTAAGGGGTGGCCCCTCCACACCTCATTTGTGTCTGCTGGGTCCCAGGTCCCCTGAGATGGGGCTTCCTAGGGCAGAGTCCCAGCTTTCCTACCTCTTTGCCCCTTCAGACTGTGGCTCAGCTCTGGGCCAGCTCCCCAGGGGGTTAGGAAAGAAGTACTCTCCCTTGGGCATGATCTTTCTGCATTTGGGTCCTCTGGATTCTCCTCTAGGGCTGCCCCCAAAGTTTCCCATCCCACCAATCCCACCTCATCCTGTCCCATCTCATCCAGCTCCCTGGGGCAGGCCCCACAGTCCTTCTCCTACCTTTGACAAAAGGATTGAATAGTTTACTAGTAGGTGTCTAAGGTTTTAGACACCTGTAGACCCCTCAGCCTCACCCTCCCTGACGCCACCAGATTCCAGCTGGATCCTTCTATCCCTGAACAGATGCCTTCTTCTGACCAAACATCCAGGTGATGCTAAGAAACAACAGGATGTATTTCTCACAGGAGCAGAGTGGATGGGGGCAGGCTCAGGAGGCCAAAGATTTCAGTTCTAGAACTCATGCTGCTTGCTTTGGGCCTCAGTCTCCTCATCTGGAGCTGGTGTAGCCCTAGGTCACCTCTAGGTCCTTCTCAGGACCACTGGGAGCCAGTCAGAGGATCTGTGCAAGTGGATGGTGACCCCTGGGGGGCAGTAGGGGCCCACACTGGCCCCTGAGAGGAGAGGAGGCCAGGAAGGGAAGGGGGGCGATGAGAAATTGGAGGATCAGGATTTTGGTGTTTATTTAGGCTCCTACCCCACCTGGCAAGTGGCCATGGGCAAATTCCCACTGCAGGAACGAGACTGGGGACTCTGACCCTCTTCTGGGCCCCTGGGCGGGGCTCTGGCTCCCACGCCAGCCATGGGGATATGACTGCACTACCTCTTCCTTCCCTCCATGCTAAGAGTTTTCTATTTTCCCCACCCCAGTCTCTGCCAGGGCGCTTGACTTTCATCTCTTCATCCCCCCACCCCCAATCCATCCTGAACAAGTCACTGTCCTGCTCAGAGCCCCATGCTGGCCAGCTCCTTGGCCTGGCAGTCAGGCCTTTTGGGGGCTATCCCTCAGACACCACTGCTAGCCTCAGCCTGCCTACAGGTCTCCAACCCACTGAGCTTTCCTTCTGTATGGGTGCTCTTTCCCTGCAAATTGGGGGTCCTGATGCTTCTCCCTTCCCAACACCTCTATAGACACAGCCCTTGGATAATGACCTGCTGTGTTGTGTGGAAATTCTTAGGGCCCTGCACCAGCAAATGTTGCAAACAATTGGCTTTCATCTTCCTCCCCACCCTCCTCCCATCATTGCTTCCCTTAGGCCTTGGTCCCTAGCAGGATGGCACTAGCCTCTGTCCACATCCTCAGCAGGGCATTGCTCACCTGTGTCGTCTCTTCCTCCGGGACCCAGAATCAGACCTGGAGGGCCACAAAAGGGTTCTCTTGAGCTTGTCCGGGGTGGCCTGGGGACACAAATCTGCACAGCCACAGGCCTGGCCCAACAGAAGTGAGGGGAGGCCCCAGGGGAGGGAAGGTACCTGTCTCTACGGTGCTTCTTTACACTCTTCTTCTTCTTGCGCAGGGGTGAGGAGCTCCCACAGCTGTGGACACAGGGGGGCAGGCTCTAGTGAACTGGTGCTCTGGAGCAGGAGGGGCAGCTAGACATGGCTGAGAAGTCTGGGCACCTGGGGCATCTAGCTGAAGCCAGCTGCCCAGTGCACAAAGTGAACGGAGGCCAGGAGGGTCAGCAAGGTCCCTCAGGGTGGGTGATGCAGTGGCCTGTGTTGTTCCCTAGCCACCCTTCAGCCTCCTTGGCATTGTAAGTGAGGGCTGTTTCACACCCAAATGTCAGAGGCTCCAGGGGTGGGATTTCTGGCCTGGGGGGGGGGGGGTAGGGAGCTGGCACCTTGGCAGCTCTTGTGGCAAGCCTCCTGCCGCTGGAGGGTGGCCTTGGGGTCTTGCCCACCCACAGACATCCCCACCACTGCCACCAGCCCCTGCCCGCCTTTATCACTGACCTGCACTCCGAGTCCACTCTCCTCTTTTTGCTGAGAGCCAGGAAAGAGAAGGACAGACAGACAGACTTAGCTGGGACTCCAGACGTCTGCTAGGGTCACATTAAGGACAGGAGAGGGGGATATACAGAGGGAGAACCACATATATGACCCAGCTAAACCCTTCTTCCCCAGGTCACTCACACTTGGTGTGGTGAGTGCAGGACCCCTGGGGAAGGGAGGAAAGGGGACCTTGGGAAGGTGGACTGTGACCCAGGGGCTAGTGTGTCCAGGTTTGGAGTTGGGTGAGTGCCACTGGGGGGACTCAGTGAGGGGAGGGGACTGGGTAAAGGGTAGGGCCCCCCTGCAGGGTGAGGAGCCAGTGTGGGGGGGAGCGAGGGGTGGGGCTCCCAAATGCGTCGCGCGAAGTGGGGGTACGGGGTGGGGGGCGGGGGCCGCGGGGACGGGACTCAACCCCGCACCGCGCCCTCCCGACCCTTCCCGCCAGGCGGCGCTCTCACCGGCTTCTCCGGTGGCCGCCTTTCTTTTTCTTCTTCTTCTTGGGAGGGGGCGACGCCGAGCTGCTGGACCAGTGCTGGGTCCTGGGGGAGAGGGGGAGGGAGGTGAGGGAGGAGGGCCGGTCCCGGGTGTCCCCCCTCCCCTTCCCCCTCCCCCGCCGCGGCGGGTGCTGACCTGTACCCCCGGTGCCCGCGGTAGCAGGCGACCGGGCAGTCGCAGTCCACCGGGCCGTCGTCCTCGTCCAAGGGCGCGTACTCCAGGCCCGGATCCGCGCCCTCGAGCAGCCGCGGGGTCTCCGCCACGCTGCCGGCGACAGAGACGCTCACCACCCGCGCCCCGGGGCCGGGCCTTCCGCCTGCCCCTTTCTTAGCGCAGCGCGCCCAGACCTGCCCAGCAAGGTTGGCGGGGTACGGCCCCGACCGCTGGAGGGTCAGGCGGGGATCCGGGTGACCCGAAGGGCCGCCTCCCCGACAGGCCCCCAGGCTCAGCGGTGCCCTCCTGCCTCACTCCTTCTAAGGTCACACCTCTCAGTGAGACCCTCCCCTCCCTGGACCTCTCAGTCCCGTTCATGGCGCTCCTCCCCCCACCCCGCCCCGCTTAGAGCCCCTTTCACCGACTCCTGCTCCTGAGACCCACAGTCCCACCCTTAGCCTCCTGCCCCTCGCTCAGCCCAACCCCCTCCGGAGCCTGTGCTAAGGCCAATTCCAGAAGGAAAGGACAAGTCAGCCTTTCTTCTGGGGTGGTGGACACATTATTTATGGCATCCCCAGGAGGAGCAGAAAGGGGGGCCCAGACAGGCTTCCCCTGGTGAGCCTCTCTTTCCCGTGAGCCCCTTCCTATCTCCTAGCTCCCCTCTCCGGTGTCAGGGTGTCAATCTTTGCCTAAACTTGGCTCGCAGCCCAGTCCCCTCCTCCTCCCCTGCCCAGCGCCTCATCCTCCCCACCCCCATCCCCACCCCAGCCAGGCCCCCCAGCCCCAGGTGTCGCTCTGAAATATTCATGGCCTGTCCTCGCCCTCGTCCCTGCAGCCTCCTGGCTGCTCTTCTCCCGTTGCTGGGCTGTCATCAATCACTGCTCGGTGGCAGCGGTGTGGGCCTCAGCCCTCCAAGGCTCCCCATCCATCTTGCAGAGCCTACCGCGCACTCAGCAGGGCCGGCTGCGAGTCCTGGCCAAGCTGCCTGCTCAGCAGCCCATGGCCATTTTCTGCCAAAGATGTTTGCTCCCTTCAGGCACTTTGCGGTGTGTTTGGGGCGGAATGCTTTCTTCCTAGAGGCAGTTGGGCTTCCAGCAAGAGCATGAGCTTTGAAGCTGTGGAAGTGCCCTCATCATGTTCTGGCCGTGAGTCCTTGTGTGACTGGGTACCTGTCATGAGCCCTCTCTGAGTCTCTTCAGCAAGATGACCATGATAACTATGTTTTGGGGCTGCTGGAGAATTCACTGAGGTAGCCAGTACTGTGCAACTTCTTTTTCTATTTAACAAGCCCAGAAGCGACCCCCCAAAGGCCCACCTGCTAGGCAATGGCTCCAAGGTGTGGCCTCCCCACCTTCCTGGTGTCTGCTGGTTCAGACAGGGCCCCTCCCAGATGCAGCCTCATCCCTAGTTCCATATCACTGCTCTCACCCCTGGAGGCTGGTCTTCAGGCTCCCTCTTTCCCTGCCCAGAGCAAGGCAGGCCAGAACTTGCGTGGCAGATCATTCAGCATATGACATGAGCTTTGGATTCACACAGACAAGGTCTCAATCCAGGCATGACCATGCTCACTGAGTCTCCAGGTCCTTACATCTCCATAAGCAGAAAAAGAATATCCCAGCTGAGGAGAGGATTAAATAAGATTCTCTCTGGGAAACTCCTGATACCAGCCACAGGCCTGGCCCTCAACAGCTGTCCTGCACATGGTCACCACTGTTCAACAGAGGGCCCCTCTGTCAGACACTGACACACCAACACCTTCTCTTCTCTTCCAGACACATGAAAGATAGACAGAGTAAGGGTGTCAGACCACAACTACCAGAAGAAAGAATTTTCAGGGGCACCTCTCCAGTAGAGCATCCACTAACCTGATCTTTGAAGAACTGAGTTTGTGTCAAAAAAAAAAAAAAAAAGAAGGGGGTGCCTGGGTGACTCATGGGTTAAGTGTCTGACTCTTGATTTCAGCTCAGGTCATGATCTCAGGGTCATGAGATCGAGCCCCATGTTAGACTCTGTGCTGGGGGTGGTGTCTGCTTGAGATTCTTTCCTTCCCTCTCTCCCTCTGTCCCTCCTCCTGCGCGCTCTCTCTCTCTCCTTAAAAAAAAAAAAAAAGAAGGGCAGGGCAGCCCTGGTGGCTCAGCAGTTTGGCGCCACCTTCAGCCCAGGACGTGGTCCTGGGATCCGGGATCGAGTCCCACGTCGGGCTCCCTGCATGGAGCCTGCTTTTCCCTCTGCCTGTGTCTCTGCCTCTCTCTCCTTCTCTGTGTCTCTCATGAATAAATAAATAAAATCTTTAAAAAAATTTTTTTAAAAAGAGTACCTTCCCCCCAAAAGAATGCAACACAAACCTGACAGGGTTAGCTAGCCTTGAGGCCAATATCAAGAATGCTATTCAATTCCTAAACACACACCTGGTCCAGGCCACCCTGAAATCATACAGGTAGTATGGGAGGTGTTCCTGGGTGATGGAGGAGGAGTTCAGGTCATCCTCCCTATCCCCACAGAGCTAAACATCCCCACATCCCTCCATTCAAACCTCTCTGCTCTTCCCCCTTGCTCCTCTTTCTGCAGCCAGTGGCTTCCTCCTTCCTGTTCCTGAAATCTCCAGCTCCTTGGCCTGTCCAGCTCCCCTTCCCCCCCATCTTCCCCCGCCCTGTCACCCCCACACAGCCCTCAGCCACACAAATGCCTGACACATAAAACACAGTCTTTAGCAAAACTTAAGAGCACCTCAAACATTGTGGGGGTGAGCAGATGGTAGGAGGGAGCTTCGTTTATCCTGACACAAATGTGATGAAGGTTATTTACAAAATAGAATAGCTCTGTGGGGGCACTGCCCTCAGCAGGGATCCTTTTTGGCCTGTATCCAAACTCCCCCTTCCCTGCACTGTACTCTCCCACTCTGCTGGCCACACCCCTACAGACATTTTTCTTCTTCTGGTCCAGGGACAGGTTTCTGGGTTTTTCTCATGTGGCCTTTCTCACTCTCCGGTCCCTTCTGAGGGGTTTACTTGGGGTTCTTGTCTGCTGGGAGCACTGAAAGGCAAGCATAGGGCATGAATGGGCTCGGGGAGAAGTGCAAGGGCTCAGAATCTTCTGGTAACACTTGCCCTGCATGTTCCAGAGATATAGATTGGGCCTAGGCTGTGACTTCTCTTGCTGACTTTGTGCAGCTGGTATTAGGACACCTGTTTTGTAGTCTTTCTTTAAAAATTATTTATTTATTTATTCATGAGAGACACAGAGAGAAGTAGAGACATAGGCAGAGGGAGAAGCAGGCTCCATGCAGGGAACTCAATGAGGGACTTGATCCTGGATTCCAGGATCACCCCCTGAGCCAAAGGCAGACGCCCAACCACCGAGCCACCCAGGTGTCCCCCCCATTTTTTTAAAGATTTTATTTACTTATGAGAGAGAGAGAGAGAGAGAGAGAGAGAACAAGTGAGGGGAGGGGCAGAGGGAGAGAAAGAATCCCAAGCAGACTCCCAGCTGAGTAAGGAGCCAGATGCTGGGGTTGATCTCACAATCCTGAGATCATGACCCAAGCTGAAATCAAGAGTTGGATGCTTAACCGATTGAGCCACCCACGTGCCCCTGTTTTGTAGGTTCTCCTAAGGCTAGAACCCTGGGTTCTCCTAGCCTGCCTTTCCTGGATGATAATGTCACTAACAGTCATGTTCTCTAATGTTTAAATAGCTCTCTATGGTTCACAAATCCCAATCAGAGCCACTACCTGATTGAGAGAAATTGCACACACACACACACACACACACACACACACATTTTACAGATGAGTAAACTGAGGCCCAGAGAAGAAACATCCCCCACGATTTTGGAACCTTTGAGTAAAGAATATAAGTAAGTTCACTTAAGCACTTGGCTTTGAGAATTCACGTGCAAACCAGCCTTGACTTTGCTGGCTGGCCTTCTCTGTTGCAGATGTTAGCTCAGCCACAGCCACTCCGTTTTAGAGACATAGTTATGGGTACATGTACCAAGTTCCAGATTTGTTCAGCACTTCCTGCTCTTAAATTCATGTTTGTTACCTAGTCGACTCCTCAGCACATCTGTGGAACAGGCAGGGGAGGCGTGACAATACAAACCAAGCCCCACTATGCTAACCAGAGCCAGCCACACAAGTGGGGTCTAACCACAGAGAGACCAGAATTGGATGGGGGTTCTGCACTGCACAGGACACTGTTGGACTGGCCGCCCTGGGCAAGGTTCTGACCTGGGGTAAAGACCGCCTGTCACATGTTTTTCTTCATGCCAGCATTTTCTCTAATTAATTGGTTCTGTTTGCCATTAGTCAGGAGCATAATGGCCAATTGACAGATGAATGAATCGAGGCAGAGGAGGGGAGGATTCCAGGCACAGGGTCTGCCCTTTTCGCTCATCCACTTGGCCAGTGTGCCAGGCCTGCCTAGGGGTGGGGGTGGGGAGCAGTGGTAGGAGGGGCATGAGGCAGGCCTGGGGTCTCTCCTCTCTCTCCTTACAGTGCCTGGAGTGTATGGTGATGGATAATTGCTAACACAGGTGTCAGGTACTAGTCTAAGCGCTTGATGTGTTTATCTCATTTAATCATTAATGCATGGAATGAATCTGTGACATGGGTACCACCGTTAATGTTCCCATCTTCTTGATAAACTAATGAGGCACAGAGAAATGGCACGATGCATAAAATTAGATGCATGGGGGGAGAAAAAGACTGGAATTTGCTCACTGTGTTAGGGAGTAGCTTATGCATATTATTTTCCATAAACCCTCTCTCCCAAGCATTTTGTCATGTTACATAACTGTGAAAGCAATTATTCTTAAAGGTTGTCTATCAGAGTGAGGGAGGAAAAAAAAATGATAGCAACCACAGGAAGTAAGAAAACACTGTGTGGATTCCAAGGAGGAGAAGGTTTTACTTTTATCCTGAGAATATTGGTAAAGTGATTTTTAGAGGCAGCCCAGATGATGGGGTGAATGCGAGCCAGTGCGGAAGGGGCTAGTATGAACAAAGGCACTGGACAGGAGGGAGAGTGTGCAGGAGGGAGCTGGGAACTGCCAGCAGGGCGAGCTGGTTGCTGTGTGAGGCTGGGAGTGGGGAACCAGGCTGGGTTGAGTGTGGAGAGCCTCTACACTGGTGCCAGACCAGTGAGTCCAGAAGTGGCTGCATAGATGGTGGGGAACCACAGAGGGTTTCTGGGGCAAAACAGGCTCCCCACATCCATCAGTTTCCAAGGATGTTGAGAGCGTGTCCTCTCTCAACATCTCTGGGACTTCCTCTCTATCACCCTGCTTCCAGATTAGAATGCCAGCTGCCCCACAGGTCTCCAGGCTGTGTTACCCTTCTGATCCTTCTACCCAAGAAGAAAGTCCCCAAACACCTGTTTGGCCACATCAGACCTTCCCAAAAACCTTCCATGGGCTCCCACCATCTGTGGAATCTGGTCCCAATACTGCACCAATATGGTGGCCTGGTATCCAGTGTGGAGAGGAAGGTGGTCTGTCTCAGGACACAGACCAGTCGATTAACTTAAGGAAAAAAGATGACCCCTGGGGACAAAAAGCTCTGGGAGTGACTCTGCCCCCTTGAGACTCTTCTTGAGTGGTGGGTGCCATGGGCTCTTACAGTCCATATCTGGTTAAAGTCAGACAGCCCTCCTCGCTTCCTCCCAGTGTGGTGACCCTTCTTTTGGCTCTAGCTTTGTCACCTCACTCTGCGAGGGCACTGGATTTCTTCATATCTCCAAATGCCAGTTTGTGAGCGGGTAGGGTGTCAGGGTCAGGAAGCCAGAGGTAGGAGCACAGGGCCTGCTGGGTGGTCCATTTTATATATAAAGAAGTGAAGGCCCAGAGAATTCAAGGACCTGGCCGAGTTGCAGAGCTGGGGTATGGCAGAGCTGGGATCCAGGGCTCTGGGGGTTAACACTGAGCTTAGAGGTTGGGACAGGGGAGGTGTTTGATGCCAGAGCCCACACTCTCCTTCCACTACCCCAGGCTCTGAGCTGGGGTAGGAAGTTGAAGACCTCAGAGGCCAGGCCCACAGGAAGGCACACGACAAATCTGTCACCAGCTCTCTGTCACAATCTGCCTTAGGTGTATTCCAGGTTGCTATCAGCCTCCTTAGCTTGCTGTAGTCACCCGAGTGCTATTTTCTCACTGTTTGGGCAGTGTGAGCTAGGAGAAGCCTCTGGCGCGTCCCCTCTTTTCCCAACTAGAGGAAACCAACTCTGAGGAAAATTGGGCAAGCTTTACTGTTCTAGGCACCAGGGATATAAAAGTGAGCAAAACTGATAAAGATCTTGTCTTCAATGTCTTTTAACATGCAAGTGGGATCCCAGGACTCAGCCAAGGCTAGACTCTCCTCTGTCTCCAGAGCAGGAGTCCTCCTCCCTGCCCATCAAGTTTTCTAGACACTGTCTCTTCCAAGGGACCCTTCCAAAGGGACTACTCCAGCCTCCTCCCTCCAGCCTCCCTCTTTCTCCACTGGACACACACAGGACTAAAGGTTAAGTGGTTCAGGTGGCCGTGCTGTTGTTCCTTCTGGTTGAGAGTTGCTGGTAATTCCTGGTTTCAGGTGGCAGAGGGCAGGGGTCCTACCTTCCCTCCTTCTCCTCCCTGCTCCTAGCACCTTCACAGACCCTCAGGGACATTTCTTCTGGTGATGGACACACCAGCAGATTTCCCAGCATGTCCCTGGTTCTTAAATGCATCCTTCCTTCATTGGAGAGAAGATGAGATTAAGACTACTGGAGAAGACCTGAGGGTTACCTGCCCAGAGGAGGCATTCCCAGCTGGCACACAGATTGAGATTCCACCCAGGGAGTGGAGGGAAGGTGGAGGGAAGGGTCCCACGTCTGGGAGGAGGGCAGTAGCTGGAGAGATCAAGAGAGAGAGCCACCAGAGGGACAGGAGGAAACATAGAACTGCATCCTGGAAGCCAGGGAGGAAAGGAGGCTTCCAGAAGGGGAAGCACAGTGGTGGCACCTGCTAGAGAGAGGCCAGGCCTGCAGAGAAGCACAGGCCACGGGAAGGAGGACTCTGGAGGCTGCAGTGCGAGAACAGGTCACAGGAGTTAGGGCAGAAGTCCACCATGGCTCCCGAGGCCTAAGGAAGTAGGTGTAACACATGCATGGCACTCTACAGAAATTCGATTGAGAAAGAAAAGAAGAATTGGGGGTGGTGGCTGGAGGAGGAAGCGGAGTTGAGGAAGGAAGGATGGGAATTTGATTAAAAGGAGCCAGGGAGAAGGAAGAAGTGTAGGCTTCTTGCTGGAAGGGCCAGGGAAGATGGCAGGAGAGTCCACACAGCGCTCCCACCCTCACACTGTGTGGACAAGTGAGATTTTCCAGAGAAGCCCTGGGGTGAGATGAGGGGACACAGGCTGGAAAGCCAGGACTTCTTGGTTTGGAGGTGGCATGGGCGGCAGCAGCAGGAGGATCTGGTTGTCAGGAGCTTTGGGAAGGGAAGAGAGGCGCTGGCCCTGCTCCCGCAGGGTGAGGTCTGGGTGGGCATCCCTGAAGGTAAGGCACAGGAGTGGCTGAGGGTGCTGTGAGTACAGGGTAGTGGAGAGAGGGAGGTGGTGATAACATCACCTTATCACCTTTGATTCTGGCTCCCCCAGATCATCCACGGAGCCTCCACAAGCCTGGGGCTGCTCTGACCATTTTTTTGCTTCTACCCATACCCGAACCAGAGAGGGGAGGTGTAGGTGGGGTAAAGTGGGACTCCCCTACCGCTGGGCATGGGGCTCATTCAGCTATCCCCCTGGGGCCTGGACATGCCAGGGACAGGCTGCCTTCACCCTCTTATGGCAGCCTGTTGCAATCTCCTATGGCTTCAAGTGGTTCCCAGTTCTCTAACCTAAGACAAATCTGCTTCCCCGTAACATCCCTGTTTGATGCCCAGGGGCCCCCACACACTGGCACTTCTCCTGCCCCATGACAGGTGCAAGATGTGACACCACAGAGCCCTTGCTCTCTTTACCTGACAAGACTTTGGCCACACTAGCGATGGCCTTCGGTGTGTTGGTTCCTACTTTCCAGAACCTATGTTTACTCTGGGGCCCATTTTACAGGTGGTAACAGTTGGGGAAGATGGACTGGCCTGGTGGCCATGGTGGGGTCAGAACATTTCTAAGTTTCCCCGATTTGCAGTCCAGGATTCCCCAAGTTCGGCTCTGGGCTGCCTCCCCCACCGCTGAGCCATAGAGGGAACCCAAGGCAGCAGGGGAGACTGGGGTGACATCCAGGGGACCAGTAGCTCTTGATCTGTGCCCGGAGTCAGGCTGGAGCTTCCAGTGGATGGGATGCACACCCTGTCTTCCTCCTCTTCCTCGAGCTCACCCCTCCAGCCCCACAGAGGGAGCTTGGAAAGCTCTTCTGGCACCCAGCTGCTGCCTGAGCTTGCACACTCCCCTGTCCCTCCCCCAGGCAGGGGAGCACTCACATGTGGCCCCCAGGCCGGTCCTCCCTGGTGAGCATGCCCTCCTTCTCCATCAGCATCTGCCGGAAAGTCCTGACCTTTTGCCGGGTCTCCTCCTCTGAGTACCTGCAGGGACGTTAGGATGGTGAGAGCTGCCTTCTTGGCTTTCCTTACCTCCTCGCCTCCCCCACCCTCCATCACAAGTGCACCTTCCAGCTTGCACTGACCTGTCCAAGGTCCCACCACCAAGCAAGGCTTTCATCCAAATGAACCAAGGGAAGAGTTATTCCTGGAGGTGGGGAGACCGTCCTGAGGAGGCTGTGCCCTTCCTCCCGGTCCTCCTCTACTCCCAGGGCAGACTGCTGGCCCACATCCAAACTACAGTCACTCTCTGGAGACAGTTTAAGGGAGAAATGGAAATCCAGGCCTTTTCTGCTTTCCTGGCCTCAAGGACATCTGATCCTGACAATAGCCTTGGGAAGTCCTCAGAACATCCCAACCTCTGCATGAGCAGGGCTGCCAAGTGGCTTGTCCCAGATCTCAGTGGTAGATCCATTGCTTCTCGGTTTGGGGAGGGGGGGCGGTGATGGTGGGAGGAGGTGGGCAAAGTCTGGTCTTGAATGAATCTCTTGACTTCTCTATTCCCTTCTGCCTCCCTCCCTAAGCCCGGGCTCACGCTAGGGACCAAAGTCCAGAATGGTCACCCTTGCTCCCATGCCCTGGGGTCAGTCATTATCTTCTCTCACTGTGCCCCTGTGACAGCCACTGCAAGGCCTCTCAGCCCCTCTGAAATGTCCCCTCCAGCATGAGTCCATGCTGTCCCGGGGGCAGGTTTGGGGTGCGGGAAGGGAGGGGAGGTCTTTGCTCACCCAGTCCCTTGCCCTGTCCCTGGCACATAGCAGGTGTCATATCTGTTGCTGAATGAATCCTGGGGTCCTAAACCCCTCACTCCCCCCTTCCTGGGCTGCAGGTCAGTGTCCTGGATGGAAAACATGGTGGCAAAATAGGAACAGGGTCCTGTCTTGTCTCTATCATGTGCCCTCACTATCCACTCTGTCCACACAGTAGACCCAGGCCTCTGCACTGAGCTTGTCCATGAAAATGGCACATTGTTGCCCCTTGGGGATACCACGGCTATCCTCCTTCCTCTTCTCCCACCTTCCCTACCCTTCTCCAACAAGCATTTGGGATTGGTCCACCCTTTTTGGAGAACAATTTGGCAATTCCTTACAAAAGCCTTAAAAAAATGAACACGTCTTTTGACTCATAAAACTAACTTCCAGGTTTACCCTGTGGAAATAATCACGGCTTAAGCACAAAGATGGGACTCATGGGATGTTTACAGCAGGATGGATATCCCCAAACAAGTTAGGTGTCAACGTTTGTGTTTCCATAGAAACCTCTACCTCTAGGTGCCAGCAGGTGGCTCATGGGCTAGCTTTACCTGTTGACTGACTTCTCCATATCCGGCCCTGGCCTGGGAGTTCCCTGAGGGCAGGGACCTTGTCATCTGGATTGCCACTGTGTTCCCAGCACCTGGCACCGCGTCTGCCACATGTGGCATCCAATTTTTTTTTAGACAAATGAGTGGCTGGTGATGGAGAGGCATCGAACCATTTGAAGGTTGGATTTTCATTTGGGACACTTGCCTCTGGTGGGGTTTGTGCAGGAGACGGTGAAGTCAGAGCTGGTGAGGATGCAGGGGAGGAAGGGAGCAACAAACCATCAAGGATGCAGGATGACCAGGACCTGGGGACCGGCTGAATATGTCACGGGCTACATGAGGGGCACTAGCTACTTCTTAGCAAGGTAGGTGCCCCTTGACTCCAGCTATGGTCTGTCCTTTTGTGGGTTCAGGCTCCTGTGTGGCCCACCATAGGGAGGACTATGTCCTGCCTGCCACGCGGTGGGGTGGGGGGGCATCTCTTCCAAGCCTGGGGTCTTGGCTCATCAATGTCCATCACAATCTCTGTTAGCCTCTGACTTGGGCATTTGGCTGGAGGTGCCTTGGCCTTGCTTGCTGGGCAGTGCAACCCTGGGCTGGCTTGGTTGTCCTGGAGCCCAGGGAGAAGGGGTGGTGGTGCTTTCTGAGCAGTGGAGGGATGGAGGAACTCCTCCTATCTCACCTGCTCCTCAAGAGACCAGCTTGTCGATGGCACCAGCATAGAGACAAACAGTGAGGGCCCTTCACCATTGCCCAGCCCCTGACTCACAGGGCTCTGGGAGGGAGGGACAGGTTGGTTGGGCCATTAGGCATGGGGCCCTGGGCTTGGTGGGGCTGGGGAGGAGATGGTCCAAGAGCAAGACTGGGCTAGATCCTCAGTGGAATGGGATAGGCTTCGGGCCAGGGTCCAAGTTCCCCAGACTACTGGGGTCTGTGGAGTATATGAGGCTGGGAGGTAGGAGCAGAAATCAGGGTTTCGTTAAGACCTGGAGCAGGACACACGTTCATGACTTAGGGCTCATCCCAGAGATGGCAGGTCTAAGGCAAGTTGACTAAGTCCAGCATATATCATTGGGAGGCCAAGAGGGTTGGATTGAATAGGCCTGGAGGCTTGGGGAGGACCTCCTATGCCTCAGGACATGCTGGGAGAATCTGGGGACCCAGATGGTTATCTGGGGACGAACAACTGGTTATTGTACAAAAAGATCTCTGGTACAATCACTACCTCCAAGTCTCCTGCTCCTTCATGCCTTTTGAGGTCAACCCTCAGCCGAGGCCATGTTGGACAGTGATGAAAGGAAGAGGCCGAGAGCCAGGTAGTCCTAGTTTTGGGTCCTAGCACCCCCCACTTTCTAGCTCTGTGATCTTGGACAAGAATATAGTTTTTTTTAGCCTTAGCCTCTACATCTGTGAAATGGGATAGTAACCTGTCTCTCAAGGCTGTGGCAAGGATTAAGGGAAATGATGCTTACAAAGCACTTTGTGCAGTGTGTAGCACATAGTAGCTGCTCAATAAATAGTAGTGACCAAGGACTATTTGTCTTCATGCAGGAAGGATAGAGGGTCTAGTTGTCCTAGTCTCCCTCCCTTTTTCCACACCACACTCCTGCCAGGTCAGCATTGTCCCAGGTTGAGAATCACCCGGGCTTCTCTCTGTTCTCTTGGAGGCAAAGGCTGAGATAGGGAGGCTGGTACTCAAATCATCCACTCCTTGGAGGTGGCAGCACCTGCTGACTTAAAGCCATGCATGAGGTCTGGCTGCCATGCTGGAGCCTCAGACTAGAAGTTGAAGGCTTGGCCAGGGAACTGAGGACAGGGTGGGTGGTAAGGCCTGTCTCAGTGTCCCTGCCTCCTGGCTGTGACAGTCTGGCTCCCTTGTCTCCCCTCCACTCTATGGGTCCTGAAGGATGGACAGGCCAGATTCATTGTTCCTCCCTGGACTGTCCTCTGAGGTTGGGGTGTGGTAAGGAGATCCTGCGTTTAAAAAGGGGTCCCCAGAGTAGAACATGGACCATTCTGCCCGCTTCTGCCCAGACCTGGAGGTTCCCACACTATTGCTTCCTTGGTTACTGATTTGTTCTTCACAGCAGCTCTCAGGGTGTGGGCAGCCTTCCTCTTCTCATTTGATGGATGAGGAAACAGAAGAGGGAGAAGGGAGACCTCCAAGCTTTCTAAGTCCCAGGGGCGGAGCCATTCTCTGTACGCCTCCCGTGTCCTCGTGTCCTCTCAGGAAGAGGCACAGGTGGGTGTGTATGGGAGGTGGATAGGTGCTGGGGTGGGAGCAGCACACCACACTGGCCTGGGGCTCTGTCCCTAGCCCCACGGTGATTGCAGGCTGCACGAGGAGGCTGCCGGGGAAGGTGACTCCAAAGCGGCATCAATCACCAATGAATTAGTGGGCCATCCATCAATATTAGGGAAGGGATTGCTTTTTAATGGGGCCAAAGAATGTGTGTTCCTGTGACTAGTGGGAATATTTGTCAAATGCCCGAGAACCTGGTAAATAAGCTCAAATGAACCAGTGTTTGTAGAAATGGATATTAATGACTGGATTTTATAACAGAGCAAGGGTCCTTGGTGTTTGTGGAGCAGCTTATGGGCATTGGCTGGAGATGGGGGAGCCCCATACATCTTTAGCCCACAGTACTCTCAGAACGACTCCTTATTTTACAGGCCAGTAGCTAAGGCTTGTTCAAGTCTGGATTGTGAGGTTCCAGAGTGGCTGTGGCCTCCACTGGCTAGGCTGCTGCTAAGGGGTGGGAGTGGGGGCTGGTAACTTGAGAGCTAGCTTCCTGGGAGACTCCAGTGCAAGGTCCACCTGGAGTGAGGGCTTGGGTGGGGGAAAGGGCCCTGCCTGGACACTTAGTGGGTCCCTCCCAGAGAGACATGTGTCCTTGATGCCAGGGGACTGACATCAAGGGCCTGGCCAAATGCCATCTCTTCCTGCCTGAGGCTGCCCTCATCTGATAATACCCTCCTATGTGCAGTGAGGGCCTGGGAGCTTCTGGAGGAGGAGACTCCGCCAGGGGGAGGAGGCTTGGGAGGGGAGGGGTGCCAGGAGATAGGGGCTTTAGAAGTTCCCTGAGAGAATGGGGCTCTGCAAGGAAGAGGGAGGGGGCTCAGGTAGGAGGTGGGGCTCTGGGAGGGGAAGGGGGCAGTTTCCAAGAATACAGCATAGAAGGCTGGCCCTCTTCTGGCCCAGGCACCCCTCCTGTTCCCTAACCTTGCCCACCTGCCCACAACCTCTTCATAGCTGGAGTCTCCCAATTTAGCAGGATTTATAGGTTGCATTAAGGTCCTTGAGCTCTCCTCTTCCCACTCCCTAACTTGATCCTACCCTTGGGGATATCATTTCCTCTGTCCACATCCACGGCTCATCAAACCTGGTTTCACTGCCAGCTGGAAGCCTCCTTTCTGTCTGCCTTCCATCCTTTTATCCCTCTCTGCAGGGACCCCCCCACCCAACCTGGTCACCAGGCCAGCTGGAGATGAACACCAAGTCTCTGTGCCCCAGGGGCCCTGCCTGGCAGCCCCCCTGAGGACCCTGGATCCAGTCTCAGCTTTGGCCCTGCCTGCAGCCAGTGACTGTCTCTGAGCCTGTGTCTCCCTGGGTGCTACAGCAATGGTGAGCCATGTCTCAGCTGCCTCTTGGGGAGCCCAGGAGGCCTGGATGGACAAAGGTGTGGTTTGGAAGCATTGCTGGGTCCAGGCTGTTGTCCCAATGTGGCTTCAGGCCCCACTGCACTGGGCATTTCTGATTTTTCAGCTTGCCGACAGTGCCAGTCTGATGGGTGGGCCCTGCTACCCATTTTGACTCCCTCAGCAGTCAGCCCACTAGTTTCAAAACACTCAGGGAAGATGCTAAACGGAATCTTGGGGACCACCAGCTTTCTTGGAGCTGCACAAAGAATGACTTTGTTCTGCTTCTTTACCTCCTGCTCCATGTGTTAGACCTGTCCTGTCTCCCCTGGACTTTCAAGGGAAGTCCCTAAAAAGATCCTTACTGACTGATCAGTACACTAAGCCCTGACAAACTCGTACTCAGCCCTCAAGGCCCATTCAAATATCCTTTCTCAGAATCTTTCCTCTGAGCTCCTGAAACACTTGGCCCCCTCACCATGATTCTAATCTGTTTTATGATGGAGTGGTCGTAAACATGCTTGTTTCTCTTCTGAGATGGGAGTAGGGGGTGAGGGGTGGTCTTTGAGGAGGTGACTCCAGTCTGGCTCTGGTTCTCCAACATTGCCCAACGCAGTGCCTAGGACACTTATGTGTCCCTCCCTGTCACTGGACAGGTAAAACTGAAGCTTCCAGGCATGGCTGCTGGAGGGACTCCTCTGCTGAAACCACAGGCAGCCTCCCTGGTAATGGTAATAAGGGCCCATTGTGCTCTCGTGGCTGGCAGAGTCCAGGAAGCTCAATAGAGCCCTTTTAGAGAAGGGCAAACTGAGACCTTGACTTGTCATAGAGGTTTCTATGCTTCTCTCCTCCCCACCCCTGCCTGGACTGGATATTTCTGGAAGACATGGACTGTCTCCTCGGCGTCTGTGAATCTGAGCTTAGTTCAGAGTTTGTCGTAGAGCAGGCGTTCAAGACAGCTTATAGGCTGAATAAACTAATAAATGAAGTTCGTGGGGCCTTGCGAGGGCTCTACCCCGACTGGATCAGTGCCTGGCCCCTCGCCGCCCCGCCCCGGCTCCTCCCCGGCTGCGGCCCCTCCTCGCCCTGGGCCCGCTCACCCTTGCTCCTCCATCATCTCTTGCAACTCCATGCACTTGAGCTCCACGCGCCGCTTGCGCTCGTGGTCCAGGATCTCGCGGTGCGCGCGCTTCACCAGGCCCGGCTCGGCGGCGCGCAGTTCCTCCTCTGCCCGCGGCCAGGCCCCGGAGGAGGCGCCCGGCTGCGGGAAGCCATTCGCCGCGTCCGGTGGGGACGGCATGCTCGCCGCCCCGTTGTTCACCGTGGAGGACATGGCGGCTGGCCCCGGAGCCGCCGGCCTCGGCCCTGCGAGACAGACACAGATACCGCCGGATGGTCACCTCTCGGCCACCTGCTAAGCTCCTCTGCGCGGGTTAATCCGGGAGATTTAAAGGCCCACTCATGGCTCTAATCCGCTTCCCCTCATGCTGCAGAGGGGGGCGGACGTCAGGTTAGCACCTTTGGGTCACACCTCAGGGCATGAGGGGGGGGATTAGACACCAGGCTTTCCTGTCTGCAAAGTGGGTGGATGCAGGCTGGACTAGAGGGCCTCCTAGGGCCCTGGCCTTGGAATGGTCATCTCCAGGGACCTAGTAACCACCTAGGGCAACCCTTTCTCCCTTGTCACAGTTCCTGGGCACCTGCTTGCAACTTCCCATGCAACCACATCAGTCTCTGGGAAAATTTGTTAGTTGTTTTTTTAAATTTGTTGTCTTATTTAAGTAATCTCTACACCGAAGGTGGGGCTTGAACTCACAGCTCTTGAGATGAAGACTCCTGTGATTTTCCAGCCGAGCTAGCCAGGTGCCCCAGGTAAAATTCATTAGTTTTATTTTTGTTTTTCCTCCAGCCTCACTTAAACTTCCACCTCCCTCTGGACACACACTGTCCTGATGGCCTATGGGGTCACAAGCTACATGTGCTCCCACCTCCCAATCTGCTCCCAGGGCAGCCCTGCGGAAATGGGAAGATGGAGTCCACTAGGCAGGCGGTTTGATCTGGCCAACTTCTCCAAAGCCAGCCTTCCAAGTGTGGGCCAGGTCCAGATGGAAGCCCATAGATCTGTTCCCTCCTTTGTTCTAGAAACACTGCTCCTAAAGATGTGACCAAAATGGCAGTGACATTAGCTTTCCAGACAGCCACATCCTCCGGCAGGCTCAGGGTGATGCGAGTCAGCATGGCTTGAAAGGTCAGAGACCCTGGCTCCACACCAGGCTCAGAGTAGAGTATGCACACGCACAGGTGCAATGCACACTCATGTGCACAGACCAAGGACCTAGCTTGACAGAGGGGAGGTACCTCCAGCTATTTCCATTTCCTTTCTCCAAGGCGCCAGCTAGTTGCTAAGCAACACGGAGGCCTCCTTCCCAGGGAGTAGGATGAGAGAGAGGAGAGTGGAGGGAGGTGGGAAGAGCATGTCTGGACATCCTGGATGGGGCCTTTCCTGCAACACAACCCCCAAATCACACTCTCCTCACTGGGTGATGGGGGGGTGGGGGTGTTCAGAGCCACAAAACCCAGGAAGGCAGGGAAGGGGATAGAGTGACAGGCAGTGACGATGATGAGAACATAAAGTCTTTTCTCATGTCCATCCCACTAAACCCCAAGCCCCTGGATTCTACGATGTGCTCCTCTACTCCTTGCTGTGAGGCCCCTGAGGATGTCACTGACCCTCTCAGAGCCTCTGGTGCCTACCTGTGCCTGTGAGCATCATCCTGACTCTTTAGGAGAGGGAGGCTCTTGGGGTGGCGTTACAGATCAAACTGTTCGTTCAAACCTCTTTCTCATCCCTAAGCCCTGCCAGCTTCTTGCCTCTGTCCTAGCCCAGCCCTGCACCCCAGTTCCACAGGGCCTCTCCTGGGGTGACCCACAAGCATCACACACTCACCAAGCTCCACAGAGAGCTCTGGGAGCCTTGCTTTCTACCTGCTTTGGTCTTAGTGCTTGGCTCAGGGGTGACTCTCCTGGCTGTTGGTCACCTGCACCAGGGACATGTGTGGAGTTGGAGACCCCTGTTGCCTTGGCCTACCACAGCTCACCTGTCACTAAATGTGGCCCCCATCCCCTCTTCTCCACTTCACTTCCATTTATCCACTTTCCCCCCTCCTGTCACCAGCAAAACCCAAGCCCCTCACTCTGATCTGCTCCCTCTGCATCCTGCTCCCTCCCCCACAACGCCAACACCCAACCCTCCCATCGCCATCAGCAACCTGACAGATCAGTCCAGGAGCAAATTAGACTATGTCATGCCCTGATTAATAGCTTCTAGTGGCTTTCCGTTGCTTAAAGTCATGGCATAGCCTGCCTCCTGGTCTAGTGGTAACCACCCTCCCCACTCACAGGGCCACACAGATTCTCCAACTCTTTTGTGTCCAGGCTTTTCCACTTGGTGGTGCTCTCTTTCCCTGGGACACTCTTCTCCTGACTCCTTTGTGCCCTCGGAGTCCCTGCTCAGAGGCATCACCATCTTCTCGAAGGCTCCCTTTACCCCTGTAGCTGGTGCCACCCTGCCAGAGCTCTTGCCACTCACTGTTGTCACAGCGGGCTCACAGGTCTGGCCCCCTCTACACTAGGGCAGCTTAGCTTTCAAGTCCTAGTGCCAGCAAAGTGCCTGAGTGAGCAGGTGAAGCTCGAAGCACATGGGTGGAACAAATAGAAGATAATTATAAGGGGAGGTGGGATAGAGGAATACCTGGCACAGTCCTTAATACAGCGTGCAAGACCCCTTCACATTTTGCCTTATGCTATCTCACAACTTCATCCCTTGCTACGCCTCATCCTGCAGCCAACATCTAGCCCCTTGGCTTTGGTCATCTGTCTCCAGACATGTGCTCTCACTCCTTTGGGCCCTGCCCATAGGTTCCCCTGTGCTGGAATTCCATTTCCTCTCTTGTCCCCCTGGGGAGCTTCTGCTCATCCTTCAGGGCCCAGCCCAAATGTCACCTCCTCTGGGAAGCTATCCCAGCTTCTCAGGAAGGATGAGCCATTATCTATTTGTGCTCCAGCTTTTGTCCTCACCTCTGTAGATACTGAAGTTTAACTTGTTTGCATCTGATTCTCCTTCTGAGCTGTGAGCCCTTTGCGAGGAGGGATCCCTTCTTTCTGGCTCCCCAGAGCCTATCCAGCACCTGGTGATGGAAGAGGCATGCTAAGTGTATGGGGAGAAAGTGCTTAGGCCCCAAGGGAGCCCATGGAGCCAGGTTCTGAGCCATGCTGCTCTGCATGCTTTCCCTCTGACCTGGGCGAGGCTTCCTGGCTTGGAAGTTGGCCTGAGCTCCTTGAGGGTGGGGGAGGGGAAGCTGGTGGGAGCAGTTTTGAACACACTCAGATCTCCAGACCCCAAGCAGTTCTTCCCCCAGCACTAGGAGAACGCCTGGCTAAGATTGCTTGCCGGCTGAGTGCAATCTTCAGGAATGGCTCTTAGAAGGAAAAGAGGGGCATATGGGCAATGGGGCTGGGTCAGCCTGGATTTTCACTGAGATAGTTGGTGGATTCTACCAACTTCACCTGATGTGTTAGAGGCTGCCACCAGGCAAGAATCAGAAGCAGGTTATTGAAGAATGACCCCTGAACCCTGAGAGGAGGGGCCTGGCCCCTAAGAACAGTCATTGCACATGGAGCCCATTTCCTTCCAAGCTGCTGGTGCTGGGCCAGCAGACCAGGGATCTATCCACCTTACTGCAGGCAGGAGATCTCTCTGAGAGGCACCTGACATTATCTTTTATGGAATACTTGTGAAATTGTGTAAGGAGACAGAGACACTGCAGTTATTGGAATGAATAGTCTGCACTGTAGTAATTGGTGGATAGATTGACCTGTACTCAAAGGGAGCTGATAAATGAGTTGATGTCACAGTAGATGAAGTTATTTAGTGGAGGACCACAAGGCTTGGTCCTCACCCATGTCTGATCTGGATGTTCACCACTGACTGGATAGAACACTGATAATCTGATGATCAGATTCATCAAGGGCAGCGCCTGGGAAGCCTTTTAAATAGACTCGATTTTACAAGGACTCAGTAGGCTGGAAAGATGGAAAGAATAGAAGAAAGTAAAACAGGACAGAGACAAATCCCTCACTCTGAAGCCAGATCCTGAGCTAACTTTTTTTTTTTTGAAGATTATATTTATTTATTCACGAGACATACACACAGAGAGAGAGGCAGAGACACAGGCAGTGGGAAAAGCAGGTTCCCTGCAAAGAAGCCCGATGTGGGACTCAATCCCAGGACCCCGGGATCCAAAGGCAGACACTCAACCACAGAGCCACCCAGGTGCCCCAAGTTAACTTTCTAAAATTGGAATGGGGTAGACATGATTTAGAAGCAGCATATTTATGAAGGATTTAGGGGTTTTCAATGGCCACAAACCCGATTTGAAGTCAGTATCATATTGTGGCTGCCAAAAGTGCATGTTATCTTAGGCTGCATCAATAAAGACATTATGTCTAGAATGGGGAGGTGATAAGAATATACAGGTGGTCAGAATCCCTATCTTCAAATATGTGAAGGATTGTAGAGGATTTAGGTCAAACCTGGCTGAATCTATGGGGAAGCTTGTTAGAATTAGATAGGATTGGGACACCTGGGTGGCTCAGTCACTTGGGCGTCTGACTCTTAATTTCCACTCAGGTCGTGATCTCAGGGTCATGAGATTAAGCCTTGGGACAGGTTTTGTGCTGAGTGTGGAGCCTGCTTAAGATTCTCTCTCTCAAAAAAAAAAAAAAAAAAAAAAAAAAGATTCTCTCTCTCCCTCTGCCCCTGTCCCCTGCATGTATGCCTGTGCTCTCTCTCTCTCACAAAAAAAAAAAAAAAAAAAAAAAAGGGTAGGGTTGCCATATTTGACAAAAATACTAGGATGTACAGTTGAATCAAATTTGAATTTCATATTTGGGGCATACTTAGGCAAAAAAATAATCATTGTTTATCTGAAACTGAAACTTAACTGGGTGTCTTGAATCTTAACATCTTGACATCAATCCTACCTGGGACCCACCCCAGACCTACCAAACTTGAATGTCTGGGGGATTGTTGATGTTTCCTGAGTGATTCTAATACAGACTCTCTCTGGACCAGCCATTGGGAGCTGGTGTCTGGAGCAGCAGATCTCTGATTTTTTAGGCATCAGAGTCACCCAGAGGGTTTGTTAAAATGCAGTTTCATTTTCTGATTCAGTAGATCTGGGGTAGTGTCTGAGAATTTGCATTTGCAACAAGTTCTCAAGTGCCCTTGATGCTGCCAGTCCTGGATCACACTGAGAAGAGGAAGGACCTCCTCAATCTGGGCTGTTCCAGAAGAAAGCCAGGACTCTTGCAGGGAAGTCATCTAGAGTAGATTTCAGCTGAGTCCAAGACAGTATTTTTTTTTTTTCTTAGCAATCAAACCTTTAAGAAAAAAACTAAGCAGTTCAGTTCCTTGCAGGATAGGTGAGTTCCCCATCACAGGAATGTTCAGAACAGGAGGTAGACATTCTATTCACTCAACAAATACCCACGCAGCATCTACTCTGGGTCCTACACTATGAAAAGCTGAGCATTGGAGATGCACACGACCCTAGCCTGGCCATCTGGGAGCTCATGGGCTGGCCTGGAAGACCAGATGGATGGTACAGCCATTTACTGGGATGGGGAACATGGAGGGTAAAGTGGGGGTACACTGAGAACAAAGAGTTTGTGGGGATCAAGCAGACAGTTGTGGGGCCAGAGCCATAACTCTCACCCTGACCCTAACTTGTTAAGGTCCCTGGGGACATTTACATTTAGTCTCTTTGGAGGTGGAGCAGCAAATGGGGAAGTTTTTTTCTCTACTGCTGATTGGCTGTGAGACCCTGAGAAAGCCACTCCCCTTCTCTGGATCCTGGTATCTCCACCAGACAATGAGGATGCTGGACTTGAAGATTCCATGAATCCTTTTCTCCTCTGCAAATCTAGGTAATACTAACTCATACGTATACTGCAAGTCTTCAGCCTAGCCTTTTCCTGCTGAGGGTGTCAGTGGCGGGAGCCACACCATCAACCCCCAGAGCTCAGCCCTAAGGCTGTCCCCAGCATCAGGTCAAGTCCCAAGGGCAAGCCCAGATGCTGGGCCAGCCACATCCATGTGCACATTACATCCTGGAACTCTAAGAGAACACCAGCTGCCAGGGGAGCATCTCCTCTTCTGCTGGCGAGGAAGTGGTTCAAGGGCCAGAGCCCTAACCTCCAAGCCTTACGGCTGAGTCCCTGGGCTGACCTCCTTCCCTCAGACCCAATCCAGGCTCCCCTGAGCAGGCTTGGCTGAGAACAGGATGGAACACAGTATGGCTGCTGGGACTTTCAAGTCTGGCTTTGCTGGTAGAGATTAACTGAGGGCGAAGCAGCCCATCCATACAGCAGTGTACAGTTGGCTGACAGTCACAGAGGCCTCACAGCTAATGAACTGATCACTCACCCTGAGGCTCAGAAGGGTAGGATGCTCAGGTCAGTAGCAACCTGGCCAGATCTGGGAGAGGGGGCACTGAACCACATATGCATCTGAGTGGGAACGCTGGCCCTGCCGTGGAGAACCCCAGTTTGATGGGGAGACAGGGAGGCTTTGGGGGGAACTCATGAGCTGAGTGACCTTGTTCAATTGACTAAAACTCTATGCCTCAGTTTCCTTGCCTGTAAGGTAGAACTAATAATAGCATCCTCCCTCCAGGTTCGTTGTAAAGGACCAACCCCTGGGAAATCCCTCACAGAGCCTGGCATTTTGATGAGTGTCTCATCGGTGGTCCTGGGGGTCACCCTCGTTGCTTTGTCAGTGGCACTGTCCTCTTCAGGACATAGCGGGTATGAGGAATCCCTACACGTGCAGGTGAAGATGTCTAGGAAGCCTCAGAGCAGGGGTCTGGCACTTGGGAGGCTGTGATCTGGGCCTGATGTAGGAGTTGTCATTACATTGGGAATACTAAAACCCAAGAGTGAACCAGGTGGTTGATTGTGGAGGGAGGTGAGGCAGAGGCTGGCCAGGGCAGTGGGTGGGCACCACTCCAAGGAGCTTGCTGGACTGACTTTGCCTACTTTCCCTTTCCTCCCTGCTGGCCACTTCTCCCCGTCCCCATCTTCTAAGCCTCCAGCACTGGGGCACCCCCAAGGTGGGTACCCAGGGGCCCCCTTGGTTCCCCTAGAGAGCAGCACCCTTCCCCTGGGGGCTCCTTTACCTGCCCCTGCCCTTGAGAGACCACCTCCCCAGATACAGTGCTGGTACTCAGGGCCACCACCCCCTCAAGGTACAGATTTCCACAGCTTCAAGCAAGCCCTGGATCCCTGGTCACCCACAATTCAATTACCATCTTGCCACTAAGGTCCTCCTGCTGTTTCCCATTGGCCCAGGACAGAGATGGAGGTGGGGCATGGGTAGACAAGGATCACTGGATTCAGAGCCAGAAGACCTGAGTTTGAATTCTAACTCTACCATTTGTGTCTGGGCAGCCAGGGGGAAGTCAGTAAACCTACCCAAGGCTCATTTTTTCTCATCTGTAAAATGGAGACAATACCCCCTACTTCCTAGTGTGATGGAATGGTTGTTCTTTCAGTGGCAAGCTTGTTATGAAGACAGATCCTGATTACCCTCCTCACCTCACCTCATGCTGGGAGAACAAAAGAGACCAGAGGGGGTCTGTCTGTGTTTGTGAAGCTCTAGGAAGGCTTCACAAAGGCGATGGTGGTTGAATGGGCCCTTCAAAGGATGAGTCTCAGTCCTTGGTAGGAAGGGGGGATGCAGGCAGGGCATAGCACAGGCTGATGGCAAAGGCGAGGCAGGGCCCAGGGATCTAGGACAGAGGGCGAGGGTGTGTGGGATGCATGATGCGCTGAAGGTGGGGTCTGTGAACAGAGGGTGAGCCCTTCTGGAGAAGAAGCCCAGTGTGTGGACAGGGGGCGGGGCGGGGCAGGCCTCCTGAGCTTCTCGGAGAAAAAAGATTCTTTGTGGCTGTCAGAAACAGGGTGGAACTTACAAA
Organism: Vulpes lagopus; assembly: GCF_018345385.1. Classification (NCBI taxonomy): domain Eukaryota; kingdom Metazoa; phylum Chordata; class Mammalia; order Carnivora; family Canidae; genus Vulpes; species Vulpes lagopus. Next base: position 96,033,830 of record NC_054826.1, on the reverse strand, counting down.
CACACAGGAAATCAGGTACTTAGATTGTGAAACTAAGTCCAGGTCTTTGTAAAAATGAGTGTGCAACCATAGTGGTTATCAGGCTGGAAAAGAAAACTCATCTCTGAGAAGTCCACAAGGTGTCCCTACCCCAACTCCCATCCCTGGCACTGAAGCCAGGCTGCATCCATGGCACTGACATGTCTCCCAGAGCAGTAGGGGACTGTCTCCTATTAACCCCACCCTTCCCTGGGGGACCCTTCTCTCAACCTCCAGCCCATAAGCATGAGTATGGGCAGAGGGGCAAAGATAATCAAGTAGTGGGTGGAACAAACTGGAAGCCTTCCTGTGCAACCTGTGCAAGAGGGCAGGGCTGGGGGCTAAGGGCCACAGGATCAGGTAATAGCCCCCTCATCTCTAGGTTCAGGTCACTCATTCACGTCACAGCTGTTCAGTGAGTGGCCACTGATGCCTATAATGTAGCAAGATAAGTTCTGGGATGGGGGATGTGGCAGAGATATCAACTGAGCTGGGGTTCCTGCGGAGGAGCATAGCTGGGAGGTCTTCTTGGAGGCAAGATCTTAAAGCTTAAGGAGGAGCTGTGGGACAATGAAGGGGAGGAAAGATGTTCTGGGCAGAATGTGGGGGTGTGTGGGAAGAAGTCTTGAAGAGAAAAGAGGGAAGAGCATGGGCTTGTGCATGACTGAGCACAGAGGGCCCAGAGAGGGGGTGAGAGGGAACAGAGGAGCTAGGACCATACTCTGCAGGCGATGGGGAACCAGGGAAGGCTGTTGAACTGGGGAGGTCATGGTCAGATTTCATTCTGGAAAGCTCTCTTGCTGCCCAGTGCCCTCACTTTTGGGGGTCCCTGCCCTCTGGAGAGAGGTCTAACCCTAAGAGATAGCCCAGTCCAGGTGCAGACCAGCAAGTGGCCAAAGAGCCAGCCCGGGTTCAAGTCACTTACTAGGTAAACTGACGTAACCTAAACTGACAACCTCTGTGCTTAGTTTCCACACCTGTAAAATGGGATTAATATAAATGCCTCCTCTGTTTAGGGACGAAGTAATTAGCCCTTAAATTAAGGGTACACAGTAAGTTAACTGCTAGTTTTACCCATAAACAATGCCATCCAGTCTGAACCACTACAGGCATGAGTTAACCAGTAAGACATAAAGATCAGTATAAATCAGAACAGATCGAGTAGATAAGTACCATCCCAAATCAGCACCACCTTGGAAAGACTTAGCAGGCCAACAAGGTGGCTTTTCATGGATACCAAACCACTTGGACCAGAATCCCCTGGTAAGAAGACCCTGCAGCATGAGGCTGGGAAGCAAGGCATTCAGACAGGCCGGCAACGAGAGGGTTAGCAGAGTGAGTTTCCTCCCTGCCTCCTTGGAGTCTCTCCTGGGAGGTGCTGGCACTGCTATTTGTTACCCAACCCACGAGAAGAGGCTGCAGGGGGGAGGGAGAACCGCTGAAAGCCTTCCTTTTAATTATTCAGCAGCTGAGCTTCCTGCTGCCCCCGTTGGAGCCAGAGGAAGGCTCTGGCCAGAGCCCCCGGGCTGGGTCTGGCTGGGTTGGGGGAAGGGCCAGTTCCAGGAGGACAGGCAGCCTGGCCCACGAGGGTGCTGGTACCACAGCCTGGGCTGCAGCCCTCGTGGTCCAACTCCTGCCCCTCCTTCCCATCCAGTCTGGCCCGGGCAGGGCTTGGAGCTGTCCTCTCCCTACAGCCTGGGTTTGCTGTGGAATGGATGCGGCAGGGCTGGCCAAGATCCTAGAGTCAGGATGGGGAGTCAGGGCAGGCAGGGAGGGAGGGCAAGCCCACTGTCTACAGAGAAAGCCGAGGCAGCTTAGCTGGCATCTGGGTCCTGAGCAACCTGTACAGACCCCCTGTGTCTCAGGCACATGGCACTCTAGAACACACTAGCCCCCGCTGTTCCCTCTGCCTGGAATGCCCTTTCCCTTCCATTTTTTCCTACAAGATGCTGCTCAAGCATCTCCTCCTCTATGAAGCCTTCCCTGACCTCGGGTGGGGGATGCACCTCTGCTGTGCTCTCAGAGACTTGCCCTCCGGCCACCACTCAGCGTTTACTTCTTTCTACTGTGACTGCTCCCTGGCCTAATGAGGGCTCTTCAAGACCAGTGGCTCCAAGGGCTCTCCAAGGGTAACATCCAACCTTATGTCTCTTTTTGCCCAGCACAGAGCTTGGCACAACGCAACCAAACTGTGAACCTTTATTGAACCATCTGTGAGACTTTGTTGAAATTCAGTCTGTGTTTGCACAGATGGGGAGCTCACTACTTGTTTTTTTACCACTGCCAGAGACCTCAGCAGGAAAGGTCCTTGGTTCCTACTGTCAATATGCCCAGACTTTGCAATTGTCGGTATTTTTGCACAGGTTACATTGTCATATACTTTGCAAAACTTGGAGTTCAGTTCTGTCTTTGAATGGGCAGAAACGACTTGCCTGGCACCCAGGCTCCCACCTATCAGCCCGGGGCCTCTGTCTCTGTTCCTGTTGGGTCTGATTTAGGTTCCTAGAGCAGAGGATTTGGGAGGCAGGTCTCTATGGATAAGGAGGATTCTGTTGTCTGCTCCCCACAGAGGAACCCACAGTAAAGGCAGTACAGGCCAGATGAGACCAGCACAGGCCAGTATAGCCCAGGACAGGCCATGGACAGCCTGAAGCTGGCATTCAGACTAGATCCATCAACAGAGGACAGTGGGGGAACCCAGAGACCGATGCAGACCAGCATTATAGTCCAGTGTAATAGAGCCAAACATGCAATACCGGTCATTGAAAATAATGCAGAGTGCCTGGGTGGCTCAGTGGTTGAGCATCTGCTTTCAGCTCAAGTTGTGATCCCGGGGTACTGGGATCGAGTTCCACATCGGGCTCCCCACAGGGAGTCTGCTTCTCTCTCTGCCTATGTCTCTGTCTCTCTCTCTGTGTCTCTCATGAATAAGTAAATAAAATCTTAAAAAAAAAAAAAAAAAGAAAGGAAGGAAGAAAGAAAATAATGCAGACCAGTTCAACCTGGGAGGCAGATCTGTATAGACCAGTGCGGATCCCAAACAGATAAGTCTGTATATTAGACTCCCTCCCCTGCACTCCAGTGGAACAGGAACCCTGTCCCACCCAGCCTACTTTGCTTCTCCCTCCCACACTTGGGAGCTGGGCTGAGGAAGGATAAATGGACCAGAATCTGTATGATTAGATCTCTTTTCCTGTTTGAGACTCAGTGTTCCCATCTGGATTAAGTATCAGGGGTCTGGGTACGGTTGGGGCCAGGGTCAGGCTGGGCTCTGAGTCTCTGGCAGTCCAAGACTTCGAAGAATCAAAGTTGGTGGTGATGTGTTGCCCCAGGGGTTCTCAGCAGGAAGGACATGTACGGGACAGAGACAAGCCCCTTCCACCCACTGGGGAGGGTGACAGGAGAAGCCAGGGCAGCTGCCTCCAAGGCCCACACAATCTCATTATGGAAAATTCGCTGTATTGACTCAGCTCTAATCAAGCAGGCTGCCCTGGGCATCCCCCCCAGGTTTCTGTTGGGCCGGGAGAGATCAAAGAGGGAGCCGAGCTGGGGGGCTGGAGCCTCGCCTGCCATTCCCATCGATCCAGATGCGCCTCCTGTTGCTAGGCAACAGCCTCCAGTCTCTTCTGGTCCTTCTTCCCCCAGGGGCTGCAGGATTGGGCAGTAAAGGGGAAGAGAGACCCCACATTCATTCTCTAGGTCTTCCCTTACCAAACTCGAGATCTCTGTCACCAAGGCTCTCCTCTTACCGAGGAAGTGCCCCCCCCACCTCATCCTGGCAACTTGACCCTCCTGCAAAAATGGACTCCTCTTCTCCCCTCACATTTGTATTCATCTCCGGAATACTGAAAATTCACACCTCCTGTGCTCCACTTTAAACACTCTCTCAGGAAGACAGGCCCAGGATTTTGGAGAAGAGAAGGGACCCACAGGAGTTCCGCAAAAAAGTCAAGGCTACCAACTTCCAGCCCAGCATTGGACTGGATGTAGGAGCCATTTAAGCTTCAGAGAGCGGCTCTGAATTCACACTCCCAGTTTTGAGTGGGTTGGCTTTTTTTTTTTTTCTTTTTCTAAAACGTAGGATGCATTTCATAGTAGTTTTTTTTCTTTTTTGTTTCAAGTGCTATAATTTAAAACTGTAAGTTGTGTTTTAAAACAGGCATAAAAATGTACTGTGGGCTTTGGGGGCTGTAATTGACTAAATAATGCAAATCTGATCACTTGATCACATTTAATATTTTGCATATTTTATCTACCCTTTACTGCTCATCTTTTCCTTTTTTTTTCTTTTTCTTGAACCGAATATATGCATGCCACCCAGCAGTTGTTATGTGGTGACCTACTTAGATCCTGGCTTATTTAGGATTTTAAGGTCTCTCTCCCCTACTCCAAGGTCTTTACAACCCTTAGGGTTGGTGGGCATCTCCCTTTTCCCACTGGTCCCTCATCAGACCTTTTTCAACACAACTAAGGACAGGAAGACGGGCAGCCCAGGTGGCCCAGTGGTTTAGCGCTGTCTTCAGCCCAGGGTGTGATCCTGGAGTCCCGGGTCGAGTCCCACGTCAGGCTCCCTGTATGGAGCCTGCTTCTTCCTCTGCTTGTGTCTCTGCTTCTCTCTCTCTGTGTGTCTCTCATGAATAAATAAATAAATAAAGAATCTTAAAAAAAAAAAAAAAAAAGAGAAAGAGAGACAGGAAGAGTATGAAGAGCCAGAACTCAGGAGTTCAGGGGCCCACCCCTGAGAGCCACTGGGGGGACACAAAGTCCCTGTATGGCCGTCTTGGTGCCCTTGGTCCTGCCACTGCCTGCCACCTGCTCCCTTAGCTCTGCAGCATGGTGACAGCTCCTCCCTGACTCCCCTGCTCAGCCCCAGTCACACACTTCAACTCTGAGAGGCACAGCTTTCCAGGGTCCTTGACAAATGGTAGCCAATTAATGTCAATTAATCTGATTAGCCTAAATAGTTAATTAAGCAGTTAATTAACAACATCATTGACAATAACCTATGGCTCCTGAGGGATTGTGGGTGGGAGGCAGGAATGGTCGGGGAGGGGTAGGCTCTCCTTGCTCTGGAAAGGGGTGAGTCCCTTAAGGTCAGATTGTGGGGGAGGCTGCTCTCTGAGTCTCCACCTGGGGCCTCGTCTGACCCCACCCTCAACACAAGCCCTGCCCCCTGCTCCCTGGCCAGGTTTGAGAGGATCTGATTTATTCAGGAGAAGCCACACCTCAGCACCGCAGAGGAGGGCTATTGTCTGGAAAACTCTTCTGCCCTAAAATCCCAGAGAGGAGTCCCTGCCTTTGCTGCCACCATCCCCACTCCAGACCAGGCACCTTGTGCCTCGATGCTTCAAACCCTGTCAGGGCCATGGACTTCCCCAAGCTGCAAAGCAGCCCTGGAAGGGAATCATCATCTTTAAGCCCATCCTACAGATGAGGACACTGAACACCTCCCCTTGGCTAGACCCTGTGTTTGCCTTGAGGACCTGTGACAGTGACTAACACGGGGTTTCTGCCCTCAAAGAGCTCCTGGTCTGTGTTATCATCGAACGGCACAGCCTCTTTATTCCTATCGGGTCTTATTTGGGTGATGCTGGTGACCTCATTAACCCCCCTGTGTCTCAAGGATCCCCCACACTGGCACCTGACTCCCTCATAGGATGTTGTGAGGACGGATGAGTTGGTACATGGGAAATACAGTGTACGGTGCCCAGCACTTGGGAAATGCCTAATGGGTGTTCACAGTGATTATCGAGGGAGATGGGAGGGCAGACAACCAGCCAGGACAGAGGACAAAACGGCCCAGAAGGAAGGACAGGACACTTAGCACAGGACACTTAGGGGCCCACGGAGGGAGGAGAGCTTGGAATGAGCAATTGTCCATAAGACATGGGAGCAGAGGCTGAAGTTCAGAGAAGTAGAGGAAGGGGGAAGAAGGGCATCCTGGCAAAGGCAACAGTGTGTGCTAAGTGATGAGATGTTGGTTCCCAACTCTGGCATGGACACTCACCTGGGAGCTTTAAAAATGCAGACCCCTAGGACCCACACTGACTCCATCATTATGGGTGGGTCCCAGGAATCTGCTTTTCACTGGTGGTCCGGAAACCCCAAGGCAGGTACGCTGCACCCAGAGACCATGGCTGCAGTGGTTCTGGGTGCCCGGGTGGGGAGAAGCTGAGCTGCAGTAGGAGAGGCCCCAGGCCATGTGACCCGTGTCCTGAAAATACACTGCAGGTCCCCAGTTCGCTCCATCTGTCCAAATCATGCTCGCCCTTCGGGGGTGACCTTCCCGAAACAGCTCTGGCTGTTTGCTTACCTGCTGGGAACATCTCTTGGTTCTTCCTGCGGGCCAGACTCCCTGGACACCGCCCTCTCCAGCCTGGTTCTCAGTACCTGAGCCCAGACCCCGACTCTCCAGCCACACTGCTCCCCAAGTGCCTGGTGTCCTTCCCTCTATATCTCTGCTCACGCTATTCCCTCTGCCCAAAATGCCTTCCGCCTTTCCTTCCCCTGGCAAACCTGTACTCCTCCTATTAAGTCCATCTGTGAAGCTGGCTCCAAAGTCAACTGGGCAAGCAACCTCTCCCACTGCCAGTGCCTCAGCTGTCCTTGGAATGCTCCCTCATTAACCCATATTCTGTCTCAAAACATTCACCAGTTTATGGGCCTGCTCCCTGCTAGATGTTGGGTTCCAGTGCCTAGCACAGAATTTGGGGATGACAATGGTAAGTGAGCTTTTAAGTTCAGAGGAGCTGCTGAGCAAAAGTTTGATGGATGAATGAATGAATGAATGAATGATCGTCTCTGCTTTCTGATACATGAGGAGCAGGGGACAGAAGGAGAATTTTGAGGCAGGGAAGAGAGGTGTTCTGGGGACACTAATGGATGGGTCACAAGGACCAATAAACATATGTCAGACAAGGCCAGACAGGGAGTGGGGACAGGGCTGCCTAGAGGCAGGACCTGCTGAATGTCCTAGCTTCCTCATGGGAGGAGGGGTGGCTTGGCTCCTCTGCCAGTCTTGAAGCTGGCTCCCCCAGCCTGGAGTTCTCTGATACTGAGGGCTATGCCGGCAGCTGGAGCTGGGCATAGGGGTAGGCTGCCTCTTAACTTGCCCTGCCCCTGGCCCACAGCTCTTTCTTTCTCCCACATCCACATACACCCCTCTCAAATCTCCCAGTGGCGTGTCTCCAGTACCTGACCCCTTTGTAGTCACCTCCTCCTACCCCCCCACCCGCGTGTTTGTCCTTGGTCTCTTTCCATCCTTCCCCCTGCCCCAATGCAGTCAGAGTGGGCTTCCTAAAGTGCATATCTGACCATTTCATGACAATGCTCCAAAGCCTTCTTTGACTTCCCTTGCCTTCCAGATAAATCTCCAGTTCTTACAGTGGTTCTTAAGATCCTTCACGACCTGTTTGGGCCTGTCACTTCCCCCTGGGCTGCCCTCCACCCTCTACTCCCAGGCATGCCCTGTGTGCTATGGCCACATTAGATTATTCATTATAATGAGGCATACAGTAGATCTTGACCGTGTGGTCTCATATTCAGATGACTGCCATGTCTGAGGGGAGTACACTCGATTTTATCCTTGCCTGAGTCACTTCTCATAGCACATCAGGTGGCAGATATCAATATGCCCATATTACAGGGGAGGAAACAGACTTGATTGTGGAGGTTGGGGCCCAAATGATATCAGAGCCCAGGAGACTGGCAATCGCCTGACTTCTCCGTATAAGCTTTCTTCTGAGGTCTTGTTGGATCCAGGTTCTCACCTTTTCCAGGAGATGCATGACCCTCACATGCTACTCCTCTCCCAGCAGCTTTGGCCCTTCTCTCCTCAATCCCTGGCTGATTGTCATAGGGCCCTTGGCCATCCTCTCCTAGGAAACCCACAGCAAGAAGACCTGAAAGGTGTGCTCCACTCAGGAGGGAAGGAGGGGATGTTCTCCTCTCAGCTCCCACCAGCTCCTTTGGGAAGCAGCTCCACCCATGTCCAGCCTTCAAATGGCCATTAAAAGCAAGCTTTTTGAAGAATCTTTAAAGACATCAGAGAATTCTCATGATAGAGTGAAATATAGGATGCTGGCTTCCCTCACCAGTGCGTTCTCAGTTATTTAACTCTACATATCTATGAACACATGGACAAAATCCTGGAAGAAACATCCCCCATGATAGCCATCCCCCAGATAGCCCTGTTCTCAGTGGCTATCTCCAAGTGGCGGAACTACAGGTGATTTCTATTTTCTCTTCGGTTTTTCTATTTCTCAAGTCTTGGACAAGGCAGATGTGCCATTCTTGGAATCACAAGAGTTCAATGAAACTTGCTTTTACCTGTCTCCAACCTGAGGAGTTGTGGGAGATGGTGGTAGGGATGGAGTTCAGTGTGGGAAGGGTCTCAAGTCACAGGCCATACTCAAAGCTAGAAATAAAACAGGTAGGCCAAGAGCTCCCCAGTTCAGTAAAAGCTACCTGTACTTCAGGGTCCAGTTCAATGGGCCCAGACCACCTCATAGGGCTCAAAGACCCCAGCAGGATGCTAAGGGAGCTGTGGTGCTGCTTGCCAACTTCAGCTGGCACAGCAGCCTCTACAGTGGGCAAGAGGCCAGGGTGAGGGTGGCAGGAGACTGAGGCCAGGCTGAATGCTCAGGACGCAGCGCCTCAGGTGGATGGGCTGGCAGCTTTTGGCTGGGGGTAGAGGTGTCCCTGGGGGTTGGGGGCTGCTCTGGAGTTAAGGCACACATGGCAACTTGGGCAACCTGGACCCAGCCACCTAGCCAGGCCCCCTGAGACCTCCATTTCAGATGACATGGAGTCAATAAGGGATGACTCTGGGGATGGAGCTATCACCCTCCTATGCTCATGACCCAGAAGAAGGTGAAGGGGCAGAAGCCAGAGGTGTTAGCAGACACTAAGCCACAGTGACAACCTAGGCTGGGCCAGCCTGGGGTCTGTAACTGTTGGTGATGTGCCCCTCCCTATCATAAGCCCCTCTGCTCACCTGGGCCTCCTGCCTTCTCACCAATCTCTGTCTCCTCTCACAGAGCAGCCCATCACCCCCCTTCCTCTCCGAAACCACTCTCACTGAGTACCCTCTTTGATCCTTCCACCTCTCTGAGCTCCCTACCCCTTCACTGGGCCCAGGGTGGGGGTTGTTAGAATTGAGGAGGAACTTTCTTGCCTGACATCCCTCCCCATTCAGACTGGACTAGTCACCGGACCGACTCATTCCCTCTCCAAGGCCCCACATCCGCTCTTCAGAGCATCAGGTGCAAAATCCCTCCCTCTCTCCAAGACATTTTGAATAAGCCTCAACCACAGCACCACTGATGCTTCCCTGGATTTAGGGCCTGTGCACATGTGTCCTGGGAGCTCCTGGAGTCTGATGAACAGCTCTGGGAAGTGTGTGTGGGATACCTTCAGTGACCCTGCAGGTCACCTCCAATCCTGGGCCAGGACAGCTAAATCCTGGCTCAGCCAAAGGATCTGGGGTCTCCACGTAAGCTACTGGGCCTCTCCAAGGTCTACCTTCTAGTTAAGACCCCAAGTTTGAAAAAAAAAGACCCCAAGTTTGTAGATGGGAGGGGCGGATGAATTTTAAATCTCAGCTCCAACTAATAAAGCAAACATTGAAACACTTGGAGGTGACTTCTTAGCTTGCCAATAGAACCACAGGCTTCCCAACATACAGATTTATAGAGCAGAGAGATCTTAAAATTGTGATGCTGGCAGGGCTTTTGGGGGTCATCTAGTCAAACCCTATTGTTTTATGGCTGAGGACACTGAGGCCCAGAGACAGGTAGGGACCTGCTCAAGGTCACAGAAGGAGTCAGTTAGGGATGGGCCCAGAAAGAAGGTCCTTGGACTCCTGTCCCAGAGCCCTTCTGTTACCTGTACCACCTGCCTCCTCCCACCTCCCGCCAGCCCACAGTGCCCTGGCTGACCCTCACCCAGGAGAGCCTGGGGAATTGAGGACAGAATGATGTGGAAGCCACACTGGGTCTCTGCAGCAGTGGGCATGGGCTGCACTGAGACCTTGTTCTGTGACCTTGGCAAAGTCATGTCACTTCCATGCCCTGATCTGCTCCTTTGTGAAAGGGAGCAAAAACACCTTTGATACCAGGTTTTGTGAGGGTGAAATGAGGTCATGTGTGTGAAGTGACAGGTGCCCAGCAGGGGCTTGGAGTGCGTAAAGGAGTCAAGGAAGAGAGAGTGGGCTCCCCTCATCTTTCAGCAGAGCCCCTGATGGCTGCTGGGACAGGAGGAGCCTTGATTCTGCCCCCAGGGCAATGAGAAGTAGACAGAGGAAGAGAAAAGTCAGTAGGGGAGGCTGACCCCAGCAGTGCTGGCAGTGGCTATTGACTACGGTCCCATCTCAGGGAAGTAGGGGCTAACTGCTCAGAAAGGAACAGGAAGTCACTGGCTTGCTGAGGTCAGCAAGAGACTGGCTGGCAGGCAGAGGAGGTGAGAAGTGGGTACGGCAGTGAGCAGATGGGCCTGCCAGACCCAGAGTCCCCCTCTGGCAGGAGTGACAGTGGCAGGGGTGGATTGCGATGGGGGCACCCAGCTGGCCAGTTCAAAGCACGTTCCACCTCCGAAATATCCCAGTGACCTTGGGGAAGTCAGCTCCTCACTGCACCGCACACCCTCATTCATACGCCTCAGGCTCCCCACCTGGAAAGCTGGCATCATGAATCAAGAAACTGGCATTTAACTGGGACTTGCTATCAAGAGGCTGGGACAGGTCATCAGCTATACTCTTGTCCCAGGGAAGACAGCTTGGGTAGCTTCATGACCTTGGGAAAGTTACTGGTCTCATTTCTCAGCTGTGAAATAGGGACAATGATGGCTTCCTTGGGAGGCTTTTGTGAGGATTAACTGAGTCATCTGTAGTACTGTGCCTAGCATGGAGCCTGGTATGAGGCCTTCAGCCAACGTTCAGCTCCTCTGGGAAGAGAAAGACGGGCTTCAAACAATGCTGAAAAGTTTCCCACCTTTATCCAGCTCCTCCTTACAAAATTCTTACTTGCATTCAATCGACTAACACTTGCCCAGTATTTTATAGCCCCAAAGTAATCTCCCATCCATTGTCTGGATTATTTCTTTGAATGGCAAAGTAGATGCTGTTAACATGACACCTGTTCTACTGGTTGGGAAATGGGCTCAGGAAGGATCAGTGGTGTATCTGAAATCATGTAGCTTAGATTTGAACTCATGTCTCTCAGACTTCAGAGTCCATGACGCCCTACCCACCTATCCCTTCTTAAAATCTAATCAAGTCTTTATTCACCCTTCAAGAATTCCTCCTCCACCCCTCACAGGTGAGTAGGATGGGGCATAAAGTTAAGGAACCAAAAAGCTGGTAATGTGTGGGAGCAATTTCCTAGCCAGCTTGGTCCTATTTCTGTCTGGGGAGGAATTTGGTATCTGTTGGGGCCACAACCTTCAGAAGCACAAGGAAAGTCTTCAGCCCCTGCCCTGCTCTCTGTTTAAGTTCCTGCCTCTTCTCTTGACGCAGGACAAAAGGCCAGCTCAGGCCCTCTGATGCCAGAAGTGGGTGAGTGAGTGAGGTCTGAAGGGAGTGAGAAGTCGCAGCTCAGATACAGCACAGGTATTGGAGTACCAGGCCAGACCTGGGTGCCCTTCTCTTGCTCTCTGCCAAACCCATCCCCACAATGGACCTGCTGCCAGGAGCAGGAACTGCAGGAGGCTTCAACACTGCCCTGGCAGGAGCCCTGGGAGGGAGGGGGAGGAGGAGGAGAGGCAGAGGCTGCGTCTCTTCTCTCATCTCTCCTTTTTTACCAGAAATTTGCTCTGAGCTCAGGCCCACTCTGAGCTTCAGAAACTCCCCGGGCATTCAGGGAAGCCACAGAGATCCCCTCGAAACTCCTCATGGCTATTTTTTTCTTCTATGCCCTCCATCCTCTTCCCAGTGTGAGAGTAAATGCCATCCTGTGTGAGACCCAGTTCTCATTGCCAGTTCCTGCCTCCCTAGGGGCATTTGGACAGCTGGGAAAGGGGCCAGGCCATCCCCTGTGCTGCCACCTCCTGCTGGACAGAAGCCCAGCATTCAGGTGGGGGCTTGCTCCCCCCACCCCTGCCAGTGACCAGCATCTCCACGGGGTCCCTGCATTGGTCTCTCCCTTCCCTAGGGAGCAGGTCCTTCTCCTCAGTTGGGGGAGGGCAACTGGACTGCAGCTGGGGGCCTCCCTAGCCTCTCATGGGCCAGGCCATGGTCATTTATGCCCAGGGGAATCCTGCCCATGACCCCGTAGGGTTCCCACTTTCTCTATTCCTCTCAGTGAAATGAACAATGTTCCTTATCTCTGTTTCCCAGTGCCTCACACCCTCTATCAAACACTCTTGCAGTGCCCCAACGTATCCCCTGCTCCAGGGCCTGCGGACTCTGAGCCCCCCGTCCGACTGTGGAGGCCCAAGGTTCAACCCAGCCCCAGCCCCTCTGGGAAATGCCCCCGCCCCACTAGGGGCTCTCACCTCCCCGCTGACCGCCTCGCTCCGCCGGGTGCTGAAGCCAGGCCCTCCGGCACCGCTGGTCCCGGCTGCTTCTTCCGCTTGGCTCGGCAGGGCAGCCCCGCGGCCCCCACGGCCCCGCGCCCTCCGTCTCCCCGCGGACGCCGCCGCCGCCGATTGCTGAAATGCTGGACAGCGCACCACCATGGAGGCGGCCTCCCCGTCCGCCCGCCGGCCAGAGCGGCCCGGCCCCCACAGCGCCCCCAGCAGGCCCGGAGGGCCCCCCGCCGCGGAGGCAAGGAACTGGGCGTCGGGCAAGGACTCCACCCCAGCGACAACAGTTCCACTCCCTGCGGGTGGGAGCACTCCAGCCCCCGGAAGCGCCTGGGGCCAGGGAATTATTAATTTGGAACTGGAAGCAGAACTCGCTATCCTGAGTTCTCTCCAGGGCACTGCGCAGCTGGTGTCTAACAGGTCCTGGGATCCGACTGGGAGATGCCCCAGGAGGTCCCTGTTATCCTGCATCCCGATAGCTGACTGAGGCTGGGAGGGGTGGTGCGGGGGTGGGGTGGGGGAGGGCCATCCTAACTGGGAGAGGAATTTGAGAACGGAATCTCTGGACCTTTGGTGGTGCTTGTTTGGGCGTCTGGAGTCATAGGTTCAAGTCACCCTTTGGTTACTCTCTTTGTGACTTTGGGCAGCTGTCTGACCTGCAGTTTCCACCTTCTTTTCCTTGCCCCACAAGTGAGCGGTCTGAGAGTTGGAAATTCAAGGGTAGGGCCGGCTCCTGAAGAGGCTTTGGAAGTCCAGAGACCTTTCTCTAGTGGAAGCCAGGAATGTGAGGCCTTTGGTTGAGGCTCACTAGCCATGTCCTCATAGAAGCTTCCAGTCCCAAACAACAAGGCTGGAAGTGCCAGAGCTGGCTTGAGCAGTGCCCAGACTGGGGTGAGGCAAGTGACTGTCTTGGGGCTCAGATTTTAAGAAGGGCACTGAGAGTCATCCCTGGATGGAGTATATTTGTTCTAAGTCTGTGTGTTTCTGTGCCTGTGTGCCCATATACAAGGGTCTGTGCATGCCTTCCCCCCCCCCTCTCGCTTCCCCACATTTCTTCACCTACATGTGTCTTTGGAGTGTGTGTGTGTTGAGTGGTTGGGATCTAGGCACAACAGGGCCATTCCAGTCTGCTGAACAAAGCTTGGGGTGGGGGAGCGGGGTGGGCTACAGCTGCTGCTGCCATTACCACAGCCTCATAGCCCCAGGGGTGAGTCCTCTGCTGGTCTCCTGCCTTCTGGCTGCATGAATATTTTATCTGCAGGGGCCTTGGGTTGGCTTAACACCAGTGTGTTCACTCTTCCTGCCCGGTTTGCTGGCCAGGCCTCCCAAAGCAGAGCAGGGAGTAGACAGATCAGGGCTGGGAGAGAGCCTCTGAAGGGGTCCTTGCCTTGCCTGGGGACCCATGGCTGAGTTGTGCACAGGGGGTGTGGGGAAGATCAGAGGCGGTGCAGGAAGGGGGCATCCTCGGAGTGAAACCTGTTCCTTAAATAAAATCAAGGTGGCTTTACGAAACCTCACCACACTGATTGGGTCCTGACCAGCCCTGGCCTCAACTGTTTGGAACTAGTGCCTGGGCACACCTTGCTCTAGCTGGGCACACTTCCTCCTGCCTTTCCTCATCTGCCCTGCAGCCCCTGCACCCCGCACCCCCCATCCCCCACCTCCGGCTTCACAGAGAGAGGTACTTCAGGGAAGAAGGAGAGAGGGCCCTGCAAGCTGGCTGCAAGCTAGCCTCCCCGGCTGCCTTGGGCCCTCTTTCTACCAGACCTGGGATGGGGAACCCCGATGCCTGGGCATCCCCTCAGCCCCAGTAGCTCCCTTATCCCTTATACTCCCTTGCCCTGCCACAGAGGAATAGGCCTCTACCTTGGGCTCTCTACCAGACAGCTAATTTTCCAAAAAGGGCTCCTCTTGCGTTATTCATTTCAACAAACAGCATCACCATCTGTGCTGGTTTTTCTCCATTTGCCCCTCTGAGTTCATTCTCCTACCTTCTTTGGCCTTGGGAGGCTGACCTCTGCAGACCAATTACCCAGGTTCCCTTGCCCTTAGCTACTGGTTGGGTTCCTTCCAGGGGAAGCATCACCAGGAGGATGAAAAGCAGGAGGAAAGAGAAGCTAGGGATTAATTCCCCTGATAGGTTCTTCTCCAGCTCTGGCCCAGTGACCACTCATCCACAGCTCTAGGGCTCCTGGCCTGGCTATGGCATTGTTTCCTCTCTGTGGCCCTTCAGGCCTAGTGTTGGTGGCTCCTACTACTAAGAGTCTGGTTGCTTCTCTGTCCTTGTTGGCTCGTTCTCATATCCTGACCTGCCCCTCTGTGCACCACCCCTTTATGAAGCTCTCTTCACTTAAGCCTTTGGAGGTGTTGTCTACTTCATTCTGGGTCTCTGCCTCACGTATCTCCCCACCCCAAGCCCAGCCTCTATGTCAGAGCCTGTGAGGCCTTGAGCCCCCTCTGGTTCCTCTTCTCCCTGCAGACCTTCTACCTCCTGGAACTATCCCTCTTCTTCACCTTCATGGTGTCTGCTTGGCCCAGGTCCTGGACCTCTGCCTGGTTCCCACTCCTACCTATTCCCTCCCCCTGAAATGTACATATCTACTCCAATCACACTTGACTGATGAGACTTTCAAATACCTCACCATATAGAGTGCCATCTCCTTGAGCAGCGCTATTTTCCCCTCTTACCTTCCTTTAAAAAAATTATTGTGGGCAAGCTTGGGTGGCTCAGTCCGTTAAGCATCTGCCTTCAGCTCAGGTCATGATCTCAGGGTCCTGGAATGGAGTCCTGCATTGGGCTCCCTGCTCAGCAGGGAGTCTGCTTCTCCCTCCTCCTCTGCTCCCTACTCATCCTCACTCTCTCTCTCTCTCACAAATAAATAAATAAAATCTTTTAAAAAATAAGTTATTATGGTAAAAATATACATTACAAAAAACTGATCATTTTAATCATTTCAAGTGTATAGTTCTATGGCATTAAGTCTATTCACACTGTTGTGCAGGCATCACCTAAGCCCAAACTGGAACTCTCTACACATGAAGCATTAACTCCCTGTCTCCTCTCCCCTCAGCCCCCTGGCACCTGCCACTCCACTGCTGCTGTCTATGAATATGATTGTTCTGGGGACCTCATATAAGTAGAATCGTATAGTGTTTGCCCTTTTGTGTTTGACTTATTTCACTTAGCATCATGTCATCAAAGTTTTTCTTTTTTTAAGATTTTATTTATTTATTTATTTATTTATTTATTTATTTATTTATCTAGCATGAACAGGGGGAGGGGCAGAAGGAGAAGGAGAGAGAGAATCTTCAGCAGACTTTGGAGCCTGATGCAGGGGCTCAATCCCACAACCCTTGAGATCATGACCTGAGCCCAAGCCAAGAGTCGGACACTCAGCTGACTCAGCCAACCAGGTGCCCCATCCCTTTCAAATTTTTAATAACAGGTATGAAGTATGTCTCGTTTTGGTTTCTATTTGTATTTCCCTGATGGTTAGTGATGTCAAACATGTCTGTGTTTTCTTAGTGGCCATTTGTCTATCTTCTAGGGAGAACAGAACCTCCCTCGTGTGTATCTTGTCACCACCATCATATTACTCATCCAACTTGTGTTTTTTTTTTTCTGTCTTCACACCCTACACCTTGAACTCCATGAGGGCAAAGACTTGGTTACTTGCTCTGTTCCCAGTCCTCACACGTAGTAGGTTTGCTCACTAAATAGTTATTGATTGAATGTCTAACTGTTTCTCTGGTTGTTTTCCCAATCCATCTTCTGCCAACCCTCAGCAGCCAAAAGTTTGTCTGTCTCACATTCTGCCACTTGTTTTGTGAGAACAATAAGGCCATGTATGCGAGGCACCTGGGTGGCTCAATCGGTTGAATGTGACTCTCTTGATTTTGGCTGGGGTCATGATCTTGGGGTTGTGGGACTGAGCCCTGAATTGAGCTGAGCATGGAGCTTGTCTGGGATTCTTTCTCTCTCCCTATCCCTTCATCACACTCTATTTCTCTCTCTCAAAAAAAAAATTCTTTTAAGAAAATAATGTGTGAAGGAACCTGGGTGGCTTAGTCAGATAAGTATCTGCCTTTGGCTTAGGTCATGATTCTGGGGTCCTGGGATCAGAGTCCCACATCAGGGTCCCTGCTCAGCAGGGAGTCTGCTTCTCCCTTTCCCTCTACTCCTCCCTCCTGCTCATGCTCTCTCTCTCAAATAAATAAATAAAAATCTTAAAAAACAAAACAAAACAAAACAAAACTCCATGAACAAGCCTTTTCAAAGTAGGTACAGGACCCGGAGTCTGATTCAGAGTCTGATTCCTGCACCTGGAGTCCGTTTGAGCTTTCCCATCCCTCCTATAGCCAGACTCACTTGCCTATAGTCTGTCACTCAATGTGGCATTGTCCACGTCCCCATTGCCTCCCCTTCCAACCCCTGAATCTCCCACTGGCCTCTGCAGTTGTTTTCTCCCACCTGTAACACCTGTTCCTATATCCCTGTCTTTCAACATTCAGCTCCAGGGAGAACTCCTCCTCCAGGTGTCCTCCCCACTGCCTGTACCTGATCAGCCCTTCCAGGGGCCTCCTGTGCCGGGGCAAGAGTGGGCCCTGTGTTGCGGGGCCAGGCCAGGCCAGGCCAGGCTGGCATCCTACACTCACCAGAGCTCCAGGCCCAGAGAGTAGCCTTGACTCAGAACTGGCCTTACCCTTTCTCTCTTCTCCCGCTGTGTCTCTGTCATCCTCTTTCTGTGCCATCTTGTGTCTAGAACATGACCTGTATGAAAACAGGGCTGGGTCATGTTTATCTCTACTTCTCCCACTCCAGCCACAGGAGGCAAGAGTCATTGCTTATTGAATTGAGTTGTCTAATTTTCTGACTGTCTTAAAGCTGCACTCCATCTTTCTCCCTCTTAAAAAAATTTTTTTTGCCTCTCCATTCCTCAATCTACTACTCTCTTTTTCCCTGGCTTTGCCTTATCTCCTTCCATTTATTTTTCCGTATGATGTGATGTAGACATGGACCTTGGGGCACTTGTCCTTAGAGCCCATCCCTTGCTTCTGGTGCTGCTTAAAGTGTTCCCCTGACCCTGCGCATCAGAACCACCTTAGATGCTTGTTGAATGCATTGGTGTCTGGGCCTCTACAGACTTACTGTAATGATAGCTACTGCTGTGTAACAAATACTCCAGAACTTAATGATTCAAATGACAATGATTCTTAACATATCTCACAAATTTGGTGGTCAGAAATTTGGGCAGGGCTTGGCTAAGGTGATTCTTTTGCTCCATAATGTATTGAATGGGGTCATTGTCCAATGGGATGGCTTTCAGCCAATGGGTGGCTTGTGGAAGGTCTAGGACACCTTGGTTCACATGTCTGGTGCTCCTGGTAGGGATGGCTACAGTGTTGGACTCAGTTCACTTTCTCTCTTTCTCCAAATAGTCTTGGATCTATCCATGTGGTGTCTCCAGCAGAGTCATCAGACTTCTCACAAGGCAGCTTAGGGCTCTGAATGCAAGCGTTCCAAAGAGGAAGTAGGGCACAACATAACTTTCCCCATTTTTTATTGGTCAAAGCAGTTACAGACCTTACTGCATTTAGAATAGTACTTTGTCACTCATATTCAAAGTTGAGGGACATAGATTCCACCTCTTGATGGGAGGAGGAGCAAGCAGTTGGTGGCCTTTTTTTTTTTTTTTTTTTTTTTTTAGATTTTAATTTTAGGGATGCCTGGGTGCTCAGTTGATTAAGTGTCTGCTTTGGCTCAGGTCATGATCTCAGGGTCCTGGGATTGAGCCCGTGTTGGGTTCCCTGCTCAACAGGGAGTCTGCTTCTCCCTCTTCCTCCACCCCTCCACCTGCTCATGCTCTCTCTCTCAAATAAATAAAATCTTAAATTTTTAAATTTTTAAGTAATCTTAATCTGTACACCCAACATGGAGCTCGAACTCACAACTGTCGCATGTTCCAATGACTATGCTGCTTGGTAGCCATCTTTAATCCACCATATCTAATGAGTCACACTCCACAGTAGATCTGCAATCATGCTCTTGAACTTGAAGACCCAATGCTATGGCCTTTATCTGCCCCAGAGCTCAACTCTTGGGCTGTTCCTTTGCCTGGCATACCTCACAGCTCTGTCACCATGGATTGACTGTCATTTAACAGTCCCCTTCTTTGGCCTACCTCCCCACAGCACACAGTGACACTTGTGTGAGACACATGGGTAGGCCACAGGATAGCAGGATTCAAGCATGCGTGGCCAGCAGGCATTTGCAAGAGACTGCACTGGGCATGTGGTAATGTTGGGTGATTGCATAATCCTGTTCTCACTGGAGAGAAAGGCTGGAATTGAAAGACAAAAATAGTCCCTTGAACCTCAACTCCAGGGGATTTGTGCAAAGCTGCCCAGGGCACATAAGACAAAAGGTGACAATCTGAGGCCACCTGGACTTGTTGATCCTCCAATGAGTGATAGGTGTGTCCCTGGTGTGTCTCTGGTTGGTGTGGGCCTGGGGACACTGAGGGCATGGCCACTGTTCTCCGTGCTGGCAAGAGTGAGGAGGGGTCAAGGTGCTGAAAATGTCTTCCAAGACTGGCTGGACTTGGGCCCTCAAGAGGCTACTGAAACAATCTGGGAGATATTTTTGGAGAAGAGTCTTTAGCTGAGCCCAAAGCGTGGGGAGGGTGTGACAGACTTAGTGGGAAGTGGGTCTGGAGCCAGATTTGCCACTGACTAGCCGCATAGATTTGGAAAAATGATTTAAGCCTTGGTGAGTCTCAGTTTTCTCATCTGCAAAATGGGGCTAATAATACCTGCCTGAGTCCTGAGTGTTGTGCTCCTTTTCTAATTATTATCTATCTTCTCAGGGTGACAGCCTGAAGTAAATTGGTGATGTGGTTGAAAGGTCAGTGATGTTCTGGACAATGACTTGGGCATCCAGGTCACTCCCCTGGTCCTGGTATCTTAACTGATCACTCTTTGCCCCTGGCCTCAGTGGGTCCTTTCTCTCTCCTTGGTCCCATCCCTGCTGTTCTGGTGCCCCATCTGTGCCCAGCACGATGCACCTCTCCCTCTGTGCCTCTGCCTAGCCCACTCAGGCCTCCTCTTCCTGTCCATTTTCTTCCCCTCCTCTGGCACTTCTCTCTCTGCAGAGCCTGGGAAATTGAGGAGTCTCTTGTGGCAGACAGGCAGGGCTGACCTTGAAGTGGATCTTTAATAAAAAATGAGCAGAAGCGTCAGCCTCCCCTCCTCCCTCTTGCCTCTTGCTCTCTTCTCTGCCTGTGAATCTTCCATAAGGAGCACTTGCTCTAGAGTAAGCATCACCTTCATTAGGGAACTTTTGGAGGGCACAAATCCCTGGGATGCAGGAGGGTAAAGGAAAGAAGCTTTTGGTGGCATTGGGGAAATGATATGGGGGAGGGTCTACCCTCTGAGGTTGTAGGTCCTGCTTGCTTCTGCCTTAGAACTTTGCATGGGAATTCACCCCACCAAGGCTTCACAACTGTTCCAGTGGTTCAGTCCCTAGTCTGGTCCAAGGCAATCGTGGATTAGAGTTGGGGGGCCAGCAACAGCAGCATCACGTGGACCCAGGAGTAAGAGTGACTCACACTCCAAACTTGGCTTGGTCTCAGCGTTATATTCATTCTCATTATTTCAAATCCTCATGATGAGCCTGTGAGCTGGAGATCATTGTCCTAGCTCACAGATGAGGACATGAAGGATCAGAGAGGTTCAGACCTGCCCATAGCCACCTAGTCCATAGGTGACCGAGGCAAGGACTCGAATCCAAAACTCATTCCCCTCCCTGCTGGAACCACTGGCCTCGGAGCTGTGCACAGTCTTATTGCTCCTCCCTCGGTCTAGGGCCCTGACCACTGTCCTGATCAGAGCAACCAGCTTCTCTTCTCCACTAAGGCTGGAACCCACAGAGGCCCTCAAATGTAATCCCTATAGGAGGGACAGACTTTCCAGAACCGGGTTGCCAATTTCCTGGCTCCTCAGTATGTCCCTCTTTCCCCTGACCTTTTGGGACCCCCCTTCCCTCTGGATTGTGTACGTGGTAGGTGTGTGACTCAGGCTGGTCCAGCCACTGTGCCCTTAGGGCCTGAATAGGTCTTACAAGTATATGGGAGGTATACACAATTGTATGGATGTGTGTGCACAGATAAGTAAATATAGCATGTGTAAAGCATGTGGGGAAAAGTGAGTGTATGAATTTGCCAATGAATGAATGAATAAGTCACTCAAATGGGTAAGTAAATGAGGCATTGAGTCAGTGGACTCTGCCTGTTAGGCAAGGTAGATGCAGGAGCAGAGATTGTGTCCTCTCTGGGCTCTCCCTTCCCATGAGGTCCACTGTGACAGAGATGCCCACCACATGTTCTTGCTCCCCTTCCAGAGTGGATAGTCATCAATAGGATGTGAATGCCCATCTAGGAACTACATCTCCCAGCATCCTTTGGATGTGGATAGACCATGTGACTAATTCTCACCAATGGAATATGGGCAGAAGTGACATTTTGCTGAAAGAGGAGCCTAAGAATCAGGTATGCCCTCTCTCCTCCCTCCCCTTATCTGCTAGCAGGATGCACAGGACTCCAAGGTCCTGGAGACCCAAGAGGGAGCCACAAGATGGAAGGAGTCTGGGTCCCTGTGTCATCATGTGGGGGAAAGCTTGCCTGCCTACCAGGAACATCAGCATAGGACCATCAGAGATTGAGAAATGATAAGTAGTAAGAAGCTACTGACACTTTAGGATTCCCTGTCATAGCAGCCAGCATTGCTTTAACTGGTACACTCACAGAAGCTAACCATTCACTGTTAAGCTGTGAACTTAGTGGGGACCTTGGAACACTTGACAGGCATCCATGATGAGGGTAGACAGCATGGCCTCCAGCTCTCTCCTCACCTTCTACATTCAGGGAGGAGTTCATGTTGCTCCTGGGTTGAGAGAGGGACTCAGATGTTGGGGTTAAAAATGATTAATGAGCCTAAACTAACCTACAGTGTCAGAAGTCAGAATACTGGTTTTCCTTGGGAGGTAGGGACTAGAAAGGGTGCACTGGGGCTGGAAATGTTCTGTTCCTTGATCCAGATGCTGGGTGCTTGGATGTGTTCAATTTGTGAAAATTCAGTGAGCTGTATGTGTACAATTTCTGCACTTTCTGTATGTATATTGTATGTCTAGAAAACACATTTTTATTTTATTTTTATTTATTTATTTTTAAAAGATTTTATTTATTTATTCATGAGATACACAGAAAGAGAGAGAGAGACACAGGCACAGTCAGAGGGAGAAGCAGTCTCCATTCCATGCAGGGAGCCTGACATGGGACTTGGTCCCAGGTCTCCAGGACCACATCCTGGGCTGAAGGCGGTGCTAAATCGCTGAGCCACCCGGGCTGCCCTTTATTTTATTTTTAAAATATTTTATTTATTTATTTGAGAGCCAGAGCATGAGTGAGGGGTGGGGCAGAGGAAGAGGGAGAAGCAGACTTCTCGATGTGGGGCTCGATCCCAGGACCCCAACATCATGACCTGAGCTGAAGTCAGACTTAATGCACTGAGCCACCCAGGTGCTCCAAGAAAACATTTTAAATGCCCAGCAGAGGGAAGGTAGGAGGTAGAGAGAAAGAAGTGGAAGGAGATGGGGTAGAAACAAGGAGAGGGTGTTGGCAAAGGCTGTGGGGGGGGTGGGGAAGGACACCTGTCCCCATGACCTGGGACAGATGCCTCCTCTCTCTCCTTGGCAGGCCACTGTAGGCCATTACACACCACCCATCATCCCTCAATCCCACACAGACACCTACTGGGTCCGGGTCCAGGAAACATCCAGGCTATCCCCCTTGGGCAGGTGTCATGGCCTGGGGACCCTCACACCCCAAGGACTGTGCAGCAAGCACTCCTTGGAGGTCTGGAACACCACCCCTAGCTCCATGTGCCTTGCCTGGGACAGGGCACAGAGGGTAGGGGTCAGGGTCAGGATGAGGGAAGGGGGCAGGGTAGCTGCAGATATGGCAGCTGAGGCTATCTTGGAGGATGTGACCCAGTTTCATTTCCAGCGTCTGTCTGCCAGCAGAATAGATTCCAGTCACCTGGACCCACTGCAAACGTCTACACAGCACACACACCAGACTCATACACAACTCGCATGTATTTCGTGTACATGCCACATGCGCCGTCCCATACATGTGCCACATACATGCCCACACAGTCCTTCATACCCTATATACATGCCTCATACATATGACCCATAGCCACGCCTCATATACACCCCCTACACACAGGCCCACACACAAGTCACATACATGCCTCATACAAGCCCTCCCCCCACTATACCCACACATGCAAGCATGTGTGTTCCCTCAGGGGGAATCCAGCCACAGTGACTTGGATCCCAGGCACCCAGAGGCAGGTGCAGACTGACCAAGGGCCCTTCTGTGGGGCCTCAACCCGGGCTCCTTTGTTTCCATGAAGGCCTTCCTTTACTGTCCTGCCTCAAGTGAAAGGTGTCCTCATTGGGATCTCCCAGAGCCCCTGGCCCTGCCACAGTGGGGGCCACAGCCAGAGTGAGTGAGCGGTGGGGCTGGGAGGCAGAGCCAGGTGAGAGACCCCAGGGAGCTCCGGGGGGGCCCTTGGGCTGGACCAATGGGCTCTGGGGAGAGGGAGATGGCTTGGGGCAGGCTGTCAGGGTGGGGCAGGGTGAGAGTCGGGCTCCTGGGAAGAGTACTGCATGTGTGTGTGTGCACATACACGGCGATTGATATAAGCATTGTGCATTCAATTGCACACTACCAATAAACTTGCACACCTGATAAACTGACCTCCTTCTTCCCCTGCCCCCTGGCCTTGCAGGGACCCTGACTGGCTGAATTTGCCTCCTGAGCCCGAGCCCGAGGCCAGCTCGGACAAAGCAGCACAGGGGCAAGATCCTGCCCATCTGCTCTGCCTGTGGCTGCCTGTGACACCCTCAGTTCTTTATCTCTGGCTCCCGCAGCCCTCCTCTTCCAGCAGCTTCCATTCTCAGACCAGGAGGCTCCCTGTGAACCCCAGGGGAGCCCTGATCTCCAAGTGGGGAAAATCACAAAGCCAGTCACCATTTATTGAGGGAGCGCTACGCTGTGTTATGGACTTTGTTGCTTGACTCTCTCAGCGAGGCTGGCAGTGGGCAGGATCAGCTCAATCTTTTTAGTGAGGAAGCTAGAGCCCAGAGAAGTTAAGCAATTTGCTCAAAGCTCCACAGCCTGGGCAGGGGTGGTTGGGCTTGGAAAGAGATCTGGGGTCTGCAGTGATGTGCCTGTCAGCCCTCAGCAGCCTCATCTTCTAGGCTGTTCTTCCGGACTACTCCAGCCCTGCTAGACTCTCCCTTCTGGAAGGTTCTGTGGCACTGGGGAGGATAGAGTCAAATTTATAATGTAGCATGTTGCCAGTGAAACTTGAGCAATTGGAGTTCTGTCTCCACATACCTGCTCCTCTGAGTGCCTTCTGTGCTGCTTGTTATTGAGCGCTTTCTCGAAATCAGCTCGTGTTTGGGCTCAGTCTTGTGTGAGCAATGCTGCCCTGGATGTGGCCAGCTTGACGTACTGGTTTCCAACATCAAGACACACATCATAGCAAATGTGCTTATGCCACGGTGGGACCCTGTGGAGAGGCCTGGCATGGTGCCTGGCGCCAGATTGTGGTCAGTGCACCCCGTCCCACAGCCTCTGGCACTGCTGCGGTGACAGTCCCTCCCCTCGGACAGCCAGCCTGGTGACTGTGCTTCTCCCTGTAGGAAGCCCCTTGGGCTGGGGTCCCAACTCCCCGCCAGCCATCCCCACTGCTGAAGTCACTTGACTTGAGCTTCGGTTTGCTAACTGTCTTCACATGATACCCAGGTCTAGTCGGTGCATGGCACAGAGTAGCTGTCCTGTAAAGGTGGCTAAGTTTGCTCTGGGCTTATAAGGGGAAGAGGGCCGCTGGGCAGACAGGCCCTCTGTGCTTCCCTATTTGTCACAGATGCCTCCTCACTGGCAGGTGTGGAAAGTTCTGGGAGGACAAGATGCTCTGTGATGCCAACAGGCACTTTCCGGTTTGCTCCAAATGGGCAGCAGCGGGGGCGCAATTATCCCACCGCAAACCCTCTTTCCTGAGCCAGGTCTTTCCAGTGAGCACAGCCCAGCACAGGTACGCCTGACATTTGCTTTCAAAGCTTACAGTGTCAGCTCCCCAACACACACACACACACACACACACACACACACATCCCAAACACACAACACATTCATGCACACTACACCCTCCCACACCACACTCATGCACACGCGTGCGCACACACACACACACATGCACACCACATGCATGCATACACCACATCGACACACAAGCACACTACATCCACAAATGCACATACATACCACACCCCACGCAAGACACCCCCCCACACCAGACATACGTGCACACACCATACACACATGCACACTTTGCTGACACAAACCACACACATACATACACACACACACTATCACCCCTGCCCACAAAAGGAGCATTTTCAATCACCCCACCCCAGGAACCCAACCAGCCAACCTCCCTCGCAGGAGGGGAGTTAACCTAATTACTGGCCTGGTCTGCCTATTGCCTGGCTGGGAGAATGTTAACATCAGCAGGAGCCTGGGAGGGAGAGAGCAGGGAGAGGCGATGAGGAGTTATTTTAGGCGATGAGGTGGGGTTTGCAGTGGAGCTGGGCTTTGGCTTACAGAGGAGGGGGCCCAGAGGGATGGAGGGCTCCAGTCAGGGAGAGGAGGCAGCCTGGCTGTGGCCTCCCTAAGAGGGACCAGGCTAGCGGCGCTCTCAGGCACAGGGGGAGGGGCTGAACAAAGGAGGAGGGACTTGTCATCGCTTCTCAGCAGAGGGGTCCCGCTGGGTGGGGGCGGGGGCTGGGGAGAAGGCTCCGTGGGACCTGACAGTTCCCCCTCCCCCACACCCACAGACATACAGGGTGTGAGCAGGGCGGTGCCTCTCAGTCAGGCCTTTGAGAGTAGCTGGGCAGTGGCAGGGACTGTGATGTGACATCTCAGGCATGCCAGTCCCTCTGCAAATGGCCTGTATTTAAGCCCTGAGCAGGGAACCATCCCCCATGGAGTTCCACCAACATTCTGCCTCCTGCAGTGGGGTGGGGTGGGGACACAGCAGGGACCCCACCCCTCCGCCTGATCCCCTGCTCCAGAAGCATGTAGGGCCTCAGAGCATGGGTGAGCCAGGAACCCAAGAAGCCCAAGGGTCTGCTCTGAAGGGACAGAACCAACCCACGTGCAGGGAGGGTCTGACATGCAGGGGAGGCAGCTACAAAGAGGCGAGATGTCTGAGACACAGCCCTGCACCTGCTGCAGGCACCTCGCTGAAGGGGCTCAAATCCCAGCTCCTTTTACCTGCTGTGTGACCTTGGACAAGCTGCTCAGGCTCTCTGAGCTTCCATTCTTTTGGCTATGGAATGGAGATTCTAATTGTACCCACTTTAGAAGGGTATGAGGGGGGTTAAAACAGGCCTGCTAACACCCAGGAGGGGAGTGCCAGCTTCCTGTGGCGGTAAGCAGCAATTATCACAGACTCAGTGGCTTATTATCTAACAATTGTCTAATAGTTCTGGAGGTCAGAAGGTCTAAACCAAGGTGGCAGCAGGGCTGCTGTTGTTCTGGAGGCTCTAGGGGAGGATCTGTCTCCTTGCCTGCCTTCCTGGGCTGGTGGCCCCTCCTCCATCCTCCAAGCAGCATCCTCACATCTCCCTCTGACCCACCCGCTTCTGTCCTCATGCCTCCACCTCTGGTTCTGACCCTTCTGCCCTCCTGTTGTGATGATCCAGGAGATTCTCCCCATCTAATAATATTTAACTTAAAAAAAAAAGATTGTATTTTTTTATTCATGAGAGACACAGAGAGAGACAGGGAGAGGCAGAGACACAGGCAGAGGTTCAAGAAACAGGCTCCATGCAGGGAGCCTGATGTGGGACTCGATCCCAGAACTCCAGGATCATGCCCTGGGCTGAAGGCGGCGCTAAACCGCTGAGCAATCCAGGCTGCCCCTAATAATATTTAACTTAATCACATTTACCAAGTGCCCTTTGCCATGTAAGGTCACACATCCACAGGTTCCAGGGATGAGGAGGTGGACAACTTTGGGGGCCATTCTTCTGCTTCCTGCAAGACTTGGAAAGTAGGCGGGGCTTAGCAGATGTGAGAGAGGAAAAAATGTGCTCATGGCCCCGGACAGGGTGATACAACTTATGTGGTAGGGGATGGTTTCATCAATAGGGGTTTCCAGGGGCTTCCAGGAAAAGTTGGCCCTGTGTTAGGTAAAATGTGACAGCAGAATAAGGTACCTGAGACATTACAACTCCCTGGTGCATAGCTCTTTATAGTTTGTAAAGGGCTTTGCATCATCATATAGAAGAGGAAACTGAGACTTAGCCAAAGAACAGTGCTTCCCCCAAGATCACTTGGGTATAAATGGCAGAGCCAGAACTGAATCCAGGGCTGTGGGACTCCAAGTCTGGGGGTCTTCCTACCACCCACCAGGTGCCACCATGCCCATCAGGTGCTGGAACACCAGGAGTGGGCACAGCACCCAGAGAAGAGCAAAAGGCACTGGGTCTGGGGCCCCAGCAGCCTTAGCTCCCATCCTGCACTGTCACTCAAGCTGTGTGAGCTGGGGCAAGTCACCCTCATTCATAAAAGGGGCAGTCGTGGGTGGCTGCTGCATTATATGACAAGACCCAACCATAGACATAGGGTGTCGTGCTAGAGTCTGGGGTTACCTCAATAGCATCCTCTGGAACGACACAGATTTTATTATTTATTTATTTATTTATTTATTTATTTATTTATTTTTAAGACACAGATTTTAATTTTAATTTTAAAATTTTCTTCTAAGGTTTGGGATTATGGAGGTCATACAAATGACCTTTTTTTTTTTTTTTTTAAAAAAAGACTTTATTTATTCATGAGAGAGAGGGAGAGAGAGAGGCAGAGACACAGGCAGAAGGAGAAGCAGGCTCCTTGCAGGGAGCCTGATGTGAGACTTGATCCTGGATTCTGGGATCATGTCCTGAGCCTAAGGCAGACGCTCAACCGCTGAGCCACCCAGCGTCCCCAAATGATCTTTTTTTTTTTTTTTTTTTAAGATTTTATTTATTCATGAGAGACAGAGAGAGAGAGAGAGGCAGAGACACAGGCAGAGGGAGAAGCAGGCTCTATGCAGGGAGCCTGATGTGGGACTCGATCCCGGGTCTCCAGGATCACACCCTGAGCCAAGGGCAGGCACCAAACCACTGAGCCACCCAGGGATCCCAAAATGATCTTTAAAAAGAAAAAAGATTTATGTATTTATTTAAAAGATTTAATTAATTTATTTATGAGAGACACACAGAGAGAGGCAGAGACATAGTCAGAGGGAGAAACAGGCTCCCTATGGGGAGCCCTAGGTGGGACTTGATCCCAGAACCCCAGGGATCACGACCTGAGCCAAAGGCAGATGCTCAACCACTGAGCCACCAAGGCACCCCAAAGATTTATTTATTTGAGAGAGAGGGAGGGTGTGCTTACAGACACCTACACATGTGAGTGGGGGGAGGAGCAGAGGGAGAGAATCTTTAAGCAGACTCCCTGCTGAGTGTGGAGTCTGACTTGGGGCTCAGTCTCATGACCCATGAGATCATGATCTCAGCCAAAACCAATGTCAGGCACTCAACTGACTGAGCCATCCAAGTGCCCCTGAATTTTAATTTCATAAGCGATACTCATTATGCGTTCTGACCTCTGTTGGGAGGGATCTCTTTCTCACTGTGCAATATTTAACTCTACAGAGTATGTTGATACTGGGGCCACTGTACTAAATTACTGCAGAGAGGCTCAGACAATAGAAATTTATAGTCTCACAGTTCTGGGGCCAGATCGAGGAGGAATCTATGGTATTGATTCCTCCTGAGAGCCATGAGGGAAACTCTGACCCATGCCTCTCCCCTGGCTTCTGGAGGTCTGCTGGCCATATTTGGCATTCCTTTGCTTGCAGATGCATCTCCCATCTCTGATTTCGTGTTCATATGACATTCTCCCTGTGTGCATGTCTGTGAGCAAATTTCCCCCCTCCTTTTTTTTTTAATAAAAGATCTATTTATTCATGAGAGACAGAGAGAGGCAGAGACATAGGCAGAAGGAGAAGAAGGCTCCCCACAGGGAGCCTGATGTGGGACTCAATCCCAGGACCCTGGGATCATGACCTGAACCAATGGCAGATGCTCAACCACTAAGCCACCCAGGCATCCCCAAATTTCCCCTTTATATAAGGACACCAGTCATTTTGGATTAGGGGCCCACCCCAATCTGGTATGACCTCATTGTTAATTACATCTGCAATGATCCTATTTCCAAAGAAGGTGGCATTCTGAGGTCCTTGGGATTAGGGAAGGGTTATTCTCAACATGGGAATTTTTAGGGACACAATTCAACCCATAACACAAGTATATAGAGGAGAAAGCCGGGGAGTGCCTGGGTGGCTCAGTCGGTTAAGTGTCTGCCTTCGGCTCAGGTTATGATCCCAGGGTCCCGGGGTTGAGCCCCACATTGGGCTCCCTGCTCAGTTGGGGAGTCTGCTTCTCCCTCTCCCTCTGCCCCTGTTCCATGTGCTCTCTCACTCACTGTCTCTCTCTCAAATAAATACATGAAATCTTAGAAAAAAAAAAGAAAGCTGAGAGTGCCCTATGTACAGTATACACTCCAGAGGTAATTCTCTTCCTCATTCTCAAAGTTAATACCAAGCCAACTTACTCCAATTCCCTCAAGATCTTTTCCTATGCATTTACATTCAAATACAAATGGGCTTTGGGGGGGGGGTTGTGGGACTTTTAAAAATTGTGTGGTTTATCTACCCTACATGGAATCATATTATACACTTTAATTTTCATTTGTTAGGGTGGGGAGAGCCTTTTGTGTCAGATCAGTGCTTCATTTATTAGCTTTGGCCCTGGGGAAGAAGATGGGTTTGGTGAAGCTGCTGGTAACCCCCCAACCCAGCGCCTGGACCCACCCACCCCTGGCTGAAATAAGGTGGGGGGTGGTCAGCACCACCAGGGGGCGCTGTGCTGGGAAGGCAGTTGGAGGGGCCCGCAGAGGAGGGCAGAAGCTGGTCGCTAAATTGGTTCAGGGATTTATTGCACAACTGTACTGGAGCAAACCACCAAAGATCAACCCACCTGGCTCCATTTGGGGCATCCGGTTCTGGGTGACCCTATTGGATTTTATGAGGGAATTCAGGTAGGATCCAGAAGAAAAGGAAGGGCACTAAGAACACATTTCTGATTTGTCAGCTCTGTCTGCTTTTAGAAGTTTGCCCCAGGCAGTGAGCCCACAGGCCCGGGGGAGGATGTGGGGTGGCCTCTGAAAGTGCATTAACCGAGGAGCTCCGTCTGAAGCTCGAGGGGAGGAGAGGTCCAGAAAGCACTCCTTGGGAACTCAGGCAAGCACCTGGAGGACCCAGGCATTCCCTGGCAGGGCCGGGTGGGGCAGCTGCTGCAGGTACCTTCAGGGACCCTGGGGCTTTCTGTCCTGGCCGCCGGCAGCTTCCATACATCCTGGGTTTGGGTTAATCCATCTCTACCTCGTTGGGGTACCAGAAGGAGTGGCCTGCCTTTGCTGTCTACACAGGGCCCTGCAGACAGGACGAGTCCCAGTTTACCTGGTTGACGGAAATGGGAGGTTGTCCTCCCTGCTGCTCCACCAACTCAGGGGCATGGCCTTGAGTCTTGGGCAAAGCTAATGGGGAAGGGGGTATTTCTTCCCAGACCCCCCCACCTCCGGCGTTCACCTCCCTGCGTATTGTGTCTCTTGTCCGGTTTCCACGGACCTCCCTGGGCTCACTCCTGATTCCCTTACCCCTGTTAGAGGCGGCTGTCGCTCTGGTCTGGGTGAGCAGAAACCAGACAGGGCCGAGCCGGATTTGGCTCTGGAATGCTAATCCTTACTCCACCGACTGCCCCGCTGGTCCCTAGGAGCCGCTCTGCAGCACCAGCCTCCTGCTCCCTCTCCAGGCAATCTGGGAGAACTGCAGAGGAGGTTGGGCCTGCAGAAGTCCCTCCTAAGCGAGGTCAGGGTCATTCCAGGTTAAGCTGTTCACCCCTCTGCCTTAGCAGTGAGGATGTAATACTCTGCTTTCCTTATAATTACCCAACTTGGCTGTGTCTCCCCGGGACTTACATGCAGTCCCTCTACAGGAGCAACTCTTCGGTCGTGTAATTACCCTTTCAGTGCGGGTGCTTGGTGGCTTCCATACCAGGCTTCCCTTCGCTCTCTAAAGGCTGGTTCTTGGCCTCCCCCAGCAAAGTCCCCAGCTAGCTCATTATGGTCATTAACACTACACACCCAATCCCTCGGTTTCTGTTCCTTGCTAAGGGGGGACAGGGGTCGTGGTGTCAGGAGGCAGCCAGAAGGCAGGGATGGCAGCCAGTCTGTGGACCAGGAGGCACATAATTGGAGTTTGAAAGCAGGGGCGCAGTTAGCTTAACTGTCCTCATAACTGGCTGGTGGACTTCTGCGTGGTGGAACTGGGAATGGGGTTGGGCAATGCTGCTTTGTCTCTGTGTCCCTGTCATCCTATACCTCCCACTCACTGCCACCCTATTTTGGGCCTTCAGCCCTTCTGCTGCTGAGCATCCTGAGTGGGCCCTGCTGCTATGGCTTTCCTACTTAGAGGACAGCCTGCAGGCCTGTAGCAAAGGTGTCACCTGGGCCCCACCCCCAGGCTCTTGAGTCATACTGGCATCGTGTCACCATCCCTCGTGCCCACCTTCACAGAATGAGGTCTGAGCTCTTCAGCCTGGCATTCCAGATCATCCCCAAGAAGAGTCCCATTCCATCCTCCTTGCCCTAGGCTGCAAGCCAAACATTTGGCCTTTCTTCAAGCACATCTTGTGTACATCCTTTTAAGCCCAGCCACTCCTGTGGCTGCCAGACAAGCCCATCCTGCTCTCCTTGCCGTGGGAATCCTAGCTAGCCTGCAGAGCCAGCTCAAACGTTCCTCCTCCCTCCCGAATATCTCGAATGAGGCCTCTCCCTTACTCCTTGCCGCTTTGCCAGAATATCCAGAAATAACCTTGTCCTGAGTCCTGTGCTACTTTACACTTTTCTCACTGGTTCTCGTGTACCCAATTTAAGTCCTGAAAGGCAGGAGGCCTAGGTAGTGGAAGGGGCTCTGGGGTAGCCAGCGTTCAAAGTGTAGTGGGTTCCCTTCCCCTTCCCCAGCATAATCTGGAAGAGTCTGGACTATTTTCCATTCTTGGCCATTCTTCTAGCCCCCCACCACCCCACCTTCTCAGATTGCTAGGTCAGAACTTCTGAGAGGTAGGGGTCAGGAAGCTGCATCTTTAGCAAACTGGGAGCCCCCTGTGTGGTGACAGCTGGTAGGTGGAGATTCGCACTGGCCTTCCTGAATGAAACAACCTGCTCTGAGTTGCCTGTGCTGGCTCTGCTGGTCAGGGTTGCCACAGGGATCCCATAACAGAGCAAATGAGCCCAAGGAATGCTGGCATGGTGTTTCACATACAGAACTACCAGGAGGAATTAGTCCGAAGGCAGTGTCCAGAGCCGTGCTCTTTACCATAGCGATAACCTCAGCAACCCAACGGTGGAATTACCGTGGGCTCACCCAAAGGGCTACCCTGTTATGACAAGTGATAAGGGAGCACATCTAGGTGCTTGTAGGGGAAGAATCACCTGTGGTAGCTCATCTCCAAAACTGGCCCCCAAAGAGCCAGGCCTTCCTGGAACTCCTGCCCTTGTGGCCAAGCCCTTCCCAACCACAGGCCTGGGCCTGCCTGGCACTTGCTTTAACCTTGAGAATGTGGCAGAAGTAATGCTGGGCTGGTTCTGAGCCTGTCCTACTGCCTGGCAGTTTCTGCGTTTGCACTTCTGGGAGTCCTGAGCTGTCGAAGAGCTCTGCCCACTTGGCAGTAGAGGCCCCATGAAGAATGACAAGCACATCTGCCCCCACATCCCCTACACACCAGCCACATGTGAGCCACCATCTGAGATGTACCAGCCCAGCCAGGCCTCACACCCCAGGGAGAACCATGCAGCAGAGCCTTGTCAGCTTGTAGAAGGGGTGGGGGTGGGGGTCATAGTGGTTTTTCAAGCAACTGCGGCGGGGGGGGGAGGGGGCATCACAGGTACATATAACCAGAAGAGGAGGCTACAAAATGGCACACGAAGCCCTACCTCAACTTGTGAAATAAGGAAACTTTAGGAAGACATATACCACTAGCTGTGATTATTTTCCTGCTTTATTTTTTGGCTACCTTTTAGGTTTTAGACAGTAGACACATATTACTCATGTAAGACGATGATGTCATAGTGACACCATCCATTTTAGTTCTAAAGAAAAGCTGCTACAGATAGAAGAGGGTCCTGTCTAGGCAAAGCTCTGCCCCCACTTGCCCTTTCACCCTGTCACTTTAGGGTCACCTGCTGCCATCAAGTTCTTTCCCAAGCGTGGGGCTCTTAGTTTCCACTTCCAAGGAATGGGGCACAACCCACCCTATCGGGAACAGGTCCTATTCTAATTCCCCACACTTACCCTGAGCCCAGGGAATACAAACCAAGTTCCTGATTGGGTTCCGATGGGAGACACAGAGCCAGCCTTCCCGCGTCCCTCTCCCTGCCATGGCAGCTGGTGTTGATTTCCACCCCTGCTCCAGCCATCACAACTCTGGCCGTGGGTTTCCCCATCCCTGGACACCAGGCTGGGCAGGGGAGGAGGAGACTCGGAGCAGGGACAGAGGTCAGCCAAGGCAGCTCCGATAGAGAAGATGGACCCATAGGCTGAGCCAGATACCACCACACGGGGGGAATTGGGGACAGGAGAGCTAGGCATGTACCACAGCTGTCACCCCAGGACACTTAGAGGAATCAGGCTGAAGCCAAGCCTGCCCTCAGCTTGCACAGCTGGGGGAGGCAGTGGTGTGGAGCAGGGTTGGGAGGAACAGGAAAGAAATTTTTCAGACTTTCTTGAAGCTACTGAAGAAACCTTACATGCATCAGCCTAATATTTAAATAACATCTTGTTCTGATTCATGATGGAGTCATTGGACAGCCCCCTTGAACCCAGCTTGGATTGCGAAGAAGGCACATTTATGGAGACCTTGAAAAAGAAAACGGAAGCCTGCTTTTATTGATGCACACATTGACAGACTTGCGATTGGAAGGGGCGGTGACGTTAACATGACACTGGTGGTTAACGC
The DNA here is from genome assembly GCF_018345385.1 of Vulpes lagopus. Lineage (NCBI taxonomy): Eukaryota > Metazoa > Chordata > Mammalia > Carnivora > Canidae > Vulpes > Vulpes lagopus. Next base: position 96,000,034 of record NC_054826.1, on the reverse strand, counting down.
AACGGAAACATGAGGGCAGGAGATGGCTTTGCAGGGACATGATGCCTTCATAAATTAGGGAAACGGATTGCTAGCTGACTGCCCTTTCATTTCATGTTCTTCACAAACTCCTCTCCCTTTTTGATGGAGGCCTTCAGCTCGGGGATGGCTTCTGCTATCATCTTCTCTTCAAAAGGGGAGATCTTGCCAATGCCTAGATTCTTCTCGATGCCCTTTTTCTGGAGAAGAGGGGAGGGGGGGTCAATTGGACAATTTAAACATTTACAAGGATCATTGAAAATAATGCAAATTTTACAGGTTCCCACAAACAAGACTGTTAAGGAAAATCTGACGTGTAACTTCACAACCCTGCCTGGCCCACCCACCCCTGGGCAGCCTGCCAGGGGAGGCTGGGCACCTAGGACGGAACGCCCCCAGGTGGGATCTGGACCCTGGCACTCACTCCACATGTACCTAGGCTAAGGCGGTTTCTTATCTAGAACACAGGCGTACCATCCACCTCTAAGGAGGCTGTGAGAACACTCGTGGGCGGCCTGGCACACCGAGGACTCAATCGTTAGCAGCACTGAATGTTATTCTCCCCGATATGGAGCATACTTTTGGGTTCTAGTCTTTCGCTAAGTTGGTAATATCCACCCAACTCCAATGCAATCAAGTAGGGAGATGGAAAAGACATCAAGAAAACAACAGGAGCCTGTTACCATATTGCCCCCACCACTAAGCTGGTTTGTCTGCACCAGCAGCCTCAGCTTCTGGGCCCCATCCCTGGAGAGCCCTCCCTGACCCCAGGGCCTGCCACACTGCACACGCCCATACCCCACTGGTCATGGAAACAGTCTGCTTGGTGTCTGTCTCTCCACCACATGGAGTCCCCAGGGCCTGGGGCCAGGTCTCAGTGACCTCTGGACATCATGGCATCTGTGGGAAGGGCCTATGGGTGGCTCAGCACGTCGCCAAATTCTCTTTCTGGGCAGGAGGTGAAGGCAACTACATCTCTGCCTGATGTCAGCAGCTGCCTGAACACTGGAAATGGAAACCTGGCTGGCTGGCTTGTGTGAGAGAGACCTAGGGGTTTCTGCTCCCCAAACACTCGGGAAGAGTCACCAGACTGGATAGCTGCCTCCGAAACAGCCTGGCTGAAGCCAAGCAATGTGGCCCAACGGGCTCTGTCCTAGACACCACGATCTCAAGGGAACAACCTACAACATGCTCCAAGAAGAAAACCAGAGGGGGACAGGAGGAGGAAGCAGAATGCCTGAGCAGGAAATTATCATAGCTGAGCAACCTCTCTGGGCCTCCCTGGAAGAGGAACCCTGAGGTCAGGACAAGAAGGAACCAGTATGAGCCAGAGGGCAACAGCACACAGGCTAGTAGAGGGAAGCCTTTGCCTTCAGAACTGTCCACAGCTGCCTCAAGACGGAGGAAGTGTCTCATCAAGAGACACACAGAGACAGCCGCTGACCAGCTGGCAGACCCAGAGGGAAGGAGATTCACGTGCCAGTGGGTCCCTACCAACAGCTTGAGATTTCTCCCTCCTCTTAATTCTGTGATATGTGCTCACCCTCAAAAATCCCAGTACAGGCCAGGCACTGGGATGGAGTTACTGCACTGTGGAAAAATGAATTACAGAGCAAACAGGCCATGGCTCCCAATCTTAAGTATAGAGAATGCGTCTCCTTCCACAGTTGCAAGACCCGAACCTTCAGGATACATACCCCCAGCAGTAATGGTGTGGAGAAATAGGCACAGTCTGCTTCCTGGGATTTAACAAAGGAACATTCAACAACTCCTTCCTTCCCATTCATTGCATCCACAAGGGAGAAGACAAACCGAGCTCCAGCGTATGCCATGGACAGGGTGGCAGAGCCTAGGAGGACACAGGAGGGTTAGCCAAGCTAGCATTGCAACCGCAAAATCCAGGTGAGCCTGCCCTGCCAGCTAAATAAAGCGGCTGCAAAATCTGCAGCTTTAGCTGAGAAGAATTTAGGTCAGCATCTCTTAATTTTTACAAACTCATGAATGATACAAACTAGCCTGGCCAACCTCAAATGCCAATCCACTCCACAAAGCCGGACTGCCCTCTGCCTCGGGGCTGGCTTAGCAAGTGAATGTATAGGGAGCTGAGAAAAGCATTCAGTGCTTGCCTGGCTCTTCTGTCTTCCACTGTGAGCTGTAGCAGGGCCCCTGGCATCAGCACCCCATCCTGGGGCTGCCTCCGAGAATGTACCTGCTCCAGCTTTGGCCTTCACCACCTCCGTGCCGGCCTCCTGAATCCGCCCAGTGACGGCTGTCAGCTGGTCCTGGGGAAGGTCCACCTTGGGAGTGCACTGCAGGTCAAAGCCACAGGGACCTGAGCAGGTTCGGCCACCACTCCCAGACCCCATCCTCATGGCAGGCACCCCCTGCCCCCCCATTGCCACCACCCAGGAAACCAAGACCACCTTTGCTTTAAAGAAAAATTCAACTTTGTTGGGAGGTGTAGTGTGTTCCCCACCCGCCCCCCTGCCCTTTTTAAAAGTAGGCTCCACACCCAACATGGGGCTTAAACTCACGATCCTGAGATTAAGAGTCACATGAGCCAGCCAGGCACCACCCCCTACCCTGTCCCTACTCAGTTTTGAGGAACTTTTAATATTTTGGACTAATTTTAGACTTAGAGAAAAGTCGTAAAAATAGCACAAAGATTTCCTCACCCAGCTTACCCTCACGTTAGCATCTTATATAACCGCAGTGCAATTATGAAGAATAGGAAATTATTATCACTACATCAACCACAGGCCTTGCTCAAATGTCACATATTTCTCCACTGCAGTCTCTTAACTGTCCTCACCCAGGACCCCACCTCGGTCCATTCCCCAGCAGTCCTGTCTTCTGGGACACTTGTCAAGAGGACTGACTGCTTGTTCTGTAGTATGTCCATCAATTGAGATTTATAAAAGGTTTCCTCATGCTTTTCTCATAAGGTCATGTACTTCTGGCAAGACTAGCACAGGTATTTTGTGTCCTCAGTGCACTGTACTCAGGGGTTAGCATACTGATTTAATGAATCTTCCTCTTGGTGGTATTCACCTTGTTTTGACTCATCTTTTTAAAAAATTTTATTTTTAAGCAACCTCTACACCCAGCGTGGGGCTTGAAGTCCCACAGCCAAGACGAAGAGTTGCGTGCTTCACTACCAGCTGGCCAGCTCTGACCCCACCAGAGATTCAGTGATTTCTTGCAGTGGCGGTTCTCACTGTGTGCTGGGAGTGGCTACTGCGAGCACTTTCTGACCGCATGCAGTCCTGCAGGTGCTGACCTCCAAGGGTTGGGCCTGACTACCACCCCCTCCCCCGACCGTGGCTGGGGCCGGATCCACAGCAGGAATCCTCTCAAAATATGACTGAAGCTTACATCTTGTTAGTCTGTCTTCAGTTCTCGAAGGAGGACCTCTTAAAGGCACTCATGATCTCATGGCTTCCTGGCAAGGTGACATACTTACCTGAGAGATCAGGGGGATGATGGTCTTCCCAGCATGACCGCCAATGACAGGAACATTGACTCGCGCGGGATCCAAACCCTGGCCACCAAGGAAAGCATGAAGCTTTGTTAATTTTTTTTTTGCCTTTTTTTATAAAGTTTTATTAATTTTTAAAGCTCTTTGAGTATAAATTATGTCATGTCCACCTAAAACACAAGAACTAGAAAAATCCACAGAAGTCAGAACGAAGAAAGCACAGAAGCCCGAATCCAGCTGTGATTAGGTTACGGCCCCACCACCTGGTGGAACATCAGCTGGAGTGTCGCGGCGAGGAGTAGTGTCATCTGGTGAGGTCACCTTTACGGTGAGCAGAAACCTGCCTCCTGTAGGATCTCCCCATGGTCCCTGTCAGTCTGGCATCTTCTGAGAATCAGAGGATCGTCCTCTTTCCCAGAGCTAATGTCATCCCCTGTGTATAAGCCCAGACTCGAGGCCCCATGCTTGGTCACAGAAAACGAGTCCAGTTCCCTTTCCCTCATAGTAAAGCAACATTCAAGACAGTTCCAGGAAACCACCCGGGGGGTGAGGAGTCTGTCAACTCAAACAGTGATCAGGACAGAATAAAACTGAGCTGCAAGGGGTCCAAACACCAGGGTTCTTTGTAGGGCTTGCTAGGAGAGGCTGATTCATTTGTTCAACCAGAGGCACAACACCCCCACAGATCTGTGGACTGGGTATTTCTTAAGATGGTTTAAAAAAAAAAAAAAAAAAAGAATCTGGTGGAGTTATGGAAGGGAAGGGAGGGGTATCCCAGTGACGCCACCTTCCCCAAAGGCCACTGCTGCTAAAGAGAGCAGCCCTAAGTTAGGAACCCATCTTGCCCAGCAAGGGAGACCCAGCCTCCACAGCGGGCTGACCCAGTAGGACCAGGCTCAAGGAGTGGGGCGCTCACACAGCGGTGCCTATGTGCCAAGGCAGTGTGCTGGTCACCAGGCACACAGGCATGGACAGACGGGGTCCCTGCTTTCCAGACACTCACTGTTGACTGTGAGACAGATACGAGTGATGTCCCTGGGTAAAGCTATGACAGCCACACAGGGCGGACTTGTGAGCAAGGGGAGCACTTCATCAGTGTGGGAGAGGCTTTTGGGACAGACTTAACTCCATCTGGGAAGCAACAGCAGCACTCTGCCAAAGGAAGCATATTCTAGGCAAAATGGGCAGAAAGAGCAAAGGCCTGGGGGTATAAAGAACATTTATTACATCAGCAGAAAAGCCAAGAGAGGTGGCAGAGGGGGCAGGAGATGGCAGAGAGGACTGAGGGAGGGTGCAGACACTGGAGGAGTAAGGGCCAACTATCATTCCTGATACAATTCAGGATTTTTCCAGAATGCCAGAGAGCCTCAGGGGGAGGACAGTTCACTTAACAGAGGCTTGATAAGCACTAGGTTCTCTGCCAGGGGCCAGGATCCCCCTCTTCCTCCACCTCAAGCAGTAGGACTCCCCAGGTTATGAAAGCACCATCCAGCAGAACCTTCTGGGAGAACACAGGTGCCACATGTAGCTATCGAGCATCTGAAGTGTGACCAGCACAATGAAAGACATGAATTTCTCATTTTATGTAATTCTAAGTAATTTAAATAGACACGAGTAGCTAGCATGTCGCAGCAGGACTAGGGGCCCAGGGAAGAGGGCATGCTTCAGCCCCCAAAGTTGGTAGCACCACAAGAGCTTGAAGTGATGAGCACTGTGGGTTCCAGGAAGCTGGGCTCCAAGCCTCAGGAAGCCCAAACCCCACCCTCCCAGCCTGTCCTTGGTCAGACTCAGCTTGAGCACAAGCTCCTCTGGAAAGCCTGTCCTGACTCGGACAACCATCCCACACATCCAGGCCGAACTGCTCACTCGATTACACTGGCTCTAGAATCCCAAGGCCTGGCCCTATATTATCTGGATCTCTGGGACTCCACACCCAGGACAGAGGCTGAGGACATGCCACAACCTGAATGACAGTGGGGTAGCACACGTCAGAAGCAGACCTGTATGGCGCAAGGAGCACTACAGCGAAGGTCAATGGTGTCATGTGAGCAGTCCTCACTAGGCCGCATGCAGGACAACTGCTCCTACTTTAGAGAGGACCCCTCATCTCCACAGTCAGAAAAAACTGGCCTAGGGATCAAGAGGGACACTTCTTCGGGCCAGAGAAGTGGTTCTGGTGGATTCACAATCTGAGATTCAAAATCAAGCCATGAGAGGCACCACGGAAGCCAGAGCTGGCGCAGGTGCCAAACCCACCCCAGCATGGGCGGGTGGCCCCATCCAAGCCCAAGGAACGAGAGGTAACTGGAGTCAGAACTACAAGCCAGAAACAATGATCCTGACATCTTAGGACATCAGAAATGTTCCTAAATTCATGTTTTCCCATTTTATCATTTATCTAATGATTAGCAGGTAAATCTTGTTAGTTCTAGTTTTCAGAGGCAATGACCTTAGAGAGCACAACCCAAGTGAGCCAGCGAGAAACCTGGGAAAAAGCCTGGACCCCTCAAGGCACCAGAGAGGACAGAAAGTGAGCAGAGTTGAGACTCTGGCTGGTTGATTAACCTGCAGGGGTCTGTTTGGATCCCCCAAGAAAACGTGAGAGCCTCTCTCCCCCACAGGGGCAAGCTCCAGGAACACGGAAGACTCCCTGGTCTCCAACGCCCATTGATCAGCCAAGGACAGCCAGAAATGGAGCGTGAAAAGAACCCCTGCAGCTCTTACCTTTAGTTCTGCAATGAAAGTGTTGGCCCTGACAATGTCCAGGGTCGTCACCCCGAAGATTTTATTGGGGTCGTAAGCTCCGTGTTTCTTGAAAACCTCCGTTGCAATTGGGATGGTGGAGTTGACCTAGAAATCCAAGAGAGAGGGGTAACTTGCCCTGTGTTCTGAGAGAAGAGACATGCAACAGACGGAAAAATCTTTTCCCTGGGCTGTTAACAAGTTGTACGGGCCGAACTGCTCTGATAACTTGGTTTACAAGCAAGCTGCTCTTGCAGTAGAAGAGGTCCCAGTGGGCCAACTTCCTACTCTCCCCTCCATGGCAGTAGGCACTCTTCCCCTTAGGGGCTCCTGGGCCCACAGTTCAAAGGTGCATGTGACCTTCCAGCTGCCAACCTAAAGCATGAGGATGGCTCCACAGGACATCTCCTGCTCCAGCTGGGGCTGACATGTGAGCGGCCAGTTTTTAAAAGAGGACCTTGTAGCACAGGGCCAAAGCTTCAGATGGCCTCGGGTCAAGTCCCAGCTCAGCCACTCTGTGAGGTAAGCCTGGGCAAGATTCCCCTCACCTATAAAGGGGCTTTAAAGAGACAACCACATTATGAGGCCGTGAAGATTAAGGGACTTAATATACAGCAAGTGGTGACACAGTGACTGGTGCATGGAAAGAACATAAGAAAAACAAAACACAACTGCAGGACTTCAGTTAGGCAGTAGGTCAGCGTCCCAGCAAAAGCGATGGCTGCTTCCTACAGCTGACCAGCTGCCCTGAGGAGGGCGAGCTGGTTGGGGATCTGTTTCTCAGAGGCCCTGGGGATAAGCCCTGGGCGTGGATCAGCAGGCACGTCCCTTGGTCAACATCATGGGTCATTGCACTTTCACACAGAACCTGAGCCTCAGAGTCTGGCTGAAGCCAGAAGGGAGGCACAGAGGCTGCAGCGGTCTTCTTCTTGGGGAGGGGAGGGTACGGTATGTGCACTTTCAAGATCGAAGGAGACAGTCCCCACAAAAACCTGTGAGGAGGGCCTGCGGTGGCTGAGCAAGCCTGATGGAGAAACAGAAACTGCAAACCCTGAATAGAACAGAGTAAAAGAAGTTAATAGGCCACCACAGTCAGAACCACCACAGGCTCTGAACAGAGCCTCAAGAGTGGGTTTTGCAGGTGGAAAGGGGAAGGGATCTGTCCAAAGGCACACAAGTGGTGGGAAAATCGGGGTGGAATTCACACTTAGCTCATTTGATTTGGCCACTGCTGCCCCTAAAATCGGATTTTGGTCCTGGTAAGCACCTCGGCACACTTTTGCTAACTGTGGGTACAGTATTAGCGGCCTGCCAGTGGCACTCACCGGATTTGAAATGATGCAGATCATGGCCTCAGGGCAATGCTGGGCACAGGCAGCAGTCAGGGTGGCCACAATTGAGGCATTGGTGTTGAACAGGTCATCCCGTGTCATGCCTGAGAATGATCCGATTCAAGATGTTCACAAAGCACAGAATGAATTGCCAAATGTGTGCCACTTGTTACAGGAAAACCAAACATGAGCGAGACAGGGTCCCTATTCCCAGCAAATCTCTCTTGGAGAGAAAACAATCTAGTGTAAGAAGTACATAAATAGAGGCTTGTGGAGGGGGCTTGAGGTGGGTATCTGAGGAGGATCCCCAAGGCGCTCAGTAGGAGTTCCCGAGGAGCAGGTGGAAGAAGGGGAACTCTGGGCAGATGGCGTGCATAGGAGCACCAGACTGAGCAGGGGACAGACACAGCAGACTCGTGCATGGCCTGAAGTGCCAGGCCAAGAAAGGGACTTCTCTCTATCCCACAGGAACTAGGGAGCCTCTAGAATTTTTCTCTGCCACGGAGACATTGCCTCGATCTAGTTTACAGGAAAACCCCTTCTCCACCTGACGGGCAGCTCCCTGAGGAAAGGCTTCTACACACACACCTGGTTTTCTTGGGACTCCGGCTGGAATAACCACCACATCGCAGCCTTTGAGGCAATCCGGCAGCTGCTCAGGTCCGAGGTAGCCTGAAAGCCCCCCCAAGAAGAGAGCAAGGTCACTTTTTCTGGCCTGGAGAGGCGAGTATGTCTGTGGGGATGGAGCTGGGGGAAGGACGGCCCCATCTGGGTCTGATGCCGACCACAGGCCTCCAGAAGGGCTGCAAGGTCCACTGTGGAGGGCTTCCTGACCCCTGATGCCCACAGGTCTGATAGTTCTGGCTCCTTCCATGCCACTTCCTCCAGCCCCCGACCACTCAGGTCCCCCTGCTTTGGAATGGATCTAGGTCTCCCCCTAAAACATACCAGGTTCAGATGCTTGTCTTTATTTGACCTGCCAGCCCCTGTAAGGCCTTCCTGGCTCACCATTCGAAGGGCTGCTTATCCACCTCCCCAGTCATCCTAACCAAAGCTCCATCTCAGGGTCAGGTCAGAAGATGTACTAGAGGTCATGCGAGAAAATCATGGTTGATAAGCAGGGACTCAAAGTATTAGTATCTATTTTCTTTAAGCCTATCATCTCAGGAGAAGAAAAGTCCATTTTCAAAGGTTTCAAGGGAAATTTGCTGGAAGGCATATAAACTAAGAGCTGACAGTCGACCTCCTGAGTTGTGCCTGCTGGCTGAGGATGTGTGGGTAATACCATCATGCAGGGCATTCCCACAGTCAACAGAAACAGAGATTTCTACCCCCTTCCTGGATGGCACCTTGGACTTTACAGTAAAAGCTTTAAATAATCATACCTACTAATTCTACTTCTGGGGCTTCTAAGAAGATATAGAGATGAAGATGTTCATCACAGCTTATATATTTGTATTTAGAGTAGAATAAAACAGGAAATAGCTCAATGGGCAACAAAATGGCTAATATGCTAAATAAAAGGTAAAGTACAGTCTTGCTTTAAAAATGATTTAACCAAGAATTTGGTGACATGGATACTGCTATAAAGTAAAGGTAAAATAACCAGGATATAAAGTATGTATAATTACAAATTATTTCTTGGATTACCTACGTGTGTTTGCCTAACAGGAGGAGCAGATTTCCCTAAGAAGGCTGTGCTTTCGAGAAGCTGGCATAGGAGCCCAGGGTGAAGGGAGGGCTGGCCCATGGCATGGGAAGGCAAACCTGAAGCAAGCCCACTGGGAGACAGCATTCCTAATGTCCCCCTAATCTCCAGAAGGCCTGAATGTTCCCCTTCCTCAATCTTATTACTATTCAAATTATAAAAAAATTAAAAACGGGAAGATTAGATCGCCTTTGCTTTTCTGAAAGACACTACTGTTTACATTTTTACTGGCATAGTCATTTGTGAAATTCAATTCTACAATTAGTGTGGAAACCCCGAATCTCTGATCTATTTTCACTGAAGAACTGTGTTCTATCACTTGGACCCTGGTCTACTGGTGAGAAGAGAAGCAAAGACTCCAGGGTCAGTGTGTCCAGTACCTTTCACGGTTGCTCTGGTCTCAATGTGGCTCAGATCTGCGGCCACTCCGGGTGTATGAGCAATATCGTAGAGGGTCAGGCGGCTCACTAAGGGGCTGTTCTTGAGAAGCAGCGCAAGGGGCTGCCCAATTCCTCCGGAAGCCCCAAGCACAGCTACTTTAGCATTGTTCTGAAAAGAGGCACAAAGGACTCTTAATATACAATCAGTATTAGAAGTAGACACCTGATATCCTGTAAAATACTGCACTGGACCTCTTTTATTGCTGTGACGCCAAAGGAGACACCAGTGTCGCATTTCTATTAGTCCAAAGGTCCAGTTTCCTTCTGCAGTGTAGAGGCTTATCTTAGGGAAATAGGGAACTTAGGCCCACAGATGTTGTGATAGTCAGCTTCCTACTGCAAACACCCTCCGAAAGATGAACAAGCTTTCCTTAGGTAGCCTTCCAGTTAACCTGCAGTTTTATGTTTTCATTTATTTTTAGAAGATTTTATTTATTTGACAGAAAAAGAGAGAAAGCATGAGCTGTGGGGAGCAGCAAGGGGAGAGGGAGAAGCAGGAAGCAGGCTCCCTACCAAGCAGAGAGCCCGATGTGGGACTTGATCCCAGGATCCTGGGACCATGACCTGATCCTAAAGCAGACACTTAACCTTCTGAGCCACCCAGGGGTCCCAGGCCTCTGTACGTTCAACCAAACTTCTGGGTGACTCTGGCACTAGCCAAAGACTGAGAATCATGACTGCTCCATACCAAGCCAAACAGGAGAACAAGCAGCAGGTGGCTCTGGGCATGTCAGTTGGTGGGAAGAGTTAAAAAGTGATATAGCTGAGAGACTCAACTGCCTTGCTAGCATCTAAAAAGGTGGAGCTAGAGGAAATTTTTTTTTAAAGATTTTATTTATTCATAGAGACAGAGAGAGAGAGAGAGAGAGAGAGAGAGGCAGAGACACAGGCAGAGGGAGAAGCAGGCTCCATGCAGAAAGCCTGACGTGGGACTCGATCCAGGGTCCCCAGGATCACGCCCTGGGCTGCAGGTGGTGCTGTGCCACGGGGGCTGCCCTGGAGCTAGAGGAATTTTTATCAGTTTATCAGTCACCTTACTGGAACTGGACTTAACTTTAGACAGCTACTTCAGAGCTAAGTACATCTAATGACTGGCATCACTTAATTCCCTTCTTTTTCTTACACCAGGGAGTGGGATTGAGGAGTCATATGGCAACTCCATGTTTAACCTTTGAGAAGCTGCCAGACTGTCTTCCAAGGCGGCTGCTTATTCATCTTTAAGGCTCACCTCCAATTCAATAGGCACGGACTTCCTATCTGCCACATGCCAGACTGTCTTGCTAGCACCAACGACAAGACTTGCAAACTGAAAGATGTGCAAATGGAATAAACAACATCTAGTGTGACAAGTGCCATGGAGGTAGATGCTGGGAAGAGCAGCAGCACAAAGGAGAGAATAAACTGCGAGAGGGGATTTTGAAGGATGAGCAGTGTTTTGCCAGATGGATGCTAGAGGGAGGAGCTATGGAGTATGGCCTAGTGAAGGGAAGCAGTCCTCTATGGCTCGGGCATTGATGGACACATGTGGAGGAAGGAAGAAGGCAGGGCAAAAGCTGAGGACCTAGCAGAGTAGATCTGGTTCTTTCTGGGCATTGGGGAACCAGCACAGGCCTTAAAAGTTGGGAAAAATATGTCCAATACTGTGTTTTAAAAAGATATGAGGGGCAGCTCGGGTGGCTCAGTGGTTTAGTGCCGCCTTCAGGCCCAGGTGTGATCCTGGAGACCCGGGATGGAGTCCCATGTTGGGCTCCCTGCATGAAGCCTGCTTCTCCCTCTGCCTGTGTCTCTGCCTCTCTCTCTGATGAATAAATAAATAAAATCTTAAAAAAAAAAAAAAAAAGATGAAGCAGAATGGAAGATGGCCTGGAAATATACAAGAATGGAGGCAGGGAGACTACTGCAATAGTCCAAGATGACTCAAGGGTGAGATCTAGGTAAGCAAGAAGGAGGGGTAGGTTATAAGGGATTCAGTCACCACCCTCCCCTTCCATCCGGATGGTGAGTAGAGAGAAGATCCTGGGATGACAACTTCCTGGCTAGAGTAGACAACACTGCCTTTAGGCAATAGAGGGAACTTAGGAAAGGTAAGGGGTTTGGGAGAAAGGATAATGAATTCAGTTTTGCATGCCGGGTTTGAGTTCCTTGAAATACACACATACACACACACACACACACACACACACGACCATTAGGCTAAAGGCTTGGACTGGAGGTCCTAATAAGCATCTGCCCTGAAATTAATGGTAGCCACAGATGTGGACAAAGGGACAGAGCCCTATGAATACCAGCATTTACGGAGGAAGAGGAGCCTGTGAAGGATAATGACCAAATTGGACTTTTTTTTTTTTTTTCCAAATTGGACTTAAGGCCATCCCCACCCCAGCCATTTCCAACAACGAAATCAATGACTGCCTCTTGGTAACCTTTCCTGTGAGGAGTAGAACTTACTATACAGTAGACCTTCACCCAAAACTCAAACCATCCAGTAACCTCATTTATTGGGGACACCAGAAGCAAAAATGATAGCTGTGGGGCATTTGTCAGGTCTGGTCTGTGGCTGATACTGAACTAAGTCTTTCCTTATCTGACTCTCAGAACTCCATTAAGTAATATAATTGGACTCATTTTACAGATGAGGAACTGAGGTACAGAAGTTGTAATACGCTCAGGCCCAAAAATATAGCAAATGATGAAGTGGGATATGAGCCAAACAAAGGCTGCTTAAGAAAGATAAACTCTAAAAGCATATACAACTAAAAATCTGACTTCAGTTTTGATTTTTTTTAATTGGTGCTGTAAACGGGGACTCCTGACTTCCCAGAAAACTTAACTAGCCATTTCAACCTAAAACCCGAGGTCTGGCAATCTCATCACTTCTAGATGTTCACTCTTACATCTTGTTTCTACTCCCCCCCCCATCCCAAACTCCTACTTTCCCAGCTCTGTTAGGCATTCCAATGGTGCCATAAGCTCAACTGTCTAAATAAATGTAGGCTTTCTACTTCTGCCACCCTGTTTCCAAATAGTACCTGTGTTCTCCCAAATTCAAACCCTTAGAACCATTTCATGTCTCTTTGCTTCTTAGAGACACCCAGTTACGGCATGGAGGACTTAGCATCTCAAACACCTTCCCAACATGCCCCCACCTTCTGTTCCCATTCCATTATCTATCCTAGGCCCTCAGCTCCACCTCAAAACCATCCTTCTAAAAATTAACTTTTAATCATTTCATTTCTTTACTCAAAAAAAAAAAAACCTCCTTGAAGTCCCTCATGATCATATTATTCAGCCTGTCTTCCAAGGTGGACCCTGGAGCTCCATATTGGGTGCAGAATTACTTAGAAAAAAAAGAGACAGGGATGTCTGGGTGGCTCAGTGGTTGAGAGTCTGCCTTTGGCTCAGGTCGTGATCCCCAGGTCCTGGGATCGAGTCTTGCATCGATGCTTCTGCCTGGGTCTCTGCCTCTCTGTGTCTCTCATGAATAAATAAATAAAATCCTTAAAAAATTTAAAAAGAAAAAAAAAGAGACAGACCTGATGCCCTTGCTAGGGTATTCAAGTGAATCAGTTCCTTATGATACATAAGATGACCTCATTCATTCTGTTGCTTTCAGGGTTGAGGTGCTATCATTATTTTTGTGTATTACAAGGTTTTAACAATTTAGTTAATATGTATAAAAACAGTCCTTCAGTGGTGGAATCTTTATAATGTAGACAAGAATCTGTGGTATTGCAGGGATTAACTTATGATCTCTTTGCAGAAGACCAATCTCCAAATTTACGGATCTTTTCTGCATGAGGAATGGTTGTCAACAGCACACACCCAGCAACTTTTACAAATGGATATACAATAACACTTCATTTATAGGTTTGCTTTATAATGTAAGTCTATTATGGCTTGTTGTTAAAGTTCTATTTTTTATGTTATATATTAGTACATACTAGAAATAAATATATTGAGGCTGTGCACTAGATACATTTTTACTGTTAAGGTACAAGATCCAGGAGCGCCTGGGTGGCTCAGTCAGGTAAGCCTCCAACTCCTGATTTGATTTCCAAACTGGTCATGATCTCAGGGTTGTGGGATAGGGCCCTCAATGGGTATGGGGTCTGCTTGAGATTCTCTCTCCCTCGCCCATTCTCTTAAAAAAAAAAAAAAAAAAAAGGATCCAGGATCTAAAGTCTCTAGACCAACGTACCTACTTTGCTTAAGCTCATCATTCTGACTTACTCTAGTGCCTTTTCAGTGTCACCACTTATATGTCCCAATGTCCCATATACATCTTTTTTTTTTCCATATACATCTTAAACATCTCAAGCTGAGCTCCTGATGTCCTCCCCTGTTTAAACCCACTCAGTTCCAGCAGCCTTTCCCATCTCAGCAATTTTAAAGTCCATGCCAGTCTGGTATACGTCATCCAACCGTCTTGTCAGCAAATCCCAGGGTCTTATCTGTGATCAGTTCCCTTTCCCCACTCCTCTGCGTCAGTCTTCAGCACCTCCACCTGTCCTAAGTTCATTCATTTGGGGCCTATCTCAGGTACCACTCCTTACTCATCTTGGTACCTCCTGCAACACCTGACACAGATCTTGGTGAGCACGGATACTCAATGGCTCCTATTTGTGTACTTATTTTTCAAATGAATTGAATGTCCAAGACACTGATCAGAAGGACAGAAGCTAAAGCAGAAAGTTCCTTTACTAATCACTTCCCTTTGGTGTGCCATACTTAAGAAGCAATATGGTTATCTCCTGGGTTCTCAAACTTTAGTTATTTTAGAATCACCTGGGGCACTTGGTAAACATACAACAGGTCCTACCCTCCTTCAATGCACCTGGGCCTGTTCTTCATTAGCTTTCAGGTGATTCTAACATGCACCAGAGTTTGAGAACCACCATCCTAGGAAGATGAGTCAAAGAAGCTTAGGCTTATGCACTCCAAGGCCAAGTCCTGCACAGTCACCACTTCTGGGGGCAGGCCCGGTGGCCCACAGCAAGCAGGATCCTTCAAAAGGGTCCTTAAGAGAAAGCTGCGTCTTTCCGTGGGTAGAGCGAAAGCTTCATGATCCAAAAGCCATCGACAGTGGGCAGGACAGCTGACTTAATTCTCGGGCCAAATGACTGTAACCTTGGACCAGTTCCCTACCCTCGGTATCTCAGTCGGCCTGCTCTATGGAGTTAACAATTACACGTTATTTGTACGGATGCTACAAGAACAAGGTTAGTCGTTTAAGGTACTATAGAAAGTTGCATATAAGCATGAATTATCTTCGGCCCTACAGCCAAAGCTTCTGAAGCCTGAAATTGTGCAGAACAAGAGCAAGCTCTCTGGGGACTCGGGGGAACGAGATGGGGGGCTCCCCAAACCCTCTCCTGGGCTTTCTTTCGGCACTTCCCTCCCAGTATCCGGGCCGGCCCAGGGCGCCACAGGCGCGGGTCGGTACCGGGCGACCCTGCAGTCTAGGATGGCCCGGAGATCAGGGCTGCTCGCGAGCCCAGAACCCACGTGGCCCAGGCCGGGGGGACCTCCGCCTGCAGGGAGCCCCTCGCCGGGCCTACCTGGGCCGAGGTGCTGAAGCTGCGGCGGAGAGCGGCGCCGGCAGGGCGGGCGAGGGCGGAGAGCATGGTTGGTTGGAGCGGGCAGGGAGCCGAAGAGCAGGCGCAGGAGCCGGCGGCTGGCAGGTGACACCAACGACCTCCACACTGCACAGGGCCTCCCGGCTCCGCTCTGCCCGGCCTCGCGAGAAGTGGCGCTCCTTCCGGCCCCGCCCACCTCCCAGATCTCGCGGTGTGGACTCCGCCTGGGCCGCGGCGGAGGAAGGCTGAAGGGCGCTTCCTGCGCTCGGAGAGCGGGCCCCCGGGGTGGTAGAGCGCTTCGCGTTCGGCGCGGCCGGTGGGGGCGACGCGGTCGCGAGTGGGAGGGAGAGTCCGCACCAGAGAGGTGGAAGAGGACGGGATTTAGGCTGGAAGCGCCTTAGCGGAGCCATTTCCAGGTGGGGCCACAGCCAGAGGCTCTGACAAGGAGACCGGTCAAGGTCGCGCTGCAGGCCGGGCGGAGTGCGTGCGGTCCCGGCCCCAGACCTCAGCCAAACTGCTCCTCGTGGAGGGTGCTCCGAGCTCCGGGAAGCTCTGGAAAGGAGAGCGGGGAGAGGAGGTTGAGTCCTGGGGGCGGGGGCCGAGGATGGGGTCCCCTGTAATCAGTCACTTCGACGCGACCCCCCCCCCCCCCCCCCGGAAACACACCCGGCCAGTGCCCTCGTCCGTCCAGGGGCGCAGGACCTTCACAGACACCGCCACCGAGAGTGGCGCATACAGCCCTGCGGGCGGGGCTCTGTTCTACAAGAAGCTGGTATGAGGTGGTAACTTGCGTGGTCACCCGATCCCTGCCCCTCAGCCATGCTGTGAACACGGCCGCATTGTGGCTGCTTTATGTAGGAAGAAACTATGGCTTAGCCCAGTTGAGTGGATTCGTTGAGTTTTCCCGGCAGGAAGTAAAAAGCTATGGTTCTTAACAAGGAATTTATCATTTAATGTATAAGTTGAATTAGAAGCTTCATTTCTCCCCCCTCCGCACCGCCTCACGTCCCGCAACTACTTCCTGGGTGTACAGAGAGAGTTCCTCGCCCTCGAAAAGCTCAGTCAAGTGGGGCAGGCAGATGTGCAGCAGGGCTGCTGGTTTCACAAGATCCCGTTTTTCTGCCTTGAAGGAGCTGAGTCTAGTAGGGGAGACAGTAGGCAGTGTGATAGGGGCAACACCAGGAGGGTTGTGAAGTGCGGTGGGAGCAGAGGAGGTGCATCTCACCCGGTGGGGTGGGGGCCTTGTGGGAGGGGACATTGCTTGAGCAGGGGAGTTCAAGCGTTTATTTATTTATTTTCTTAAAGATTTTATTTATTCATTAGAGGCACACAGAGCCAGAGACATAGGCAGAGGGAGAAGCAGGCTCCCTGCAGGGACCCTGATGTGGGACTCCATTCTGGGTCTCCTGGATCACGCCCTGAGCTGAAGGCAGATGCTTAACTGCTAAGCCACCCAGTCATCCGGAGAGTTCAAGTGTATAGATGAGAAAGAAGAACCCAAAGTAAAACCTGGGCGTAGGAAAGCTTAAGTCTTTGGATGGAGAATAGATCCTCTCTGGTGGAGTGGGGTCATAAACACATGAGCAGTGTCCTTTATCTTATCACTAACTACTCTCTGGTTCATTATTTGCCCTTCTATCTTACCACTAGAAATGAGAGTACCTTGCGGTCAGGTGTGCCTCTCATCTCTGAGCCTTTATTACCCAGCACGTAACCAAGCTGAGAGTGGGTCTCTTGAGTTTTGGGAGAGTTGAATAGTTTTGGTAAGGCTGGGAAGAGCAGGTTGCAAAAAAACCAGATTGTGCAGGACCTCTGAATGTTAGCTGAGAAGCTTGTATTTATCAAAGTGTTAGCAAGTGTTTATCAAAGGCTTTTATAATCCCACCAATACCATGAGGAAGATTGGACTGCCCTTGGTGTGCCAAGGTTTCCTTTTTTTTTTTTTAAGATTTTGTTTATTTATTCATGAGAGGCACAGAGAGAGAGGCAGAGGGAGAAGCAGGCTCCATGCAGGGAGCCCAACATGGGACTCGATCCTGGGTCTCCAGGATCATGCCCTGGGCCAAAGGTGATGCTAAACCCACTGGGCCACCAGGGCTGCCCTGTGCCAAGGTTTCCAGTGGAGGATGTGGAGGGCACGGAGATTGTTCAGGAGGCTATCTTAGGAGATGATAAAGATCTGAGTTATGATGGTGGCCACAGAAATGGAGGGAGAGGGTCCAATGAGGAAGCAGTCTCAAGGAAAGAATTGATTAGTTTGTGCCTATCTGGGTTTAAGAAATGAGTAAAAGAGATGTGGGAAATCCAGGCTGAGAAGTATATAAGTCCAGAAACGGGATTTGGGGTTGTGTGGAAGGAGAGCTGGCTGGAGGCAAAAAATAAAGAGCTCCGTTTTAGAGGAGTTGAATTGGAAGTGATGGTGAGTTGTCCACATAGAAATATCAGATGGGGAGAGATGGGGAGTTACTCCAACATAATATGTGGGATTGAACCCCTGAGAGAGGACAGGGCTGAAGGCATCCCTGCAGAGGGGAGAAGTAAGGCCATGAGAAAAATAAGAATCACAGATTCTCAGGTTTGCTCCAACAACTGGGGCTCGAGTCCCATCCCCCTCCCTGCCAAGTTCTGTACTCAAGCCATCGGGAGGCACTTGACTGTTAGGAAAGCCAGCCTCATACTGAGTTCCCAGCTGCTTCCCTTTCAATCCCAGGATTGTTCATAACAGTATTAACAACTACTGTATTAAGCTCTGACTCTGTGTTCTGCTTTGCGTGTGTGACTTACACTGAACCCACAGGGCCTCATACAGGAAGCCCGTTGCAGTCCTAAAAAGCCGTTTTGCTTTGTCGTCATCTCCACATTTCCTTGTTTGGTTTGTTTGTTTTAAAGATTTTATTTATTTATGAAACAGAGAGAGATTGGCAGAGAGAGAAACAGGCTCCATGCAGGAAGCCCGATGTGGAACTTGATCTCAGGACTCCAGGATCACACCCTGGGCCCAAGGCAGGCTCTCAACAGCTGAGCCACCCAGGCGTCCTACTTCCTTGCTTTCTTTATTTCTTTGCTTGCTCTTTAGTTACACTGAGTCATCAGAACAGACTCCCTGCAATCACCTCAAAGTCCAGTTTACATTAATTGTCCAGTCTCAAATCGATTTGGTGTGAAAGCTTCTCCTTTCTCTCCCTGCCTTGAGCTTGCTTTAGGCTCCCACCATGGAGGGGAGGGTGCTTGACTTCCCCATTTCCCCATCTTGCTTCCTTACACACACACACCTCCCCCATCAGACTGTGGCTTCAGACCCATGGAAATTGTGGGAGAAGAGATAGGGCAGGAGCAGGAAAGATCCCCCCCCCCCCCCATCACCTGGCATTAGTATTCTCTGAGCTGGATGGGAGTTTGTAGCTCGTTATTCTCCATGTAGTGCTTTTGTGGTGCAGTTCCTTTGACCTAAGTGGTGATGCCTCAGTTTTGCTGCTTTCATCTCTTTCTTCAGCCCCTGGTTTCTGGAATTCCCTACTACCTCCAGTTGGCCCATTGTCCTTCCAGGTGGCAAATCTTGGGCAAAGTCCCTTTATAATGGCTTCTAGTTGGTGGCTTCCCTTGCCCACATTTGCTCTGCAGGAAACGCCTATGGATCCTTTGCTCCAACAAATCCTTACCGGGATTTGGGGGTTGTGTATATAGGGCATTTCAAATGCATCTGCCTCTCCTTGCTTTGCCAACAGCCAGCCTCAGACTTTTCCAGGATGGGGCCCAGCACCAGCCTGTCTGCTTGCACTATCTTCAGAGGGCACAGGCCAAGAGATTCTAAGGGTTTTCTGGTTTCGTGAATTGTTTAAATAAAGCGAAGGCTTGTGAATGTTGGAATTCATGAGGATGCTAATAGAGGGAGTGAGATTTGAGATGCCAAAAGGAGAGAAGGTTTAGATTGGAGAAGGTAAGGTCAGGGGATTCCAGGAGAAAGCACAAAGCCCCCAGCCCCTACCCCCCAGGGGCAGCTGGTTGAGGAGAGCTGTTCATACTTTACCCTTAGGCAAGAAGTAGGAAATGAGAGAAGTTGCTCCTTGGGGACCCAAGGAGGGTTGAGATAAAAGGTACAGCAATTGGGAAAATTCTAGGCAAATGAACAAAGAGCAAGGGATTTACTGGTAGCTGTTGAGGCCAAATTGACTTCTGCAGTGTGTACTTTCTTTGTGTCCAAATCCACATGGTTTCCACAGCCCAGACCCCACACCAAGGTCATTGATGAGCAGGTGGGGCTACACACACAGACTCCTATCCACACCTGCATATTTGAACACATAAACACCTGGATCTACACAGGGAATTTATTTTTATGGGCATATAGTTTACATACAATACAATATACAGATCTTAAATGTTGTTTGGTTTTGACAATTTACACCCTTAACCACCACTCCTCAAAACCATCTGTAGAACATTTCCATTATTCCAAAAAGTTCCTTCATGCTTCTTTCCATCAATCCCCCGGGACTGGTACTTCCTGATTCCTATCACCATAGTTTCATTTTTACCCACTCTTATATATTTTTATACACAATATGCAAGCACATTGACTTCCTCCTTGCCCTACCCCACATATACTCAAGCCATACACATCCATGTATACTGACCATTTTGTGCCTTACAGTAGTCTTAGACCATGGTTATGGGCTGTCATATTTTTGCTATTAGATGCTTGTATATGCTAACCTACCTTCAACCCTAAAATTGTACCCCAAGTGAAGTATTTTAAATTTCTTCTTCGGATTCCTGGAGCAAAGAGTGAAAAGTAAGAAAGGTGGTAATCATTCCCTCTTGCATGGGAGATTGAGTGATTGATTGATTTTGGTGCTCTAGGATATTTTAAAACGGAGCTGTATTTGGATAAACAGCTTTAACTTTGTTGTGGCTCTTGCCTGCCAGAAGTCAAAGGATTTGGCTTCCAAGATACATTGCAGCAGAACAAGTGTGAGGTGGTGGCCTGGCAGCAGCAGAGGCAGCAGGAAGCATGGGTGGGCAGGGAGTTTCCAAGAGCTGGGAGTCACTGATGGTGGCAGGTATGAGTCAGGAGCAAAGCCTTTGGTCTCTCAGATCAGTCAGAGGTCAGGGAAGTAAGAGCACAGCTGAGTTTCTGGACTCAGGGCTGAAGACTTGTGTCAGAGGAGCAGAAGGTGAGGTCTAAGCCTGGTCAAGGAGCAGAGAAGTAACTGCTGAGACCAGGTGTCATGGTCCCAGCCTTTGGGAGACTTAGAGTTGACCAGCCCCTACCCCTGACAGGTGAATTGCATGGATAGACCTGTTAATCTCACAGGACTGCAAGGGTACCTCTCAGATGTGTAGTGAGCTTAGGTTTGGGGACACAAAAGTGAAGGCAAGATAGAAGATTAAGAGACAGGGATGTGGGTGCCTTGGCCTGGGCCCCTGGCCCCTATCTGCTGCTTCCAAAATACAGAAATTCTGGCAGTCACTGCAAGAGAGCCTGGTGCTCTTCTGGACTGAAAGACTGGTTTCAAGACCACTTGTGACCTCCACAACTCGGGGGTGCTATAGCCTGGAACTGTGTCCTCTAGCTTTGTCAAGGTTCAGGGCACAAGGAAGGTGTCTGGCTGTGAGTGAAGACCACACCAGATCCTTCGGGATCCTGTCCCTCAGGCAGCACGCAAGGCTCCCTCCACTTACAAACTTGGACAGCTCCTGCTCTGCTCCTTGGCCTGAGATTCTCTGAATAGTGCTCTCTGTCTACTGGGTTTGTAGTGATTAGAGGCTCCTGGGTGAATTGGAAGGAGAGAGCTAGGGTAGAAGCAAAGGAGTGCCTGTTTCCCAAGCTACTGCTCTATGCCATGGCCAGTGCTGGGCAATTTGACATCCCAACGTAACATTCCCATAGCCTTTCCAGTATAATCCCATGTAAACTGCCTCCCTTTATGGGCAAGGGTGTTGAAGTCTGTTACCATGTTAAGCTTTGGTCATCCTGGCACAGCCTCTGCTTCACAGAGAACCAGGGCATCTGTGCAGTCCTGAGTCATATCTGTGCAGTCCTCTGGTCCCTGCTCAGCCTGAGCCAGGAGCCCGAAGTAATGCTCATGGCCTGGTTTCTCCAGGAGCATTGTGCCTCTCCTCTCTACCTGAAGCAAATGCCCATCAGTTGTATCCAACCAGACTGCCTGGGGCCGAGCAGCAGACCACACTTTCTGCCCTAGAAGTCCTTTGAGAAGCCTGATGTGAGGCCTGGCCTCTGACAGCCATGCCATTAGTCAGAATGGAGGTTGCAGTGGGGAGAAAGTAAGTGAGAGTTTGAGGATAGGCTCTGAGCTACAGACCAGATAAGTTAGGAGCAAGTGTTTAGGATGGTTTATGGGAACTTGTGGGACTAGATGCAAAACTCATCCCCTCTCTACTCACTACCTCCAAAATGCCCTGAGCACTGGGCTTTCAGAGACAGAGGACCTGACTGGGGGTGGGAATGGAGAGTTCCTTAGGTGCAGTCCACCTGTGGCTTCTGTATGTGTGGCATTGAGTCAAGTTGGCCCCATTAGTGAAGCCAGGAATGAGGACTAAGAATTGATTTATTCAATGCATGCTTATAGGGACGCCTGGGTGGCTTAGTGGTTGAGTGTCTACCTTTGGCTCAGGGTGCGATCCTGGAGTCCCAAGATTGAGTCCTGCATCGAGCTTCCTGCATGGAGCCTGCTTCTTCCTCTGCCTATGTCTCTGCCTCTCTCTCTCTCTCTCTCTCTCTATGTCTCTCTGTGTGTGTCTTTCATGAATAAATAAATAAAATCTTAAAGAAAAAAAACAATGCATGCTTACAGAGCACTGTTCTGTACCAAAAATCCTGGGCTCTGGATGAGGATACAGTGAACAAGAAGAACAAGGTCCCCGTCCTTATGACCCATCCATTCCAATGGGAGAAGATTGATGATAAAGCAAGCAAACAAATGAGTGCAGTAATATTGGATGGTGGCAAGTGAGGTAAAGACAAAGAAACTCGGGATCCCTGGGTGGCGCAGCGGTTTGGCGTCTGCCTTTGGCCCAGGGCGCGATCCTGGAGACCCGGGATCGAATCCCACATCAGGCTCCCGGTGCATGGAGCCTGCTTCTCCCTCTGCCTGTGTCTCTGCCTCTCTCTCTTTCTCTCTGTATGACTATCATAAATTAAAAAAAAAAAAAAAAAAAGACAAAGAAACTCATAGTTCAAAAAGCTCACCCTGACAGCCATGTAAAGATTAGATTGTAGGGGGGAAAGCAGGAAGCACAAAGTACAGTTGGGAAGTGTGGCATCCTTAGGCAGAGAGGATAGTATCTTGGTCTAGGATGTTAGCTCTGGAGCTAGAGCAAAGTGGATGGGTTTGGATTATATTTAAGTCCTGGAGCTAATAAAATGAATATTATATTAGTTGGGGCTGGGGGAAAGAGGGATTTGGGGTGTGGACTTGAGTAACTAGGTGGGTAATAGTGCTGTCCTTTGAGACTGAGAAAACTAAAAGGTATTGGAATTGTGGGCACGTGTGAATGAAAAGTTCTGTTTTGGCTATGTTGCATTTGAGATGCCCTTGAGTCATCCAAATGGAGTCCAAATCAGTGGAGAGATCAAGCAGGGGCTACAGTTTGGGCCTCTTTGGTATACAGAGGATATTCAAATCACTTAGACTCTAGATCTTAGAGTGGTGGCTCTCCAGTAGTGGTGACTTGCCCCCTTCTTCCAGGGAACATTTGGCAACATCTGGAAACATTTTTGGTTGTTACAACTGGTTTGGGGGGAGGTTTGCTATTGGTATCTCCTGGGTAGAGGCAAGGGATGCTGCTCAAGATCCTGCTATGCATACCCCCACAGCACAGAGTTAGTTATCTGGCTCCAAATTCTAGTGGTGCTAAGGTTGAGAGCCTTTTCCTGGAGAGAGTGTAGATGGAGAAGGAAAGAGATGACAGCCCCAGGACTTAATTAATGTGAGGAGGTAGAGCCTTCTGCACAGAAGACTGAGTAGCAACAACCAGAGAGGTAGGGAAGCCTGGGGAGTAGACTGTCCTGGAAGTGGAGAGTGTTGGGAAGGAGGGGTGCTAAACTGGGCTGAATGCTGACAGACTCCATCCTTCGAGTACAGAGAGAAGTGGCTAATGACTTAGGCAATATGGACATCGTTGATGACCTTGATACGAACAGTTCCTGTGGTTTGTTGGGTTAGAAGCTCCAGGGGAAAAGGTTGCATTTCTTCCCTGATTGGAATGTCTCATGTGTGTAATTTCATTCATCCACACGCAACCAGGAGGTTCTGTTATTCTGGTTTTATAGGAATGGCAATATTACCCCCATTTTATAGAGGTAGAAACTGAGGCACAGGGAGGCTACTTACTCCTCATGGTCAGGCATCCAACTGTCAGTGAGAACAAAGATGAGTACAGAAGATGTTTGCCTGCTAGTAGGAATGATCCATGGGGAAGCTGAAATCAACGATGTTGGAGGGGAAGCTGAGAACCAAAGTCTGAATTAGAAGGATCTGGGGACCATGTTGAGGTGTTTGGCCTTTACCAGGAGCATTATACAGGTAACTATGAAGTGGACCGTTGCTGTTTTGAGCAAGATTACCCCTAGACTCAACTTCTCTTCCACATACCCCCTGCTGGCCTCCAGAGGCTTGCTGGGCAGCTCTCTGTAGCCCCCACCCCTGATACCCTGATAAAGGGTAGCCTCCCTATAGGAAGCTGCTGCAGGGGCCCAGCCCTTCTGCTTTGTGGGGCACCAGGGAGGCTAATTACTCCCCATGGTCAGGCAGCCAACTGTCAGTGAGAACAGAGATGGGTACAGATGTTTGCCTGCTGGTAGGAATGATCCATGGGGAAATCTTTGGGGCACTAGAGACTGGATGTGCTCAGGAACCAGTATAGCAAGTAAAGGCATCCCTGTAGTCAGGAGCCAGAGGTGGCTGGGCAGTTCTATCAATACACATCTGTGATTTCCCCCCCAAATTTGACTGCCTCCAGCTTTATCCTAAGCCTAGAAGGCCCCACCCCAAGGTCTTTGTTCACGCTCTCTCCTTGTGGTCACCACACCAGCCTCCCTTAGACTCTCTCAAGTCCTGAATGTTCTTGTATTCTTCACATTCTCTCCCTGGCTAACTTGTATAGCCTCTTGATTCAGGAGCCCCAGTTAGCAGTCACATCTCAGACAGCCTTCTCTAACAGCCCCAGCTAGATGAGGCCCTCCCGTTAGCTTGTCCTCCAACACTGGGTGCTGACTCTTTGGTGGCATTTTTCCTATGTATAATGTGTTTTTGGGTCCAATGTTTGTATTCCATGCTAGGCTGTAGTCTTCATGAGGGTAGGTCTAGTTTACCAGTTATTTCCAGGGCCTGACATACAGTAGGTATTCAGTAATTATTTGCTGAAAGAGGAAATACTGACTATATTATGACTTATTTGGGGCGCCTGGGTGGCTCAGGTGGTTAAGCATCTGCCTTTGGCTCAGGTCATGATCCCAGGGTCCTGGGATCAAGCCCCGCATCAGCTCCCTGCTCAGAGGGGAGTCTGCTTCTCCCTCTCCCTCTGCCCATCCCCCCACCACCTTGTTCATGCTTGCTCTGTCACTCTCTCAAATAAATAAATAAAATCTTTAAAAAAATGTTATGACTTATTTTGTATTTCTCTGGCTCTTACATGCTGTGTTCAACACTTTATTCTTCTTGACACACATATTTTACTACAAATTCTTAAGCTTTCCTGATCACTCACATGATTACTATCATTTTTAAAAAATATTTTATTTATTTATTCATGAGAGACACACACACAGAGAGAGAGAGAGGCAGAGGGAGAAGCAGGCTCCATGCAGGGAGCCTGATGTGGGACTCGATCCCAGGATGCAGGATCATGACCCCAGCTGAAGGCAGACACTCAACCACTGAGCCACCCAGGTGTCCCTCATTTTTGTTTGAAGGTGTATGTATAAAGGAGTTTAATACAATATCTTTGGCCATTCTTTAAAATAGAAAGAGGTACTAAGCTTGTACATTATTGATTCTTCCCAGTATAGGATGGCTGGTTTGGTTTTGTGTGAACCAACAGAACTTTACAACATCTTGAATCAGGTCACAAAACTTTCCCGATTGACTGAACCCAACTATCTCTGCTTATTGGGTAAGTACTCTAAAAAGCTATGTTTTGTTCAGTGTCCTTCAAATACTATTTTAGGTAAATCGACAAACTTATGGGGATTGAAGAATAAATGACTTTAGAAAACTGTTAGACTCATTTGACATAGCTTAAAATGCTGCTGCTAATTGTCACCTGACTTGGAAATAACTCCAGATTAAATCTAGAAGTTCTTAGAAGACTTGTGTTCTTGTTCAATGGAACATTTATTTAAAAAAAAAAAAGATTTATTTATTCATTAGAGACACAGAGAAATAGAGGCAGAGACATAGGCAGAGCCAGAATCAGGCTCCATGCAGGGAGCCCGATGCGGGACTGGAACCCAGGACCCCAGGATCATGACCTGAGCCAAAGGCAGATGTTTAACCACTCAGCCACCCAGTGGAACATTTCAACTATCTAACAAATATATAGTGATACTAACAAACGTTCACATACCCATCACTCAGATTTAACATAAATCTGAGTAAATCTAAGTAAATCTGTTGTATCCCTCTTTTGTACCCCATCCCAATCCCATTGCTTCTCTTTCCCATAGTGATACTCTTATTTCTACATTTTTATTGTACGTTGCAGCATCTCAAAATAATGTGTAGTTTAAACATTTACACAAATGTACCTGATGTACAGTATTCTAACTGTTTTATTGAGATTTTGATTTCCTCCCTCATTCTAATGTAACATCGATCCCATGTGGCGCAGCGTTTGCTCTTTGGCCAGGCATCCGGGACGATCGAATCCACGTCGTCCGTGATGACTGCTTCTCCTCTGCTGTGTCTTGCCTTCCTTCCTCTCGTGATATCTAAAAAAAAAAGACAAAAAAAAAAAAAAATAATTGGATCCCTGGTGGCAGCGTTTGGCAGCCTGCCTTTGCTAGGGCGATCTGGAGACGATTGAATCCCACATCAGGCTCCCGTGCATGAGCCTGCTTTCCGCTCTGCTGTGTCTCTGCTCCTTCTCTCTCTGTGACTTCATATAGATAAAATTAAAAAAAATCTCCAATATAAATAAATGTGAAGATCTATTTTAACCATTAGGGTAGTACCCATTCCTAATCAGTTGTGATGGGTTGCTTGCATTATGTTCCTGTTATGAACAGTGCTGCACTGAAGAACTTTATGCATCTCTTGCCCACATACAAGAGTTTCTTCAGAATATCTGCCTAGAAATGGGATTGCCAATTTGCGAGTTCTGCTTCAAATTGCCCTCCAAAAAGATTGTATCAATTTGCATTTCCATCATCAATGTAAGAAACATACCTACCAATACCTGCTTTTGTCAGCCTTTAAAATTTCTGCAGTCTGATTGGTGTGAACTTGTGATGTTTTCTCCTCCAATTAAAAAAATTGTGATAAAATCCACATAACATAAATGTGCCATCTTATGCATTTTTAAATGTACAGTTCAGTGGTATTAAATATGTTCATAATGTTATACATTATGCATTATGTGCATCACTTTCCATCTCCATAATTCTTCATCTTGTAAACTCTAAAACTCTATACCCATTAAATACTACTTGCCCCTTCCTCCCATCCCTTAATCCCCTGGAAATCACCATTCTCCTTTCTGTCTCTATGATTTTGACCATTATAGGTCATGTAAGTGAAATCATACAGTATTTGTTTTTTTGGCTTGTTTCATTGAGCTTCATAAGGTCCTCAGGTTCATTATGTTGTAACATATTGCAGAACTTTCTTCCTTAAGGTTGAGTAATATTCCATTGTATGGATATACCACATTTTGCTTATCCATTTAATCAGCAAGTATTTGGGTTGCTTCCATATCTCAGTTATTGTGAATGATGATGGGTGTACAAATACCTCTGAGACCTTGCTTTTATTTATTTTGGGTGTATAAACCAGAAATGGAATTGTAAGATCATATGGTAATTCTATTTGTAATTTTTTGAGGAACTGTTGTATTATTTTCCATAGCAGCTGTGCCATTTTACATGAGCACAAGGGTTCACAAGTTTCCAGTGTCTCCACATCGTTGTTGACACTTGTTGTTTTCTGTTTTTTGGGGGGATAGTAATCCTTCTAATAGGAGGGAGGTAGTATCTCATTATAATATCGATTTGCATTTCCCTAATGATTAGTGATGTTGAGCATCTTTTCATGTACTTCTTGGCCATTTGTGTATCTTTGGAAAAATATCCAAGTCCTTTGTCCATTTTTTAAAAATATTTTATTTATTCATGAGAGACAGAGAGAGAGAGAGAGAGAGAGAGAGAGAGAGAGAGAGGCAGAGACACAGGCAGAGGGAGAAGCAGGCTCCATGCAGGGAGCTGGACATGGGACTCAATCCCGGGTCTCCAGGATCAGACTCTGGGCTGAAGGTGGCGCTAAACCGCTGAGCCACCCGGGCTGCCCTCCTTTGCCCATTTTTGAATCAGATTTTTTTTTTAAAACTATTGAGTTTTAGGAATTATCTACATATTCTGGGTATTAATCCCTTATCAAGATTTAATTGTCATGAAGTTCAGTTTATTTTTTTTTCTTTTGTTCCCCATCCATTTGATGTCCAGGAAATCATTGCCAAATCCAATGTCCTGAAGACTTTGCCCTGTTTTCTTCTAACAGTTTATACTTTTAGGTCTTACATTTAGGTCTTTGATCCCTTTTGAATTAATTTGTGAGTTAAAGTGTTGTTAGTGTGTTGTGAGATAAAGGTCCAAGTTCATTCTTTTGCATGTGGATATCCAATTCTCCCAGCACCATTTGTTGAAAAGATTGTCCCATTCTCAGTCTCTTGAAAATTCCATATGAATTTTAAGATGGGTTTTTCTTTCTATAAAAAAAAAGCCCCAAAATGGGGCACCTGTGTGGCTTAGTGGTTGAGCATCTATCTTTGGCTCAGTTCGTGATCCTGGAGTCCTGGGATGAAGTCCCACATTGGGCTTCCTGCAGGGAGCCTGCTCTCCCTCTGCCTGTGTCTCTGCCTCTCACTCTGTATCATAAATAAATATATATATTTGGGCAGCCTGGGTGGCTCAGCAGTTTAGCTCCTGCCTTTGGCCCGGGATCCTGGAGACCCAGGATCGAGTTCCTCGTCGGGCTCCCAGTAGGGAGCCTGCTTCTCCCTCTGCCTGTGTCTCTGCCTTACTGGTTATAGGTCTACTCAGATTTTTTTTTTCTTTGTGATTTGGTCTTGTAGATGTGCATTTCTAGGAATCTTTTTTTTTTCATTTTTTTTTTCGTTTCTAGGAATCTGTCCATTTCATCTAGGTTATCTATTTTGTTGATATATAGTTAATTGTTAATAGTTATCTCTTACAATCTTTATTTCTGTAGAATCAGTAGTAATATCCTTATTTTCATTTCTGACTTTAGTAATTTGGATCTCCTCTCTCCCCTCACTGCTTTAGTCTATCTAACTAAAGGTTTGTCAATTTTCTTTATCTTTTTAAGGAACCAACTTTTGGCTTCATCGATTGATTTTTTTTGTTGTTCTGTTTTTTTCAAGTAGGCTCCATGCCCAACATGGGGCTTGAATTCACAAACCTGAGATCAAGGGTTGTTTGCTCTACTGACTAAGCCAGCCAGGTGCCCCAGAGGTCTAAGTGAGTTTAAATTTGTATCTGCACTCATATGCAAAATAGTCCCCGAAGTTAAAGACCACATGTTTGTAGAAATTTTAAAAATAAATAAATAAAATGGCCCTTCTTGGAAGATCAGGGCAAAACATCCAATCTTCTATTTAAGATTTATTTATTTATTTTGAGAGAGAAAGAGAGAGAACAAACAAGTGAGAAGGGCAGAGGGAGAAAGAGAATCTTCAGACTCCATGCTCCAAGCCTAACCCTGACACTTAACCGACTGTGCCACCCAGGTGCCCCATCAGTCTTCTTCCTAATAAGAAACTATAACCCGTTTGCCCACCAAGGTGTAGCAAAGCCAATCATGTGGTGAAGAAAGGGCTTACTTGAGAACAGCCAAATGAGGAGACAGGAGGGCAGCTCTGAAGAAAAAAAGTGTATGTATGTTAAAATGTCTTAAACTATCTATTGAATCATATTTATATTAGTTAAAAGGGATCCATTGGTAAGACTACCTAGAGTTAGTCTTATAATATATATTCTAGTATTTCAAGTTTGTTACTAGTTACTAAACCTCAGTTTACAAATAACATATTCAAAAAAAAAAACCAACATATTCATTTTTTCAGATCTTTTTCCCCCAGCTTTATTGAGAAATAAGTGACATGCATCACTGTATAAGTTTAAGATGTACAGCATTATGATTTGATTTACATATATCATGAAATCATAATAGATTTAGTTAACCTCCGTCATTTCCTATTGATACAATAAAAAGAAAAGAAAATCTCTCCTCATAAGAACTCCTAGGATTCACCCCTAAGAACCTTTACCTGGGGGTGCTTGGGTCACTCAGTTGATAGAATATGAGACTCTTGATCTTGGGGTTATGGGTTCAAGTCCCACATTGGGTATAGAGATTAAAAATAAAATCTTTAAAAAAAAAAAAACCCTTTCCTACCTATCCTACAGCAGTGTTATAGTCCTTATGTTGTACACTATAACACGTTTGTTTTTTTGTTCCTTTATCAAGAAGGAAAATTCTAGCATCAACTCTATCCAGTTAGGGAAAAACATAAAATAAAAGATTCCAACAGTTCCACACAAATATTACATTTGTCAAATGGAAGAACTCCCAATTGGACCAGATGCTTATATTACTAAGATACTTTTCATTGATGTAATTTTTTTTTTCAAGAAAAAGAGCAAGAACGAATGCACACATGTGGGAGAATGAGTGAGGGGTGTAGAGGGGGTGGGGGCAAGGGACAGAGGGGAAGGGAGAGAATCTCAAGCAGGCTCTATGCCCAGCATGGAGCCCAGTGTAGGGCTTGATATCATGACCTAAGATCTCATGACCTGAGCTAAAACAAGGTTGGATGCACAATCGATTGAGCCACCCAGGTGTCCTTCAAATACTATTTTAGGTAAATCGACAAACTTATGGGGATTGAAGAATAAATGACTTTAGAAAACTGTTAGACTCATTTGACATAGCTTAAAATGCTGCTGCTAATTGTCACCTGACTTGGAAATAACTCCAGATTAAATCTAGAAGTTCTTAGAAGACTTGTGTTCTTGTTCAATGGAACATTTATTTAAAAAAAAAAAAGATTTATTTATTCATTAGAGACACAGAGAAATAGAGGCAGAGACATAGGCAGAGCCAGAATCAGGCTCCATGCAGGGAGCCCGATGCGGGACTGGAACCCAGGACCCCAGGATCATGACCTGAGCCAAAGGCAGATGTTTAACCACTCAGCCACCCAGTGGAACATTTCAACTATCTAACAAATATATAGTGATACTAACAAACGTTCACATACCCATCACTCAGATTTAACATAAATCTGAGTAAATCTAAGTAAATCTGTTGTATCCCTCTTTTGTACCCCATCCCAATCCCATTGCTTCTCTTTCCCATAGATGATAGCTTCTGTATTTTCTACATTTTTATTGTACGTGCAGGCATCTCAAAAATAATGTGTAGTTTAAACATTTACACAAATTGTACCATAATGTACAGTCATTCTGCAACTTGTTTTTTCTTGAGATTTTTGAGATTTCCTCCCTCCATATCTAAATGTGAAGATCTATTTTAACCATTAGGGTAGTACCCATTCCTAATCAGTTGTGATGGGTTGCTTGCATTATGTTCCTGTTATGAACAGTGCTGCACTGAAGAACTTTATGCATCTCTTGCCCACATACAAGAGTTTCTTCAGAATATCTGCCTAGAAATGGGATTGCCAATTTGCGAGTTCTGCTTCAAATTGCCCTCCAAAAAGATTGTATCAATTTGCATTTCCATCATCAATGTAAGAAACATACCTACCAATACCTGCTTTTGTCAGCCTTTAAAATTTCTGCAGTCTGATTGGTGTGAACTTGTGATGTTTTCTCCTCCAATTAAAAAAATTGTGATAAAATCCACATAACATAAATGTGCCATCTTATGCATTTTTAAATGTACAGTTCAGTGGTATTAAATATGTTCATAATGTTATACATTATGCATTATGTGCATCACTTTCCATCTCCATAATTCTTCATCTTGTAAACTCTAAAACTCTATACCCATTAAATACTACTTGCCCCTTCCTCCCATCCCTTAATCCCCTGGAAATCACCATTCTCCTTTCTGTCTCTATGATTTTGACCATTATAGGTCATGTAAGTGAAATCATACAGTATTTGTTTTTTTGGCTTGTTTCATTGAGCTTCATAAGGTCCTCAGGTTCATTATGTTGTAACATATTGCAGAACTTTCTTCCTTAAGGTTGAGTAATATTCCATTGTATGGATATACCACATTTTGCTTATCCATTTAATCAGCAAGTATTTGGGTTGCTTCCATATCTCAGTTATTGTGAATGATGATGGGTGTACAAATACCTCTGAGACCTTGCTTTTATTTATTTTGGGTGTATAAACCAGAAATGGAATTGTAAGATCATATGGTAATTCTATTTGTAATTTTTTGAGGAACTGTTGTATTATTTTCCATAGCAGCTGTGCCATTTTACATGAGCACAAGGGTTCACAAGTTTCCAGTGTCTCCACATCGTTGTTGACACTTGTTGTTTTCTGTTTTTTGGGGGGATAGTAATCCTTCTAATAGGAGGGAGGTAGTATCTCATTATAATATCGATTTGCATTTCCCTAATGATTAGTGATGTTGAGCATCTTTTCATGTACTTCTTGGCCATTTGTGTATCTTTGGAAAAATATCCAAGTCCTTTGTCCATTTTTTAAAAATATTTTATTTATTCATGAGAGACAGAGAGAGAGAGAGAGAGAGAGAGAGAGAGAGAGAGGCAGAGACACAGGCAGAGGGAGAAGCAGGCTCCATGCAGGGAGCTGGACATGGGACTCAATCCCGGGTCTCCAGGATCAGACTCTGGGCTGAAGGTGGCGCTAAACCGCTGAGCCACCCGGGCTGCCCTCCTTTGCCCATTTTTGAATCAGATTTTTTTTTTTAAAACTATTGAGTTTTAGGAATTATCTACATATTCTGGGTATTAATCCCTTATCAAGATTTAATTGTCATGAAGTTCAGTTTATTTTTTTTTCTTTTGTTCCCCATCCATTTGATGTCCAGGAAATCATTGCCAAATCCAATGTCCTGAAGACTTTGCCCTGTTTTCTTCTAACAGTTTATACTTTTAGGTCTTACATTTAGGTCTTTGATCCCTTTTGAATTAATTTGTGAGTTAAAGTGTTGTTAGTGTGTTGTGAGATAAAGGTCCAAGTTCATTCTTTTGCATGTGGATATCCAATTCTCCCAGCACCATTTGTTGAAAAGATTGTCCCATTCTCAGTCTCTTGAAATTCCATATGAATTTTAAGATGGGTTTTTCTTTCTATAAAAAAAAAGCCCCAAAATGGGGCACCTGTGTGGCTTAGTGGTTGAGCATCTATCTTTGGCTCAGTTCGTGATCCTGGAGTCCTGGGATGAAGTCCCACATTGGGCTTCCTGCAGGGAGCCTGCTCTCCCTCTGCCTGTGTCTCTGCCTCTCACTCTGTATCATAAATAAATATATATATTTGGGCAGCCTGGGTGGCTCAGCAGTTTAGCTCCTGCCTTTGGCCCGGGATCCTGGAGACCCAGGATCGAGTTCCTCGTCAGGCTCCCAGTAGGGAGCCTGCTTCTCCCTCTGCCTGTGTCTCTGCCTTACTGGTTATAGGTCTACTCAGATTTTTTTTTTCTTTGTGATTTGGTCTTGTAGATGTGCATTTCTAGGAATCTTTTTTTTTTCATTTTTTTTTTCGTTTCTAGGAATCTGTCCATTTCATCTAGGTTATCTATTTTGTTGATATATAGTTAATTGTTAATAGTTATCTCTTACAATCTTTATTTCTGTAGAATCAGTAGTAATATCCTTATTTTCATTTCTGACTTTAGTAATTTGGATCTCCTCTCTCCCCTCACTGCTTTAGTCTATCTAACTAAAGGTTTGTCAATTTTGTTTATCTTTTTAAGGAACCAACTTTTGGCTTCATCGATTGATTTTTTTTGTTGTTCTGTTTTTTTCAAGTAGGCTCCATGCCCAACATGGGGCTTGAATTCACAAACCTGAGATCAAGGGTTGTTTGCTCTACTGACTAAGCCAGCCAGGTGCCCCAGAGGTCTAAGTGAGTTTAAATTTGTATCTGCACTCATATGCAAAATAGTCCCCGAAGTTAAAGACCACATGTTTGTAGAAATTTTAAAAATAAATAAATAAAATGGCCCTTCTTGGAAGATCAGGGCAAAACATCCAATCTTCTATTTAAGATTTATTTATTTATTTTGAGAGAGAAAGAGAGAGAACAAACAAGTGAGAAGGGCAGAGGGAGAAAGAGAATCTTCAGACTCCATGCTCCAAGCCTAACCCTGACACTTAACCGACTGTGCCACCCAGGTGCCCCATCAGTCTTCTTCCTAATAAGAAACTATAACCCGTTTGCCCACCAAGGTATAGCAAAGCCAATCATGTGGTGAAGAAAGGGCTTACTTGAGAACAGCCAAATGAGGAGACAGGAGGGCAGCTCTGAAGAAAAAAAGTGTATGTATGTTAAAATGTCTTAAACTATCTATTGAATCATATTTATATTAGTTAAAAGGGATCCATTGGTAAGACTACCTAGAGTTAGTCTTATAATATATATTCTAGTATTTCAAGTTTGTTACTAGTTACTAAACCTCAGTTTACAAATAACATATTCAAAAAAAAAAACCAACATATTCATTTTTTCAGATCTTTTTCCCCCAGCTTTATTGAGAAATAAGTGACATGCATCACTGTATAAGTTTAAGATGTACAGCATTATGATTTGATTTACATATATCATGAAATCATAATAGATTTAGTTAACCTCCGTCATTTCCTATTGATACAATAAAAAGAAAAGAAAATCTCTCCTCATAAGAACTCCTAGGATTCACCCCTAAGAACCTTTACCTGGGGGTGCTTGGGTCACTCAGTTGATAGAATATGAGACTCTTGATCTTGGGGTTATGGGTTCAAGTCCCACATTGGGTATAGAGATTAAAAATAAAATCTTTAAAAAAAAAAAACCCTTTCCTACCTATCCTACAGCAGTGTTATAGTCCTTATGTTGTACACTATAACACGTTTGTTTTTTTGTTCCTTTATCAAGAAGGAAAATTCTAGCATCAACTCTATCCAGTTAGGGAAAAACATAAAATAAAAGATTCCAACAGTTCCACACAAATATTACATTTGTCAAATGGAAGAACTCCCAATTGGACCAGATGCTTATATTACTAAGATACTTTTCATTGATGTAATTTTTTTTTTCAAGAAAAAGAGCAAGAACGAATGCACACATGTGGGAGAATGAGTGAGGGGTGTAGAGGGGGTGGGGGCAAGGGACAGAGGGGAAGGGAGAGAATCTCAAGCAGGCTCTATGCCCAGCATGGAGCCCAGTGTAGGGCTTGATATCATGACCTAAGATCTCATGACCTGAGCTAAAACAAGGTTGGATGCACAATCGATTGAGCCACCCAGGTGCCTCCCACTGACATAATTTTTAATAAGCACAAATATATAGCTTTAGTTTCAGAACTTAATATATGCCTGACAATCAAAGCCTTCTTTCTGGAAGAAAGGTCTTTTTTTTTTTTTTTTTTTTTGGAAGAAAGGTCTTAAGCCCCACTCAATCTCAGTAAAATATTTTCACCGAGTGCAGTACTTTACACTTTTCTTAAATATAAGGTGCCCTCATAGCAGCACCAGGATAGTTACAATTCATTTGAGTCCTCATTTGTAGAAAGAGGCTGTCATGGGATAGCCAGGACACCCTCTAGTTTGTGGACATCTCTGAGAAAATGTGATTTTTTTTTTAAATAAGGAGTTTTAGTTACCTCTGTTTTGTGTGTGTGTTGTGTGTGTGTGTGTGTGTGTGTGTGTGTGTGTGTGTGTGTTTGGCCTTAAAAACTAGAAGTTAGTCAAATTCCCCATAAAACCATCTCTTCTTTTCTTTGGCAGTATGAAAGAATCCATCAAAACCTCTTCTTCCAGCTAATTTCCCAAACTCCCATCTGGGGTTAAGATGAATCTTTTTATATAAGGTAACTTTTGGTCCTGGAGTCCTGGAGTCCGGGATCGAGTCCCACATCAGGCTCCCTGCCTGGAGCCTGCTTTTCCCTCTGCCTATGTTTCTGCCTCTGTGTGTGTGTGTCTCTCATGAATAAATAAGTAAAATCTTTAAAATAAAAAAGAGGTAACTTTCATAACATGTATCCATGAACATTAAAACTAGTTGTTAGATTTAAGTAGCCTTATAATTTAAGATTTATTTATTTTTTTATGATTCTATTTTTTTAAGTGATCTCCACACCCAACATGAGGCTTGAACTCATAACCCTGAGATCAAGAGTCACATGCTCTACCAACTGAACTGGCTAGGCGCTTCATAATTTAAGTTTTAACATGTAAATATTTATAGTTTGATCTTGTTGACAATGATTGTCAGAGCCTAGAATTCAACATCATTCACTGATTCCCATTCATGGCCCCAAAACACACATCATCATTACATAACTTACTTTTGCATCTTGAGAGAATCTTCTGCTTCTTTAAATCTTTGGCTCCTAAGCAATTCCAGGTTTTGTATCTTTTGATGGAAATTTAACTTTCAGACTAACATTTTTTTAAAAAGATTTATTTATTTGAGAGTAAGAGAGAGAACATGAGCAAGGAGCAGAGACCGAGGGAGAAGGAGAAGCAGACTCCCCTGCTGAGTAGGGAGTCAGACCCGGGGTTTGATCCCAGGACCCCAGGATCGTGACCTGAGCCAAAGGCAGACACTTAACAATGGACAGAGCCACCCAGGCACCCCTCAGATTAACATTTTAACTCTCTTCTTACCTCTTGACAAACTCTACTCTCAGATTTTTTACACTTCATCAATGCTTTTCTTTTCTTTTCTTTTCTTTTCTTTTTTTTTAAGATTTTATTTATTTATTCATGACAGAGAGAGAGCGAGGCAGAGACACAGGCAGAGGGAGAAGCAGGCTCCATGCAGGGAGCCTGACGTGAGACTTGATCCGGGGTCTCCAGGATCACACCCTGGGCTGAAGGCGGCACTAAACTGCTGGGCCACTGGGGCTGTCCCATCAGTGCTTTTCCTGATTTTTCATATCATTGTACTGTTAAAATCTGAAACCTGGGACACCTGGGCGGCTCAGTGCTTTTCCTGATTTTTCATATCATTGTACTGTTAAAATCTGAAACCTGGGACACCTGGGTGGCTTAGCAGGTAAGTGTCTGCCTTCAACTCAGGGCGTGATCCTGGAGTCCCAGGATCGAGTCCCACATCAGGCTCCCTGCATGGAGCCTACTTCTCCCTCTGCCTATCTCTCTCCTTTCTCTCTCTCTGTCTCTCATGAATAAATAAATAAAACCTTAAAAAAAAAAAAAAAGAAAATCTGAAACCTGCCTCAAAGAGATCATCTGATAAAAGAAACAAAATATAAAAATGATTATTTTGGAATAGATCCTGGGAGATCAGAGTTGTTCAAGATTCCCTATTGGGACCATACTTTATATTTTACTGCAATGTGTAATGATTATCAGCAAGAATTGCCAAAAATCCTATGTTGGGTGCTTTCGTAATCTCCAGTGACTGGCCAGAGAAGCTCCAAGAAAGTTTGGGAGTACATACCCTTTTTCATGCAAGTGCCCTCATAGAGTGAATTGTAGGAGAAATACCATTTATTTGAGGCCTTGCCTGTAGAAAGAGGCTGTCCTGGGAAAGCCAGGATACTCACTAGTTTGTGAATGTCCCTGAGAAAGAGTGACTTGTAAAGATTTTATTTTTTTAAGTCCTTGCCACACTCAATGTGGGACTTGAACCCACAACCCTGAGATCAGCTGAGCCATCACCTGAGCCAGCCAAGTACCCCAAGTGTGAATTTTTTTTAAAAGATTTTATTTATTCATGAGAGACACACAGAGTGAGGCAGAGACACAGGCAGAGGGAGAAGCGGGCTCTGTGCAGGGAGCCAGCTATGGGACTTGATCCCGGGACTCCAGGATCACATCCTGAGCCGAAGGCAGGCGCTAAACCCCTGAGCCACCCAGGGATCCCCCACCAAGTGTGAATTTTTAATCTGGATTGTACTTGAGTTTCACCAGCCTTTTTCATTGTATTTATAGGAAGTTGCAGCTGGTCGATCAGCAATCCTACCACCCCTGTTATCCTGAGTTTGGTTCTGAAGCTATCTATGGCTTTAGAATCTCACAAGTGATCTTCTTTATCATTTGAAAGAATCATCCTGTCTCCTCACTCTCGCTTTACAGTTTCCAAATATCACTTAGAGTTTTTTATTCAGCTGAGTAGCTCTATGGACAGCAACACCTATGAAGAAAGGGTTTTATCAAATATATGACTTAACACTATCATTTAAGAAGTAGATGTACTAAAATAGGCCAACTAATTTCTAGTTTTTAAGACCAAAAAACAAAAAAAAAAAAATACAAAGGTAACTAAAACTCCTTATTTAAAAAAAAATCACATTTTCTCAGAGATGTCCACAAACTAGTGGGTGTCCTGGCTATCCCATGACAGCCTCTTTCTACAAATGAGGACTCAAATGAATTGTAACTATCCTGGTGCTGCTATGAGGGCACCTTATATTTAAGAAAAGTGTAAAGTACTGCACTCGGTGAAAATATTTTACTGAGATTGAGTGGGGCTTAAGACCTTTCTTCCAAAAAAAAAAGACCTTTCTTCCAGAAAGAAGGCTTTGATTGTCAGGCATGTATTAAGTTCTGAAACTAAAGCTATATATTTGTGCTTATTAAAAATTATGTCAGTGGGAGGCACCTGGGTGGCTCAATCGATTGTGCATCCAACCTTGTTTTAGCTCAGGTCATGAGATCTCAGGTGATACACTGATGGTTGGCATTTGAGATAAAAATCCATTCAATATAGAGCCTGGTTGTTAATCTATTGCAAAATCAAAACTGAGAGCTGTGAATTTACTATATCTATTTAAAATAAATAACCTATGAAATACAGATTTTGGCACAGATAGAAATGGGACAATCAAAATCAATGGATTTAACCTGCATGCTTCATTTGCTCACAAACTTGTACACACTAATAGTCTACAAAAGAAACTATTATAGTTGGGATGTCTGGGTAGCTCAGTGGTTGAGTGTCTGCCTTTGGCTTGGGGTGTGATCCTGGAGTTCTAGGATCAAATCCTGTATTGGGCTCCCTGCAGAGAACCTGTTTCTCCCTCTGCCTCTCTCTGTGTGTCTCTCCTGAATAAATAAATAAAACAAAAACAAACAAACAAAAAAAACTGTTGTAGCAAAGAGAACTGCCTTTTTGATTTCGTCTGATTTCTTTGTTGACCCATTAGCATGTTGTCAGAAAACTGTCTTTTTGCAAACAAGCCTAAAATTATCCTTCCAAAGAGACCTAAGTAAATATTCATATAGAGGTCTAAAGAATTACTGTTCAACATAAATGTTATTCTAGAAAAAACTTAACTGCATAGGTTAGAATAACCATGTGTGACGTTTTCAGCCACTAAAGCACCAATTCAAAGAAATTTTAAAATTATTGTTTTTATGACAGTGGTCAGGAGAATTTTTGTTTGATTGAAGTATCTTATCATCTCTTAAAAAAAATTAAGTGCTAACATATAAAGCAGGCAAATTCTTCAAGTAATTTGTTCTTAAGTATGCCAATTTTTATAGATCTGAACAAGGAATAAGAAAAGAACTGAAATGAAACCAGAGGATAGACATGGGGGGAAAAACTGACCAATCATAGCTGGACAAATGCTACAATACTATCGTGGCCTGAACAGGATATTTCATTAAATGCATGAACAGATTAACAGGTGTCTGCTGATTTAGTATACTAACTCCCTTATATTGCTAAAATTCCTGCAACAATCAGTAGGCATACATGCAGTCTTAAGGAAAAGAGTACCACTTAAACATCAGCATTGGACACCAATTAAAGCAATCTTTAAAATGTTTTTATTATTCGCTATTACTGTGAATGAATATAAAATGTAATCAATCTTCCAAATGAAGAACTCTAGCCTTGTCCAAAGTTTAATGACTACTTGGGGGCACCTGGCTGGCTTAGTCAGAGGAGGAATAATTGACTCTTAATCTCAGGTCATGAGTTCATGCCCCACCTTGCATGTAGAAAAAACATT
This sequence comes from Vulpes lagopus, assembly GCF_018345385.1. NCBI lineage: Eukaryota > Metazoa > Chordata > Mammalia > Carnivora > Canidae > Vulpes > Vulpes lagopus. The sequence continues at coordinate 95,960,358 of NC_054826.1, read as the reverse complement.
TAATGACTTCTGCCCATTAGCTGTTCTCCCCAGGAAGTTTTCTGTTAACCAAATAGTGATTACAGTAATCTTTATCATTAATCAAATAGCCTTTGTTGTAACCTTTTTCTTTTCTACAAGAAGGAGTGCACAAGATTCAAACAAAATCTTCCTTGGCCACTTTGACTGTCAAGATCTTTGCACTTTTTCTACTAGTTTCTAACCGGCCAGGTTCCATTCAGCATAGTCATTACTGCCCTCTGACATGTTGTCACTTAGGTCACTTTCAGACTGTGAAATCATGACCCAAGCTAAAGTCAGAGGCTTAACCCACTGAGCCACCTAGGCACCTCTACCCTTTCACCTTCTTAATGTTGTATTTTGATGAGAAAACGTAGACTTTCTTAATTCTAGTAGAATTAGGTTTACCCATATTTTCATCTTTGGTTAGCATTTCCTTATGTCCTTTTAAAAAAGAAATAGACTATTTTTTAGACCAGTTTTAGGTTCATAGCAAAACTGAGCAGAAAGTACAGAGATTTCCTAAGTACTCTGTCCCCCCACGTAAGCACCACCTCTTCAACTATCCTCAGCCCCCACCAGAGTGGTGTATTTGTCACAGATGATGAACCTACATTGATACCTCATTATCATCTGGAGCGTAGAGTTTACATTAGGGCTAGTGTACATTTTCTGGGTTCTGACAAATTTATAGTGACATGTGTCCATCATGATAGTATCATACAGAATAGTTTCATTGCCCTAAAACTCCTGAGTGCTCTGTGTATTCATCCCTCCCTCCCCACGAACCCCTGGCAACCACTGATTTTTTTTTTACTGTCTATAGTTTTGTGTTTTCAGGAGTGTCCTATAATGGGAACCATACAGTATGTAGCCTGAAACTGGCTTCTTTCACTTACATATGCATGCATTAAACTCTCCATGTCTTTTCCTGGCTTGAAAGCTCCATTTGTGTGTGTCCGTGCACAAACTCAATGATATTCCATTCTCTGGAATTTTCAACTAATTTGGGTAAATGCCAAGGGGCATGATTGCTGATAAGAATATGTATAGTTTTGTTAGAAACTGCCCGACTGTCTTCCAAAGTGACTACCATTCTGCATTCCCACTAACATTGAATGAGAATTCTTGTTGCTCCACATCCTCACCAGCATTTGGTGTTGACCATGTCTTGGATTTTTGACATTCAAATAGGCATGTAAGGGTATCTTATTTGTTGTTTCAATTTGCGTTTCTTTGATGACATGTTGTGGAACATCTTTTCCTATGCTTATTTGCCATTTGCATATCTTCTTTGGTGTCTCTTCATATCTTTTGCCCGTTTCCAAACAGCTGTTTGTTTCCAACCATTTCCAAAAGGTTGTTTGCTTTCTTGTTGAATTTAAGAATGATATTTTGGGGGCAATTGGCTGGCTCAGTCAGTGGAGTATGCAACTCTTGATCTCAGGGTTGTGAATTCAAGCCCCATATTAGGTGTAGAAATTACTTAAGAAGTCTTTAAGTTTTGGATAGCATCCCTTTTTAGGACTTATGTATAAGGATCTGTTCCTGTTTCACATTCCTCCCAACTTTGAGGACATCAATCATGCCTTCTGCCCTAGCAGAGGTATTGGAACCTCAGTTCCTAGATTTTAGAGTGAATTTCAGTCTAAAATTCCATGGGGCATTAGTATGAGCTCACTCTGGCTTTGATTTCTCCCCCTCCCCACTTCTTAGGACCTCTGAGAAAACTTCCCTTAAATCAAAGATACAAAGTCTCACTACCCCTTAAGGGGATATGTGGGTGTGAATATGATGGGGCAGGAGAGTCACAGGGGCAGCCTAGAATAGTGGAACTACATACCTCCAATTTTTTCTTTTTCTTTTATTTTTAAAAGATTTGATTTACTTAGAGAGTGTGTGCTAGTGGAGGTGGCAGAGGCAGAAGGAAAGAGAGAATCCTAAGCAGACTCTCCCCACTCTGTGTGGATCTTGACACAGGCTCCATCTCATGACCTTGAGGTTACAACCTGAGCCAAAACCAAGAGTCAGATGCTTAACCAACTGAGACACCCAGGCCCCCCAAATGCCTCAGGTTTTTTTTTAATTTTTTTTATTTATTTATGATAGTCACAGAGAGAGAGAGAGAGAGAGAGAGAGAGAGAGAGAGAGAGAGACAGAGAGAGGCAGAGACACAGGCAGAGGGAGAAGCAGGCTCCATGCACCGGGAGCCCGATGTGGGATTCGATCCCGGGTCTCCAGGATCGCGCCCTGGGCCAAAGGCAGGTGCCAAACCGCTGCGCCACCCAGGGATCCCTGCCTCAGGTTTTAAACTGACAATTGCTGTCACCTAATTGCCAAAAAAAATATGTTGAGGATGGTGCAAGTATTCTAAGGAGTTTGGCCATATGCTCCTTTGCAAACACCATTATTAAATACCTTTCCTTGGGATCCCTGGGTGGCGCAGCGGTTTAGCGCCTGCCTTTGACCCAGAGCGCGATCCTGGAGACCCGGGATCGAATCCCACATCTGGCTCCCGGTGCATGGGGCCTGCTTCTCCCTCTGCCTGTGTCTCTGCCTCTCTCTCTCTCTGTGACTATCATAAATAAATAAAAAAATTAAAAAAAAAATAAATACCTTTCCTTTTCAGATGTGCGTTCCAAACAGGAGTATGACGAAAGCCATGTGATTACAGCCCGTCGAGTGAAGAAGGTATACTGGCAGAGTCAGAATGTGGGGCAGGCTGGTTATCTTACAGGAGGGTGGGGGAAAATGCGGGATATTATCCTAGATCCAGGAGGCAGCTCAGTGGTGGACCCTGTGGACAGCAGAGGTAGGACCACCCCTGTGCATCCACCAGGAGGGTCTCCCACATCTCTCACATATTCCCTAAGGTGTCCCCACCCGCTATGATGGCCAACAGCTTCACTGAGCAAATGTTGATTTAATTCCTTGTTGTGCCAGGCACTGTTCCAGACCTTGGAGGTGCAACAGAATACAAGATGCCCATGGTTCATTGTTTCCTGTCCTATTCAGGGAAGCAGATAATAATAAACCATCAAAATTATTACTATAATCCAGGGACACCTGGCTGGCTTAGACTGAAGGGCAGGCGACTCTTGATCTTGAGTTTGCAGGTTTGAGCCCCATGCTGCTGTAGAGATTACTAGAATAAATAAACTTGGGATCCCTGGGTGGCGCAGCGGTTTGGCGCCTGCCTTTGGCCCAGGGCGCGATCCTGGAGACCCGGGATCGAATCCCATGTCAGGCTCCCGGTGCATGGAGCCTGTTTCTCCCTCTGCCTGTGTCTCTGCCTCTCTCTCTCTCTCTCTCTCTCTGTGACTATCATAAATAAATAAATAAATAAAATTAAAAAAAAAAAACTTAAAAAAAAAAAGATTATGATCCAAAGATGGAAACCACTTCCCTTCCCTACTTCCCCACCCCTCCCCCATTCCATCGTTCAAAGAAATTATTTATTTGAGAGAGTGAGCAAGCACACAAGTCGGGGGGGGGGGCAGTGGGAAGTAGCAGAGGGAGAGGGAGAAGCAGACTCCCCGTCGAACAGGGAGCCTGACGTGGGACTGGATCCCAGGACACTGAGATCATGACTTGAGCTGAAGGCAGACCGTTAATTGACTAAGCCACCCAGGTGCCCTTGCTGGGAGATTTCACTCAGGCTTCCAGTTTCAACTATCCAACTGCCATTAGCCATCCTGTCAGTTTTGCTTCTAAGGTTATATCTGGCAAAGCTGACCCCTCCCCTTCCCATTGCTGCTGTGCTGGTATGCACTCCATCTCTGGCCCTTTGCCACGGGGCACTTGATAGGGAGCCTGGGCCCTGGCTCAGGCATTTTTCCAGGATAAGCTTGCTGCTTGGGGTCTGGCTCAGGGGTAGAGCATCTGACTGCAGGAAAAGCTCACTGCCTAACACTCTCCTCACCCCAAACCCATCATTACCTACTTTTTCTCCTTGGGGGTTTTCAACTCTCTGACTTCAACCTCTAGCCCATAACCCCCATTTCAGAACTTTCTCTGCTTTCTGCAGCTGGTTCAGAGCCTCTTTGTCATATATGGCTTTCAGTTTCTGGCTCCACTCTCAGGTTCTGCATATTCTTTGGATTCTGGCAGCACCCCCAGCTCTGGAAGAGACCTTCCCAGGGCCTCAGCCAGGCTGACACCTCTTGGCTCCCCTCCCCAACTTTCCTGCCAGCACGGTACCCCTGCAGGACTCAGCTCATGGCCTCCCTCTTTGGCTTCCCCACATAACATGCCTGCTTCTACTCTCCCCTGGCACCTCAACAGCATCGCCCTACTTCAAATATCCTTGGTTCTAAGATGCACATATTCCCCCATATTTTAACACTTCTGAAATTGAAATATATCCTACAATTGATCGACGCTTTAATGTGTATCTTTTCTCCCAAAAGTGATGTGGCAGAGATCCGTTCCTTTTCTTTTAAAATAAAGATTTATTTATCTTAAAGAGCATGAGCAGGAGGACAGGCAGAGGGAGAGGGAGGGAGAGAATCCACAAGCAGACTGCGGGCTGAGCATGGAGCTTGATGCGGGGCTGGATCTCACAACCCTGAGGTCATGACCTGAGCCAAAACCAAGAGTCAGCCACTTAACCAACCGAGTCCCCCAGGGGCCCCCTGTCTGTTCCTTTTCTGTGTAGCAACACCCCCCTTTTTTGAGGGGAACTCTTCTTCTTCCTGTTTAAACCATGGGAGTCTAATGGTGATCCCTAAGATAGTACCCAGATCCTGGCCTTGGTGATTGGCCATGGGCCGAGGATGGAAATAGCAAAGCAGAGTTGTAATTAGAGAGGGTGGCTCTTCCCCTTCTCATAGTGGAGTTTGGAGGGTGTGGGCATCTGTGTGTCACTGTGGCTGTGCCACAGGCCTCAGGACCAAGTAGTCCGAGAAGGTGAAGTCAGCGTGCAGGGGGAGCAGAGAGGAGCACCTGAGGGGGGAGGTCTGGGCTTTAGAGCCCTGGTTCAGGTTTTCCTGGGGACCAAGAAGTTTTATTATATACCAGCAAGTCCCTCCTTTCATGTTCACTCCTGACAGCAATGGTTTTTAAGTTGGTGGTGCCTGTAGCTTCATCAGGCTCCCTGCTCAGTGGGGAGGGAGCCTGCTTCTCCCTCTACCACCCCACCCCCCGGTTGTGCTGTCTCTTTCTTTGTCAAATAAATAAACAAATAAAATCTTTAAAAAATTGGTGGTGCATCTTCCAACTAACGGTCTCTTAATCTAGAAAATATAGTACACAGGCCCCATGAGCACACTGCTCTCTCAGGCCTCCAGATCTTTCTCTGGGAACATGAGAATGGGTGTGCCTTGTTCATCACTGTGTCCTGGAGGCTCGGTTGGGTCCCTGGCATCTGGGATGTGCTCTGCACCTGTTAGTTGACTAAAATGACCAGCTTGATGCTGTTCCTTCTGCCTGGAATGTTCTCCTCACCCTTATCCATCTGGCAGTTCACCCTCACCCTGCCACCCTGCACAGCCTTCCTGAGTTCTCCAGGCCAACTCGGGTGTTTCCCTGTGCCATTCTGAACCTCTATATTCCAGAACCCCACATGGTGTCAGCATAGAGTGGACCCTCAGCATATAATTATTGAGCTAACAAGTGAACATCCAGCCACATCTTCCTCTCCCACCTGCTCCACGTCTCTACTCCCTTTCCCCGTGCTCATTCAGAAACCCCCCTTCCCTCATTATCTGTGCAAACCCTGTTCGTCCTGAGTACCATTTCTCTCCTAGTTCCTCCAGGCAAATATGATTCCTCCTCTCTCAACCTCAGAAAATTTTCTGGTCTGTCCCTCCACAGGCCTTGCTTTACTGTCTTGCAGTAGAATCAATAAACACTTGCCCTGGCCCACCTGCAAATGCTCTTTCAGGCCATCTATGGCATCCAGACTGGGATGCAAGGGACAGAGTAGTGGGGGCCACCCAGCCAGGCCTCCTCGAGCTCTGGGACACTCTTGGGGATCCTGGGCATTGTCCTTGCTCTGGTGGTTTGCCTTTCTGGCAACTCAGCCACTCCCAACTACTCATGATGTCCTGGTTCCTGGTTCCTGTTGGCGCTTTCCTTCCTCTGACTGTATTTATAGCCACATGCCAGGTACTGTTCCAGAAGCACAGGGTACATCAGCGACTACAAAAGAACAAAAGTTCCCACGCTCACAGAGCATACATTTGAGTGTAAAGTCTGCCACATTATATCCACAAGCCTCCTGCTTGGTGCCCTTTTAATGCAGACTTGGCCCCCACGGCCAACCACCCTCACCCAGAGAGGAGATGCCATCAGTTTGGCTTCAGTTGCTCTGAGAGCATGTGTGCCAGGCCACCCAGTGGGCTGCGGGCCAGTTACTAGACCAGCTCTTTTTTTTTTTTTTTTAATTTTTATTTATTTATGATAGTCACAGAGAGAGAGAGAGAGGCAGAGACATAGGCAGAGGGAGAAGCAGGCTCCATGCACCGGAAGCCTGATGTGGGATTTGATCCCGGGTCTCCAGGATCGCGCCCCGGGCCAAAGGCAGGCGCCAAACCGCTGCGCCACCCAGGGATCCCTAGACCAGCTCTTTTTCAGCCAGGCACCATCTCTGGTCTGGTCAGCTGTGGTCAGCTTCCCTCACAGCGGGGCATGCGGGTGTGGAAGGTGCTCGGCATTCTGTATACTTTCAGGTCCCTTCTTGGCACTTTCATACCTGTAGTGTGTGGTCAGGGGAATAGGCACGGTCCTCCCTCCAGCTCCACCAGAGCTGGCGTGCAGGAAATATGTGCCCAATGGAACCCATCTGCCAACAGAACCTTTCTTGTGGTTTCTTTAGAAGGAAAATGAGTATCTTATCCCGGAGTCTGTGGATCTGGAGTGTGTGAAATACTGTGTGGTATATGATAATAACACCAGCACCCTGGAGATAATCTTACGAGAGCAGGACGAGGATGACAACTCTGATGATAGCAGACAAGGTAGGTTTTTACGATTGCAGCCAGAAGCACAGCTGGTGGTTATCAAACACTTTGCTGCATGCCGGGAACCATACCAAAGGCTCTCTCTGGGCCAGCTCCTGCAATTTTCAGAACACACCCATGAGAAATAGTAATGTCAAGAACTGGGGCAAGGCTGAGATTTTTTTCTTCCTTGCAAGATGACAAGTGAGCTTGCCACAGTCTCATGGATGCTGGCAGAAGACGTGCAGCTCCTGAGTCAGAAACAATGGACTTTATTCTTCAGAGCCCTGAAAGTAGCCAGAATGTCCTCATTTTCCTGCCCTGATGCCGAAGCCCCCATTCTCACAGGGTGACAGGAAGAGGGCCAAGTAAAACCTACCCACACAGTGGGTTGTATGACAGGAGAACCCGAAGCTCAGGGAATTTTTTTTTAAGATTTTATTTATTTGAAAGAGAGAGAGAATGAGCAGGGGGAGGAGACAGAGAGAGAGAGAGAGAGAAGCAGACTCCCTGTTGAATGTGGAGCCTGATGCAGGGCTCAGTCCCAAGACCCTGAGATATGACCTAAGCCAAAGTCAGTTGCTTAACAAACTGAGCCACCTGGGTGCTTCCATGGCCTGAATCTTTTATAATGGGAAGAAAACATGCCTGCTCCTGGCTCTGGAGGGAGAAATAGTCTATCTTCCAAGGCTCTTCGATATACAGATATTCTTGAAAGGCTAGTACCTTTGCTCACAGGACACATAGAAACCTGAGAGGCCTTCGAGAATGATCTCTATAGATGGGGAAATTGAGGCCCCGAAGGTGCATGCTGTAATTTACTCAAGGTCCCACACATGTTGAATTAGTTATTTATTGCCATGTAATGAATTACCTCCAAACTCAGTAGCTTGATACAGCAAACCTTAATCAACTAACCAGTACCAGGTTCTGGTAGACACAATGTGTCTCCTGAGATTGCAGTCAGGTACTGGCTTTGGTCGCTGTCATCTGAAGGTCTGACTGGGCTGGGATGATCTGCCTCCAAGGTGCATCACTCATACAAGTATGGCTTCCATTCCCCACCACCTCTCTGTAGAACTGCTTGGGTGGCCTTGTGACATGGCAGCTTGTCTCCCCAGAGCGAGCCAGCCAAGAGAAAGAAAGAGCTAAGGAAAGCCACATGCCTTTTGCAACCAAGTCCTGAGACCTCTGGTCACTTCTGCTATATTCTGTTCATTAGAAGGAAGTCACTGAGGACAGACTACCCTCAAGGAGTGGGGAGTCAGACTCAACCTCCCTTTATATTCTTTTAAATATTCTTTCTTGTATTTGAAAGAATTTGTGGACTGCTTTTGAAACCCTCACACCTACTAAGCAGTGGGGTTGGGATTTGAACCCTGGGCAGGTTGGCTGTGTCTGGTCTCCCAAGGCCTGGATAGTGGAGCTGGAGAGCAATGCAGTCACTCCAGTCCTGAACCCGAGCATTAAAACTTGGTCAGCTCTAATCTTCTTATCTGCTTTCTGGGGTGCCCCTGCCTTCTCCACCCAGCTCCTGGTTTGGGACAACCCCTTGCTATTGTCATAGGGGCTCTGCTGCTGGGGGCTCAGTCATGAATATGTGTGGTTTCCATGGGCCTGGGTGTTCACAGCAGCAGTCACTGGGTGGCGCTAGGCTTCCACCTTTAATAAAACCAGTCTTCACAGGAGGTCCTGTGAAATTGTGCCCTCTTTCCCTAAATTTACCGGATTGAGTTCCAGTCTGCAATCCTGGGATTGTACACTGAACCCTAAAACCACAGGAAACGGTGGCCAATAAAGATAATCCTGCCTACGTTCTATAAATGACCTCATGGAACCTCCATTCTCACTCAGTAGGAAATCACAACCACAAAACAACACAGAAAACCCAAACTGCATGCGCGTGCGCACACACACAGACCTTGTCCACTTAAGGTACTTTTCTCCTTTAAAAGGGCAGCTTTCAGGCAAACACAGAGTCTCTGGGGTAAAAGGCCATTTTGAAGTTTTTCTCCCCATTTCCTTCCTACTGTTAAGCACCCACCTCCCCGCCACCCCCCACACTCCCCCCCCACCCCGCAAGGAAATCTGGTTGTGGGCGGAGCTTCCATCACATCCTAGAAGCAGGGATCTGGCTCTGTGCAATCCTCTTCTGCTGGCCTCCTGGTGTGTCGCAGCTCATCTGTGTGGCCTTGGGTGGTGGGCCTCTGTCCTTGCTGTGTCCATGGCTGAAATGTCCCCATCCAGGGTCCTCACAGCCCTGTGCCCTCCTTACCAGGCTTTCCACGGGTGCTACTAGTCCTGGGGCTGCGGCTGCCTCTCTCTTCTCCAGCATTAGCTTAACCCCTCTCTGGCCCTGCTGGGGGTGTGTCTCAGGATTCCTGGTGGGAAACAGGGCACAGGTGGTTTTTAGCACCTCCCCCCCTACCCCTTGCAGACAGGAGTTTTAGTTTAGTTTAGTTTTGTTTTTTTAGGAGTTTTTTTTATCTTCTCATCGGGTTTTCTTCCTAAGATCCTGGAGAGCACCTTCCTTTGTCTTGTTCTCTGTGGTTCTTTCTCCAAAACTCCTTTTACCAGGCACAGGGCAGTCCCCTCCTTGTAGGAGAGAAATTTTCCTTATGTTAAATCAGCCTGCCTTCCTTGCAACATAGGAACTATAGACCCTGCCCTCCCCCCCAAAACTGGGCTCTTGATACATGTGGGTGGAGTTCCCTGGGCTGGGACCTTCACCACAGCTGTGGGGGGAAGCTTTGGGAATGTGGACATTTTAGTTTTCCTCCTTTCTGAACAAAGCCTGACTTTCAAGCCACTTGTCTGGCTAAGTAAGGACCAAAAGGAATTTAACTTAAAGCTCGCTGCTGAGTAGAGAGCCCCTTGGCCTGAGTTGTTACCCCAGTTCAAATTCTGCGAAGCCTCACATCATTGGAAAACTCAAGATTAATAGGATTAAAAGTGAATTTAATGTTAATGACCCCATTATACCTGTGGCTGGGTAGCCTGGGCCCCAGACTGTTCTCATGGCTTTCCCCTGGAATCTCTAATTGTCTTCCTGAAACTGGATCCAGGTTCTTCTTCCAGATACAGTCCTCCACATGGGTTTCAGGCCCCTGCTGCCCTCAGCAGCTCCTGCTGGAATTGGTTTTCCCTGGAAAGAGAAGTCAGAGTCCATGCCCTTCCCTTTCTCCTTTCAGCTGACTCTCCAACGCTGACAGAACCGTATTTGTCTTCAGGGTTCAGATCCTGGCCTCAGGATATCTTGGTTTAGCCTTAATAATGCAGACTTGCTGACCTATATATCTAGTTTGCATACAGTCTCCTAGTGATTCTGCAGAGCAATGAAGGCTTTTAAGATTAAATCAATGGCAAAACCACAATGAGCTATCCCTCCACACCCACTAGAATGCCATGATAAAAAAGAGGGCTACTAGCAAGCCTCGAGGAGGATGTGGAGAGATGGGAACACTCCCACTCCGCTAGTCACAGTGTAAAATGCATCAGGTGCTATGGAACAGTTTGGTGTTTCCTTCAAAAAGTTATACATAGAGTTATTGTATGATTCAATTCTGCTCTGAGGTACCTACCCAAAAGAGATGAAGACCTGTGCACACAGGAACCTGTCCATAAGTGTTCACACTGGCACCATCCACAGCAGCCAAGAAGTGGAAATGGCCCAATGCGCCTCGACAGATGAGCAGATAAACCAAAGATGGTAAAGCCACACAATGGAATAGTATTCAGCCCTAAAAAGAAATGGAGTACAGACACACACTATGACATGGATGAGCTTTGAAGACTCTATGCTAGGTGAAAGAAGCCAGATGCAAAACCATATACCATAGGATTCCCTCTGTACGAAATGTCCAGAATAGGCAAATCCATAATGAGAAATTAGTCTGCCTCAAGCTGGCTGTTTGAAGGGAAAGAAAGAGTGAAACCTATGCACAACTCTGTGAATAGACTAAAAACCATTACTTTACATACTTTAGGTGAATCGTATGGTATATGATATATGATGTATATGTACGAGAGAGAGATTTTCCTTATGTTAAATCGTCTTTCCTTGCAGTGATGTGGAGAGCTATAGAATTGAAGAGTTTACAGAAAGGAAAGATCAACTTACTTGGTAGCAAGTGGCTTTTTGAATTTTAGTCGTTAACACTCCTCTCCATTTAGATTTGCTTCGGGCTTCTAGACCGTTGCCTTACCAAATCAAGTGGCCATCAACTGGGGCTTTAGGCAAATGGTGAGCGCCCAGGGCACACTCAACTCTTTGGTCTCCACTCTTAGAACTGGTGCCTGGAGCTGCTGTGGAATGTGGCAGAGCCCTGGCCCAACTCACTCACCACCCTGTCTGCATTCTAAAAGGAGGCTATGAGTGCTTCTCGGCCATGTACCACTTCTTTCGGACACAGAAGATCATCTGGATGCCACAGGTAAGGTAGGGCACTGAGCACAGGAAGGCTCAGATGGAAGCATGGCCTTCCCCTGGGGACTGAGTGGTAGGGAGCAGGGTGGGAGAAAGAGGAGGCTTGTGACATGGGAATGATGGAAGAGATGTAGGAGACTGTGCTTGGGAAGTGGATCTGGGGCAGTCAGGAGATCCAGACCAGGAGGGTGAATTTCTCATTGCTGGGTTCAGGCCAGAGTTCACGGGGTGGTGAAGAGGTCGTCCCCATCCAGAAAACAAGGGTCCCAGGGGGAGCTCTGGATGGCAGGCCCTCACCAAAGACAGGCAGGGGTACCATGATCTGAGGCTGCCTGTCCGTTCTCAGCTGTTGGGACCTACAAGCCCTGGATGGTCCAGAGGACACAAAAAGGATCTGCTAACATGATCTCTGCCCATGAGGAGTTCTTGGCTAGCAGGAGAGACCGGGGCACCCCAGGTGTCTGGAGCCCAGAGGGGAGGCACCTCTTGGAGCTGATCAGAAGGGCGTGGAGGGTGGCTGAGGAGGGCATGGGGTGGTCATGGCTGACGGGCAGGAGCTGGTCCCTGGAGGGCATCGTGCAGTGTGTGGGGCTTATTGAAGAGTCTGATGCAATGGGAGGTAGACCTGGCTTCATTCTTTCCAGGAATTAACTTCTGCTCTTTGCCCTTAGCAGCACCCTGGGCAGATTCCAGAAGTTCTGGTCACTTTCAATCTAATCCTAAAATGATAGGGAGAATGTGCATTAATTAACTGGATCTTTCAGAGATCCAGAATGAAGTATTTATGGGCTAAAACAATATGACGTCTCTAATTTCCTTCAGAATGATTTCAGGCAGGTGTTGGGAAATGTGGACATGGGTGAGGGTAGAGCTAAAACAAAGCAGGCCATTAGCTGATGATGGGTGATCGACCCAGGGATTTATTATACTGTTCTCTCCACTCTTGCATATTTTGAAATAATCTCTTAAAAGGGAAGAAAAGCAATCAGTCCAGTATAAGTGAGGCTAGTTTAACATTTCAATCTCAGATTTGAGTCAAGTCTCATTTCTTCCCATCCCCTAGAGCTGGGCAGTCTTGCTGGGGGTGAGAAGGGTAAGAGGTGTGGGTTAGCTGAAGGGACTTCTCCTCTTTGCCCTGCTCCTGGGCCTGTGACTTGGGTGCTAGGGGTCCAGAGTGGGGCCTGTCTTGTGGGACTGCTATCTGTCAGCGGTGGGGCAATGCCTTCTCACTCAGGTCCCGCCTGGTTCTGTATATTGCTGGTAGCCTTGGCTGCTGGTTTCCTTGTGGCCCGATTTAGGGGCCCTGTCTGCTACTAAGGATCTTTCAGAGAAAGCCAGCTGGGGCTTCCTGCCAGGAATACCGCCAATTCTTCATTTTACTTTGTTAGCCCATGACTCCTGACCATATCCGCACTCCCTCAGCTGAATCACTGAAGGGACCACAAGGGAATGATGGTGGGGAAAGATGCCCAGGTGGACCTCCTACCCTTGCTGACTCAGCAGCTCTAGCCAGCCTGTGGGAAAAGGCAGGGATACAGGTCTGAGGTCCTATGTGTTCCTGAATCCAGGGTAGCTACCTCATGTCTCCCTCCTCTCCTTCCTCTGAGATAATCACACTATGATTTTCAGCTCCACAGGTGTACCACCAACCTCTCCATCCTGCCAGATATTGCTCACTCCTAGAGGAGCTGCCCTTACTGGCTTTTCAGTGTACAAAATAAGTGTTTCTCTGTAAACATCCTCATGCTGATAACTCACCTCCTGCCCTTTAAAAAAAAAAAACAGCTTTAGTAAGGTATAATTGATGTAGGATGATCTGTACATATTTAAATGTACATTTGGGTCAATGTTAACATGCGTATACACCTGTGACTTGTCCTTGCCCCATCTTACATAGATTGGGAAGAGGGGTGGCTGGTGGCTGCTGGTGGTAGCTAGCAGGGCCTATGTGGGCTGAGCTCTGCCCTAGGTGTCTATGGCCTTCCTTAGAATGTAGTCACCTAGCATGTATCTCTTCTTGCTTTGAACCTTTGTTAGTAACTCAGGGGCAAGAATGGAAGCCCCCACTCCCCTCTTCCCCACTCTGACACACTGTAAAGCATAGGTGTCCCTGCGGCTCCCTTGGAACTCCTTCTAGGAGGGCACTGACCTTTGGGCTTTAGACAGAGAGACTTCTCATTTCCTCTTTTTTACACATGGTATCTGTTAAATAAGATTTCACTTGGAACAAAAGGTTTCTGTGAATAAAACATGAAGCCAGCACTAGAGAGAGATGGTGGTGAGTCCTGGGTGGCTGGTGCAGTCAGATTGCACTTGAGAAAGATAATCAGTGATCCTGGTGTGGACAGTAGACCCATGAAGGGCCAGGTAGGTCTGGGGAAGGTGGAAGGCAGCTAGCGAGGAAAGACACTTAGGCGGTGGCACTGATTAGATACAGGGGGAGGGGAGTGAGGATGGGGACATAGGGGAGGGAGGGAGGAGCCTCGAATTGGTGCCCTGGTTCCCAGTGTGGGGACACAGGAGGCCTACGTAGTGTGGGGGAGGGCAGTGGGCTCAGTTTGGAATCCTCATCAATGTGGATGGCAAAATCATGTCATCTCGAATTAACATGCGCTTGCTCTTTTTTTTTTTTTTTTTTTAAGATTTTTATTTGAGAGACAGAGCACGAGTTGAGTGGGGACAGAGGGAGAGGGAGAAGAAGACTCCCTGCTGAGTAGGGAGCCCAGTGCAGAGCTAGATCCTGGGACTCTGAGATCATGACCTGAGCCAAAGATAGACACTTAACCGACTGAGCCACCTAGGTACCCCAACATGCACTTGCTCTTCACAGCATATTTTTCCCTGCCATGCAGCCACAGGAAAGGAAGCTGGTTCCTGAAATCAGGAAGAGTTAATACATCTGTTTCGGGTGTTCAGTGAGATTTTCTGGATGAAACTACGAGAGTTTCCTTTGGCTCCAGCAAGTTGAGCCTCCCGACTGGGGTCAGCCTGAGCCCTGGGGAAGCTTTGGGTTATATCAGGCAGACTTGCCTGCAGGTGAAGAATCACATATCCTCTTCACACTTGAGAATTGGCTTGGCTTGGTGTCTGCTCCTTGAGAAAGGCTTTTTAAAAAAATATTTTATTTATTTACTGGAAAGAGAGCACAAGCACGGGGAGCCATAGGCAGAAGGAGAGGGAGAAGTAGACTCCCTGCTGAGCAGGGAGCCTGTATGCAATGCAGTGTGGGGCTCGATCCAAGGACCCTGGGATCATGACCTGAGCCTAAGGCAGACACTTAAGCAACCGAGCCACCCAGGCACCCTGAGAAAGGCTTTTTGAGGTTCACAGCTTGGGGAGGATGTGGGCTTGCAGTGGGTTTGCTGGGAGGGGAGATGTACTAAGGCCAGAAGGCTTGGAAGCCTCTGAAGTGGACAGTAGCCTGCAGTACTTATTTCCGAGTCAGACTTGGAGCCAGAGGAATTTTAGAAGTAGGTTTGACCTTTGAAAATTCCATGGGTCAGCATTTACCATGGAAAACTCATGCAAAAAAGGGACCTCTAAAGAGATCATATTGGAAACAACAGTTTATACGTTAGTGGGGTTTTTTGTTTGTTTTCTTGTCTAGTTTTTATTGTACTCAGTATCACAAGTCATTTTCAACCCTAACCGACGACAATCAATGTAGCCACTGTGTTATCTCAGACATCTGGGCTTCAAAAAGGAACTAGTAGGGAAGTTTTTAGCAGTTCCCCAAAGGTATACTTTGAGAATACTCTTAGACTGGCATGCTTTACTGTTTTCCAACTAGTTTATAAATTATTATTTGGTAATTTTTTTTTTCTAATTGCCCGTTGGACAATCGGCAACAATCTCAGTCTTTCTTTGGAACAATCAGATTCTGTAAATTTTCCCCTTCAGTTTATTGAGAAAGAATTGACATATAACATATATAAGTTGAAGGTGTACAATGTTTTTTTTTTTTTAATTTTTATTTATGATAGGCACACAGTGAGAGAGAGAGAGGCAGAGACACAGGCAGAGGGAGAAGCAGGCTCCATGCACCGGGAGCCTGACGTGGGATTCGATCCCGGGTCTCCAGGATCGCGCCCTGGGCCAAAGGCAGGCGCCAAACCACTGCACCACCCAGGGATCCCGAAGGTGTACAATGTTAATTTGATACACGTACATATTGTGAAGCGATCACCAAATAGGGTTAATGAACCCATCCATCACCTCACCTAATTACTATTTTTGTGTGTGTGTGGTGGTGAGAACATTTAAGGTCTACACTCCCAGCAACTTTCAAATATATAACGCAGTATTGTTAACTAAAGTCCCCATGCTGTACATAAGATCCCCAGAACTTGGGCCTCTTATATCTGAAAGTCTGTACCTTTTTAATGAACATCTCCCATTTCCTTCATTCTCTGTCCCCTGGCAGCCACTGTTTTACTCTGTTTCAATGAATTTGGCCTTTTTAGATTATACATATAAGTGAGATCATGCGGTCTATCTGACTTACAGGCATTCCTTGGAAGTATTGTGGGTTTGGTTCCAGATCCCTCCAATAAAGCAAATAATGCAATAAAGGAAGGCAAATTACTTTTTTTTTTCTGCGTATCAAATTTATGTTTATTTATTTTTAAAGATTTTATTTATTTATTCATTAGAGACACACAGAGAGAGAGGCAGAGACCCAGGCAGAGGGAGAAGCAGGCTCCATGTAGGGAGCCTGATGTGGGACTCGATCCCGGGGCTCCAGGATCACACCCTGAGGGGAAGGCAGATGCTTAACCACTGAGCCACCCAGGCATCCCTCAAATTATGTTTAGACTATACTTGTAGTATGTTAACTGTGCAATAGCATACATCTGAAAAAAAAATAGACACACCTTCATCAAAAGTACTATATTACTAAAAAATGTTAAACATGGGGATCCCTGGGTGGCTCAGCGGTTTGGCGCCTGCCTTTGGTCTGGGGCGCGATCTTGGAGTCCCAGGATGGAGTCCCGCGTCAGGCTCCCGGCATGGAGCCTGCTTCTCCGTCCTCCTGTGTCTCTGCCTCTCTCTCTCTCTCTCTCTCTCTGTCTCTCTCTCTGTCTCTCTCTCTGTCTGTCTCTCTATCATAAATAAATAAATAAACAAATTTTAAAAAATGTTAACCATTATCTGAACTTTCAGTGGGTCATAATTACTGATCACAGATCACCATAATATGTATAATAATGATGAGAAGGTTAGGAATTTTGTGAGTATTACCAAAATGTGAAAGAGATATGAAATGAGCAAATGTTGGAAAACGTCACTGATTGACTTGCCTGATACAGGGTTGCCGCAAATGTTCAATCTATAAAAATTGTAGTATCTTTGAACCAAAATGAAATGAAACATAATAAAATGAGATGTTCCTGTATTTTGCTTAGCTTAATGCCTTCAAGGTCTACCCATGTTGTCACAAATGGCAGGATGCCCTTCTTTCTCATGACTGAATAATGTCCTGTTCCATACACATGCCACATTTTCTTTATCCGTTCATCTGTTGATGGACACTTAGGTTGTTTCTGTGCCTTGGCTACTATGAATAATGCTGTAGGGAACATGGGAGATACCCCCTCAAAATAGTGATTTCATTTCCTTTGGATATATACCAAGAAGTGGGATGGCTGGATCATATGATAGTTCTATTTTTAAGTTTTTTGAAAAAAACTCCATACTGTTTTCCATAATGGCTGTAATTAGCAAGTTTCTTT
This sequence comes from Vulpes lagopus, assembly GCF_018345385.1. Taxonomy (NCBI): domain Eukaryota; kingdom Metazoa; phylum Chordata; class Mammalia; order Carnivora; family Canidae; genus Vulpes; species Vulpes lagopus. Next base: position 95,943,259 of record NC_054826.1, on the reverse strand, counting down.
ACTGCCCTTTACTTCTCCTACCTTTACTTGGTAATGTACATTGTGAATTTCTGAGGCAGGGATATCCTAGGTACTGCTTCCCATTCTCTAAACTACCCCCTTCCCCCTTTTTAAAAGACTTTATTTATTTGGGAGAGAGAGAAGAGAGCACGAGTGAAAGAGAGGAGACAGAGGGAGAAGCAGGCTCCCCACTCAGCAGGGAGCCTGTCGTGGGGCTCGATCCCAGTACCCTGGGATCATGACCTGACCCGAAGGCAAATGCTTAATGGACTGAGCTGCCCAGGTGCCCCTCTATCTTTTTTTCTTTCTATATTTTATTATTTCAAACCAGGTGAACAATTCTATAAAACATATGAAAAAAGCGAGGAAGCGTTTAACGCTGAAGGACCCAGGCCTGGGCAAGGGCATAAGGGGCATGGCCCTCAGCAGGCAGCTGCGGTTCCTAGGTTAGCTCTAAAGAGCTACATTTAGGTTAATGGAGCCAGGGCCCAGGGCCACTGGGATGGGGCCCTCGGTGATGTTGGCACTTATCTGGAACAGCCCTTGGAACCTAATTCTGTGGAGGGCAGGGCAGGGAAGGGCAGGGGTGCTGCCCGCACGGGTTGCAGGGGGGTAGACAGCAGAGGGATGGGTGTAAACATGCAGACACACTCAAGGCATGGAATCACTGGAAGGGGGCTGGGTGGGCGCTGGTCAGGATCTGAGAGTTTTAAATAGTTTTTTTCTTAAAAATTTTCTAGGTTTGCCATTTTGTCTTTTTTTTTTTTCCTTTCCTTTAATTTTTTTAAAAAGCTATGAGAATGAGCAGGTGGACTGTAGTCTCCAGGAATGGTGGCGTCTCACACATCTTGTGCTTTTTCCTTTGGGGCCTCTGAGTGGCTGGAGGGGTGGGATGGTCAGGAGGCTCCCTGTAAACATTTGGACTTGGGCTGGGTCAGGGGCTTGTGTTGAGTGAAGCCAGGGGTCTCAGGCTGAAGAAGTGCCTCTCCAGACACAGGCCTTGGGAGACCCAGCATGTGTTCCCCTCCCCCGTCACAGAATAAGACAATGCCCGGGAGCAGATGCCCAGGAAGGGGGTACTTCGGTCATTCCTGGAACCTAGGACAAGGGGCAGCTTCAAACAGGGAGGCCTGTGGCAGTTCCTCCTCGAGTCTCTGGAACTGAGAGAGGGGACAGGGGAGCCAAGAACAGAAAGAGGAAAAGGGGGGAAGCAGCCGGGGAAGGTGGGGGGGTGCAGGCAGGGAGCATGGTCCTCTTGCCCCTGTCTTCCTCAGGAGCTGGGGGAGCAGTTGGCAGTGGCCCATCCAGGCACCCCTCTAAATGCTTTTTTCACAATGCATTGCAAGGGACCTCTATTTCCTAGGACACACTTTGGGGAAATGTAGGAATAATCTTTCTCTTTGTATCTTTGTTTTTCAAAGAAACCCCAATTTTTCTTATCATAACTTTGGACCTGGAATTCCAGTGAGCTCCCATTTAAGTGGTGTCCTATCTTCCTTACCTGTCTATATCAGAACTCATCAGAATTTATTTGTTAATGACTGATAGGCTCTATGTGAGTAGTTTTAGTGTTTTCTCTTTTTTTTTAAGAAGGTGTTAAAATTCTGGTGGCCTCCAAAAATAATACAATATAATTATGTTATTAATAATGCAATGTTATTAATAATATAATTTTTATATATGATTATATGATTCAAGGGCTATCCCTTCAATAATATGATATATAATAACATAAGGCTGTTCCTTCCCACCTTCCCCCTCCCTCTACTGGATATACTTTATATTTTTACAGTTCTGTGTCAAGGGGTATTAGATGCACCCAGAAAATTACACAGAGATCCCATGGAGGAAAGTGGGATGTAAGTGTTCAGAAGCAGCATGCTGTCCTAAATGGCTCTGTCCTATTACTGCCAGCCTTCTAACTCCTTATCCAAGTCTATCTCATTCACTGTTCTGGATTATCTTTCTAATGCTGAGCCACATTTCAAGAGACAAAAAACAAACAGAAAACAAACAAAACCCCGACAAGAAACAAGAAGTTTCCTCCCTGGGGAAAGAATATCCTATTATATGATACATAGCATATATATTCTATACAGCAGACTTTCTCCCTCCCTTTCCTTAGGAACTGGATGCCTTTCAGCCCTACCCTGCTGAAATAATGCCAGGCAAGATCTACCTGGGCAATTTCAGGCAAGCCTGCGACCCGAAAATTCAGAAGGATTTGAAAATCAAAGCACATGTCAATATCTCCATGGAGACAGGGCCATTGTGAGTAGAAATACACTTGATTTTTAAAAATTAAGCATTTATATAAGATTCCTAGTGTTGTGCATTTATAGAGCTGAAAGGGCTTTCGAAGTCAGCACATACTGGAATAGGCTCTGTACTTACCTTCATCTGTGTCTGGCTTGTAATCTATTTCCTGGCTTGGCTGTGGCATCTGCTGCCTCTGAGACCCAATACTTACCCTTCAGATCTCACCAAAAGTAATGCTTCCTGGGTATTTAACATTGTGGTACAGAGTATTCCATTTTACCTTGCTTTGCTTATCTCAGGCCCTCTGAAAAATGTCCCCTGTCTTAGTCTATTGGAGCTGCAACAGCAGAATACCATAGACTGGTGGTTCATAAACAAAGTAAATTTATTTCTCATCAGTGTGGAGGCTGGGAAAATCCAAGATCAAGTCACCAGCAGATTCGGTGTCTGGTGAGAGCTTGCTTTCTGGCTCATAGACAGCCCTGTTTTTACTGTGTCTTCACATGGCAGAAGGGGCCAGAGGGTGATCTGGGACCTCTTCTACAAGGGCGTTAATCTCATCTGGGAGGGCTTCACCCTCATGACCAGATTTACAGTCCCACTTTAAGCAACCCCAAAACCTCAGATAAAACATTAAAACAAGGGTTTCCAGACAATGGCCAACAGGCAGCATAGGACATTGATTCCTGAGAGGAGGGAAAATAATAAGAAGAGCCCTTCAGTTGATCCTACTTATTGCTAGGAGACTGTTTGCAGGTCACAATACAGGAAACAGGCCAAGACAGATCCTGTCATTCCTTCTGAGTTGAGGGTACAGAGTTGAGAATTCAGAGGCTAAGTTGGCTAGAATTTGCAAGAGAGGGCTGCATGGAGAATAGAGAGCTGAATATAAAGAAAAAACTCTTAACATCTGTAGAATGCCCCCTGACTCTTCAGCTGAGTACTGATAAGCACACACATGTGAGGAGACAACTCAAGGCTGGGAGAAAAACCAGTAGAAATGAACAAACAGTACAATCCCCAGAGATTATGTAGGGCTAAGAGTAGTTTGCATTTCCAATCAGAATAGACAAACCCACAATATACTAGGCATCAAAGAGGGCACTGAGAAAAGTGCTGCCTCGGTTGTGAGGAAAAACTATCTCTAGGCTAGGTATGAAAATGTCTGAGATGAAACATACACTGGATGGATTTCATGACAGATTAGACACTGCAGAAGAAAAGACTGGTGAATTTGAAGAACTACTAGTAGAAAGTGTCCAAAATGAAACCTAGGGAAGAAAAAGAAGAAAAGAAAGAACGTAAGGAAGACAAGAGAAGAGAAGAGAAGAGAAGAGAAGAGAAGAGAAGAGAAGAGAAGAGAAGGAAAAACCAAAACAGAATGTCAGTGAGACTGAGATAATTCAAGAGGCTGAACATGTGTAAATTAGAATCTCCAAAGGAGAGGAAAGTGAAAAGACAGAAAACATATTTAAAGAAATGATGGTCAAAAAATTTTCTAAATTTGATAAAAGCCATAAATAAACAAAAGTTATCACCAGAAATAATAATTATGTAGATAAATATAAAATACTTTCACTGTTGCTTTTATATCTCTTCAAAACATAATTGGTCACGTGGGGCACCTGGATGGCTCAGTTCGTTAAAGAGTCCAACTCTTGACTTGGGTTCAGGTCATGACTCAAGGTCATGAGACTGAGCCCTGTGTCAGGCTTGTGCTGTGCCTGCCTGCTCAAGATTCTCTCTCTCCCTCTCCCTCTGTCCCTCACCTCTCTAAAACAACAAAAACAAAAAAGACCCCCCCCCCCCAAAAAAAACCATCATTGATCACAGAAAAAATAGTAACAGTTTATTTTAAGATTATAGCATATGTAGAAGTAATATGTATGCCTGAAGTTTACTAAGGCAGGAAGAGGCAGGATAAAAGTATACACTTGCAAGATTCTTACTCTATTTCCATAAAGTGGTATAATGTAATAAAAAGTAAATTAAAAGATGGGGGCACCTGAGTGGCTTAGTCAGTTAAGCATCTGCCTTTGCCTCAGGTCATGATCCTGGGGTCCTGCTCAGTGGGGAGCCTGCTTCCCCCTTTCCCTCTGTTATTCTCCCCACTTGCTTATGCTGTGCTGTCAAATAAATAAAACCTTTAAAAAAAAAAAGAGTTAAAGATGTGTTCTGGAAACTCTAAAGCAATCACCAAAAGCTAGAACAAAATGATAAGTAAAATAGTTGTAATTAATAAGACAAAAAAAGAAAATGGAATCATTAAAAAATCCAAAAGAAGGCAGGAAAAGAAGAATAAAGATGAGATGAGGCCAATAAAAAACAAATAGCAAGATGATCATATCAATAATCACACTAAGTGCAAATGGTCTAAATACCTCCAATTTAAAGGCAGAGGTGTTACAAACTCTACAAGAAACATACTTTTTTTAAAAAAAGTTTAAGTAATTTTTGCACCCAATGTGGGGCTTGAACCCATGACCCTGAGATCATGAGTTGCATGCTCCTCTGACTGAGCCAGCCAGGTGCCAGAAATGTACTTTTTAAATACAAAATGAAGATAGGTTAAAAAGGGTGGGAAAAGATACTTCAAGCTAATTAACTAATTAAAAAAAAAAAAGACAAATCACCAACTTTTGGAGTGACTCCATTATTAGATAAATTGAACTTCACAGCAAAGAATACTACCAGATATAAAGAGGTCATTTCATTATGGGAAGGTGGGCAATAATCTAGACTCTAGATTCTAGAGAAATTCACAATTATAACTAGATTTCAACATCTCTCTCTCAAAAGACATGTTAGGTTAATAGGTTATAATTTCAAAGACTAGGAGAGTAAATTTGCCTAATTGACAATTATAGGACACTCTACCCAGTAAAAGTAGCATTCTTCTGGTCTTTGAATGTGTTCTACAGTATGCATTCTTTTCAAGAGAACGTGGAACGTTTTTGACAAGATAGAGTATTCTGTGCATTAAAACAAGTATCAAAAGAAAAAAGAATTTGTTATAAAAAATTATGTTCTCTGATTACAGGGGAAAAAGTTAGAAGCCAATAAGCCAAACAAGATATCTGAGAAGAATCCCAAATGTTGAAACTAAGTAACAGACTTCTAAGTAGCTTGTAGATTGTAAAGAAACCAAAAGGAAAGTTAAAGTATTTTGAGCTGAATGAAAATTAAAAAAACAAATCAGAATTTGTGGATGCAGCTAAAGCAATGCTTAGAGGGAAATTTAAGCCTAAATGCCTATATTAGAAGAGTCTCAAATCAAATCAAGGACCTAAACTTTCACCTTAATAAAAAAATGAGAAAAAGTAAACAGGAGGAAGGAAATGACAATGGTAAGAGCGGAAATAAGTGGAATAGAAAACAAAACAATTTGAGAAACGCAATGAAAACAATAACTGGCTCTTTGAAAAGAGCAGTAATATTGCCAAAACTATACCAACTGATCAAAAAAGAAGACAAAAATTATCAATAATAGGTATAAAAGAAGGAACATTTTCACTTTGGACCCTACAAATATTAAAAGACATTATTTTGGCATTTATCCCACAGAAGTGAAAACTCAAATTCATACAAAACCTATACATGAACGTCCACAGTGGGTATTCAGCTGGTGAATGGTTATACAAACTGTGGTGTACACATATCATAGAATACTACTCAGTGATAAAAGGAATGAACTATTGACATTGCAAACTTGGTTAAATCTCTAGGGAATTAACACAATCAGCATAAGAATAAGGCAGTCCCAAAAGGTTATATATTATATGATCCCATTTATGCAGCATTTTTTGATCTCATAAAATTATATAAATAAAGGACAGATTCGTGGTTACCAGAAGTTAGGAAAGCTAGAGGGTAGGAGGTATGGTTACAAAGGGCAACATGAGGCATTGTTGGCATTAGAACTGCTTAGTATTTTGACTGATAGTGGATGTGAATCCACCCAGGTGATAAATTTGTATAGAACTTCTTTTTTTTTTTTTTTTTAAGATTTTGTTTATTTATTCATGAGAGACACAGAAAGAGACAGAAACATAGGCAGAGGGAGAAGCAGGCTCCCTGCAGGGAGCCTGGTGCGGAACTTGATCCCAAGATGCCAGAATCACAACCTGAGCCAAAGAGACGCTCAACCACTGAGCCACCTCGGCACCTCTGTATAGAACTTCTTACATACACCACACGCACACACAATACAAGCAAAACTGGGGAATACAGTTGATAGATTGAATACACTTGATAGAATACAGTTGATAGATTGTATCAGCATCAGTATCCTGGTTGTGCTATTATAGTAGAGTGTGACCATTGGGGAAACTAGGCAAAGTGTGCAGTGGATCTCTCTGTATTATTTCTTACAACCACATGTGAATTTATGCTGATCTCAGTAAAATTTTTAATTAAAAATTTAAAAATAATTAGGAAATATTATAAGCAATTTTATGCCAATGCACTTGAAATTTCAATTAAATGAACCAATTTCTTGAAAGACTCAAGTTATCCTCACTGAACAAGAAATAGTTCATCTAAATAGCCCCCATATCTATTAAAGAAATTGAACTAATAGTAAAAAAACTTTTCACAAGGAGGACTCTACAGCCATATGGCTTCACTGGTGAGTTCTGCTGAACATTTAAGGAAGAAATAATACCTGATCCACACAGTCTTCCAGAAGATAAAAGAGGAGGGGACACTTTCCTATTCAATTATAAGACCATCATTACTCTGATACCCAAACCTGACACAAACTTTATAATAAAGGAAAACCTCAAAGCTCATGAGGATGGGTACAAAAATTCTTGATAAAATTTTAGCAAATTTGATCCAAAAATATATTAAAAAATTTACTCTAAAATTATATAAAAGGATCCAAAATTTTAGCAAGTTTGACCCAAAAATATGTAAAGAGATATACATGACCAAATGTATTTCTCCCAGGAAGATAAGGTTAGTTTAACATTAGAAGATCAATGTAATTTGCCATATTAACAGACTAGAAAAGAAAAAAAACTTAAATTATCTTCAGAAAAGATACAGAAAAATGGCACCCCGCAGTTGCTGAATCTGTATTTTTAAAAAAGTTTACATGGAGGGGGACACCAGGTGGTTCAGGTGGTTGGGCATCCACTTTTGATTTTGGTTTCAGTCATGATCTCGGGGTCTTAAGTTCAAGCCCTGGGTCAGGCTGTCTCAGTGAGGAGTGGTCTTCTCTCCCTCCACTCCGCCCTCCTGCTCACGCTAGCTTGTGTTCTCTCTCAGACAGATATATAGATAGACAGATAGATAGATAAAATCTTTTTAAAAAGCTTACATAGAAGGAGCATTTATAAAACTTGACAATATTATAGTCCATACAGCAAGACTCAACCAATTTTAGGAGATTTAAAATCACATAGAGTTGCCTTTCAACCACTATGGAGGGATCCCTGGGTGGCGCAGCGGTTTGGCGCCTGCCTTTGGCCCAGGGCGCGATCCTGGAGACGCAGGATCGAATCCCACGTTGGGCTCCCGGTGCATGGAGCCTGCTTCTCCCTCTGCCTATGTCTCTGCCTCTCTCTCTCTCTCTCTCTGTGACTATCATAAATAAAAAAATAAAAAAATAAAAAAAAAAAAAGTCAACCACTATGGAATCAATGTACAAAGCAATAACTTAAAAATATAATCAGAAAATTATTGGAAACTTAGAAACAGATGTTTATTTTTATTTATTTATTTAAGTATGCTCCATGCTGGGCATGGAGCCCAGTGTGGGGCTTGAACTCACAACCCTGAGATCAAGACCTGAGTTGAGATCAGGAGTTGGACACTCAGCTGACTGAGCCACCCAGGTGCCCCTAGAAATAAATTTTTAGGGCAGTTCGGGTGTCTCAGCAGTTTAGTGCCGACTTCAGCCCAGGGCATGATCCTGGAGACCCGGGATCGAGTCCCATGTCAGGCTCCCTGCATGGGACCTGCTTCTCCCTCTGCCTGTGTCTCTGCCTCTCTCTCTCTCTCTGTCTCTCTCTGTCCCTCTCTGTGTCTCTCATGAATAAATAAATAAAATCTTAAAAAAAAGTAAAAGAAAACAAGAAAAAGATGCCTATTTTAAAAAAAAGAAATAAAAATTTAAATAGCATGGATTAAAGAAGAACTCATGATGGAAATTATAAAATATTTTCAACTACATAATAATAAAGATATAATGTGTTAAAACTTGTGGAATGCAGTTAAGCTGTGGGCAAAGAGAAATTTATAGCCTTAAATATATCTATTAAAAAGAAGAAAGGCTAAAAATCAACTAGTTAAGCATTCATCTCAAGGACTGACCAATGGAACAGCAAACTAAACCCAAAGAAGGAGAAGGAAGGAATAGTAGAAGCAGACTATTGAACCAGAAACAATGAAACAGAGAGGATTGAGAAAGTCAAAGTAGTTAAAAACAAACAAACAAACAAACAAACAAACAACTAATAAATCTGGGGCCTCTGGGTGGCTCAGTTGATTAAGCGGCTACCTTTGGCTCAGGTCATGATCCCAGGGTCCTGAGACTGAGCCATACAACCTGCTCCCTGCTCAGCAGGGAGTCTGCTTCTCCCTTTCTTTCCCACTTGTGCTATCTTGGTTGCTATCTCTATCTCTGTCTCTCTCTCAAATAAATAAATAAAATCTTAAAAAAATAAATTACTGGAATAAACAGAAGATATACTGTGGTTATAGATTAGAAGCATCCATTTTGGGGGCACCTGGGTGGCTCAGTTGGTTAAGCATCTGCCTTTGGCTCATGTCCTGATCCTAGGGTCCTGGGATGGAGCCCCATGTGGGGATCCCTGCTCAGGGGGAAGTCTGCTTCTCCCTCTCTCTCTGTTCTTCCTCCATCTTGTGCTCCCTCTCTTGGATAAATAAATCTTAAAAAAAAAAAAAAAAAAGAAAACATCTATTTTGTAAAGATCTTGGTTCTTGTCCAATTGATCTACAGGTGCAGTGTAATGCCAATAAAATTCCAATAGATTTTAGAGTAATTCTATAAATTATATGGGGGGATCCCTGGGTGGCTCAGTGGTTTAGCGCCTGCCTTTGGCCCAGGGCGTGATCCTGGAGTCCGGGGATCGAGTCCCACATCAGGCTCCCTGCATGGAGCCTGCTTCTCCCTCTGCCTATGTCTCTGCTTCTCTCTCTCTCTCTTTGTTTCTCAGGAATAAATAAATAAAATCTTTAAAAAAAATAAAAATAAAAAAATAAAACTTATATGGAAGTGCAAAGGGCAAAAATAGCTGAATATCAAAGAACCTGAAATGAGAAACTTGCTTGACCAGATACCAAGTGGTAAGAAACAGTAACAAGAAAGGCATTGTGATATTAGTGCAGTTAGAATACACCAATGGAGCAGAATACAGTCCAAGCAGACCCATGCATATTTAGACACTTAAATTTTGACAGATTTTCTCCTACATTTTCTGATAAAAGTTTTATAATTTTAACTTTAATAGTGATCCATTTTGAAATAATTCTCACATATGGTGCCAGATGTAGAGCAAAGTTCATTGTTTTGCATATGGAAGCCATTGTTTGTTGAGAAAAAAAGATGATCCTTTTCCTGTTGATGGATTAGATACCTTTGTTGGAAACCAGTTGGCCATATGTGTATGGTATTATAACTGGATTCTTGATTCTTTTTCGTTGGTCTGTGTTTTTCTTTATATAAATTCCATACTCTTGCCTTACTGTAGCTTTATAATTAATCATGAAATCAGGTAGAGCTAGTTCTGTGATTTTGTTCTTTTTCAAAGTTGTCTCCTTTGCATTTCCAGTAAGTTTTGGAATCACCTTGTCAATTTCTACAAAAAGCCTGCTGGAATTTTGATTGGGATAGAATTGAATCCATAGGCCAATTTGGGGAGAACTGACATCTTACTAACTTTGAGTCTCCTGGTCATGAGCATGGTCCATCCCTCCATGTACTTTGTCTTTCATTTTTCTAGAAAATGCTTTATAGTTTCCAGTGTATAGGTCTTGTACATCTTGTGTCAGATTTCTTCCTAAGTATTTAATATTTTTGAGGTGGTTATAAATGGCATTTTTAAAATTTCAATTTCTGATTATTATTGCTAGTATATAAAAATACAGTTGATTTTTATATAGTAACCTTGTATCCCTCCACCTTCTCTATCTAGATTCCTCCTACATTATGAAGCTTTCCCCAGCTCCCTCAATTTCTCCCTGCCCTTCTTCTCCAGTATCACATGCAGGTCTTTATCCCCAAACCTAGCTGATTGGACTGGGGCTATTTGTTTCTGTATCTGCCTCCCCCATCAGACTGGGAGCTCCTTGAAGCTGGGAGAGGCTGGTCCTATTTGATTCAGCTTGTGTCCACTAGGGTCCAGCCTAAAGTTTGGCACACAATAGGGATTGAGTGAGTGTCTGAAGAAAGAATGAATAGATGGATGGATAGATGGGGGAGGGAGAGAGGGATAGATTGGGGGGAAAGATGGATGGATTGGTAGATAGGTGGATGGATAGGTGGGTGGATGGATGGATGGACAGTTGGACAGACGTGGGTGGGTGGATGGATGAATGGATGGATGGGTGGGTATATGGATGGATGGATGGATGGATGGATGGATGGATGGATGGACAGATGAATGGACAGACAGATAGATGGGTGAGTGGGTGGATGGGTGGATGGATGGATGGATGGATGGATGGATGGATGGATAGTGGGTGGACAGATGGATGGATGGGAATTGTTCTTGTATTTGCTGAAACTAAACCAGACTGTTTTTGTTTCTAAATCTACTATAGCTTTCTGCATGCTACAGTAGTCTGCATGCCCCTGAGTGTCACCAGTAGACCCGTCTTCACAAATAACATTGCCCAAGTACTTACTACATGCCACACATTCTGCAAGCTCCTTGCAGGCATCCTCTCGTTCAACATGCCACACACCTCCTCTTCCTCCTGTTTCTCCCTTGTCTGTGAAGTTCTAGCCACTCTGATCTCTGTTGTTTCTCAAGTCCACTAAACATACTGCCTCTCAGCACCTTTGCCCTTGTGTTCTCCCTTACCCAGAACCTTCTTTCCCCCAGATAGCTGCCTGGCTTGTTCCGTCACCTCCTTTAATTCTCTGCTCAAAGCCTCCCCTGACTTGAGATGACTCCCCATCTCAAATAGCCAGCCCACCACTCTCCATCTCACTTCCCTGGCTCTCTCCATTTAACATAGCAGGCTTATTCTCCAAGCGCTTTACATATTCCCTCCCATCCTCATTTGACTTTCTGCAACAGGTTAATAATAATGATGTCACATTTATCGAGTGTTTACTATGTGCCAAGCAGACTGCCAAATGCTTTAATAGATCAAGTGACTTAATCTACATGACACCCCTATAAGGCAGATGCTTGTTTTCTGAGACAGGCTCAGTTATTTGCCCACCTCTCTGTGATGCTAGCTCAGCATCCCTTCCCTGCAATCCTGCTGCCGTACATGAGGACCACTCCAGTGGGGCTGTGGGTGAGTCTGCCTGACTACCTGTCCTTTCTTTCTGTTCAGTTTCATAAACGATGATGACAACCTTCTACACATCAAGATAGAAGATTCCCTGGAAGCCAACATTTTCCCCTTTTTACGGCACCTCTGTCACTTCCTGGGTAAGGAGCCATCAGGGGCCAGGCAGCAACTGGCCTGTGCCCAGGAGCCAGAGGGGCTATGCACCTTGTCCGCATGCCTCTTCCTGATTGTGAGGAGAGGAAGGACAGGGCCCAGCCAAGGCCCAGGACAAGCTCACCTCTCAGGAGCCCTCAGCAGTGTGGACAGCTACATGTTTGCTTTGGGGGACATGGGGCCAAATAAGAGCACAAGATTGTAGATTGGATGCCCCCTATTATAACCCTGGGTAGACTGCTAGGCCCCATTCGGGACTGGTCAAGCCCCAGTCCTGGTCTCACTGTGCCTGTTGGGAAACAGGTGTGCTAGTCCACTGTGTGGTACAGATGTCCAGGGAGGCCTGCTCTGGGCTGAGCTCTGGGGACTCAGAGGTGAATCCTGTGCCATCCGGGCATTCCTGTCTGGTCAGCAGGGTGGGGTGGAAGAACCATCCCAGCTCTGTCTCCTCAATCCTCCCAGTGTGTGTGCAGTGCCCTTCTGGCTGTCCTACCACACATGTTAGTGACCGCTCATTGAAGGTAGAATCTTCAGTCATTCCGGGGATAGAGCCAGTTGGCTAGAGAGAGTGAGGTTGAGCAGGGTCAGGGGCCCCACCCTAGGACCACCTGCTCCACACTGGTGCAGTGTCCAGCTCGCATTGCTGCACAGGTGCTGGAGAATGATGTGTCCGCCCAAACATCCCTTATTTGCCTTGGAGGTGGCAACTATCACTTGACTAGTATCTGAGATTGCAACTATCCACACGTCCCACCATGGGATGGCAGAGACCTGTGGCACCAAGGGCCCCTCCCCAGCCCTTACTTGCTCGGTGGCTCTGGGACAGGCCTTAACTGCTCTGTGCTTCTGTTTCCTTATCTATATGATGAGACACTTGGCCTTCATCATCTTGAGGTCCTCCTCCAGAGCTGATAGTCTGTGATACCACGTTTGATATTTTATCTCCCGTTCTTGGGGGTACCTGGACTAGCCTAGGATGCCAGCTTAGATTTCCTCCCCACCCCTCACTGGGCGAGACCCAGCCTCAAGAGCATTATTAAGTGTTGATAGGTGACATCTCTGTGCCAGGTGCTGGGCTAAAGCCCAGCACAAAATCTTATGAGGTAGATAGTCTACTGTTGCCTTGTTTTCTAGATTATGGAATTGTGACTTAGAATAACATGCTCAGGCCACACAGTTTGAGAATGGCAGAGCCAGGATTCATACCCAGGCTGCAGTGTCTCCGTCAGCACCCAAGTGCCCTGGGTGGTGGTGGTGGGGGGGCACTATCCTTTCATTCCACCCCGAGAGGCCAACGGGTAGCCTAGACGCTTGGAGAGCCAAGAAAAGGCCTTTGCATGATAAAGCTAAACACCCAGTGTGATTCTCTTGAAGTGCCCCTTAGGTCTAGTGTCCTCATTTGCCAGGTGACAAAACAGTGTCCTAGAGAGGTCACATGACTAACTGAGGCCATGGTGTGTGATGGGTCCAAACTCACTCCTGGGCCTTGGGCCCACTGAAACTGGTCAGCTTATAGCACCTCACACCCACACCTACCTTCATCTTGCAGAAATTCATCTCCAGCTAGGCTCGGTCATCCTGGTCTTTTCCACACTGGGTATCAGTCGCAGCTGTGCAGCCATCTTGGCCTTCCTCATACACTGGAATGAGCAGACCTTGAAGGTATGCATTCCCCAGGCGAGGGTCAGACTGCAGCTACATGCAGCAGACAGGGTCAGAGCTGGACCAGGGAGGAAGGGGGCCCCAACTGGGGGTGGGGGGTGGGAAGAGAAGGGTCTGGGAAGAGAGCTCTAAGTCCAGCGCTTGACCCAGCATACCACACACAAGGGCAAGGTCCCGAGGGTCTGGGTCAGAGGCTGAGACTGTACGTTAGAGGTCTGGGACCTGGGAATATGGGACAGTCACCAGGGGCTCAAGCTGGGGAAGGCCATGGCCAGCAGCACCATCCGCATGTCCTCTGCTGCTATCAATCCTTCTACCAGCCTTCGTCAGGCTTCTCCAAGGGAGGTACGTTTTGGCTATTGCTTGGAGCCAGGGAACTGCAGCCCCAGCAGGATTCCCAGGGCACTTGCTCCCTTTACCCAGACTGACAAAAAGGGCAGGGACCTGTTGCCACAAACCCTGTGAAACCAGGGCTCCAGATGCCAAGGGCAGCACCTTGTCCCTGCACTAGGTAGGAGATGGCAGCTTGCCCTAAGAGGAGGCACAGCTTGGGCGTGACTTCAGAGATCTTTGGTGGGACGAGAAAAAGCTCCCATGTACCTCCAGGATTGTGCTTGAGGGTCAGAGAAGGACCATGGTCAGAGCCCATTGCCAGTGGTTTTGGATATTGACCCCACGTGCTCTTTGGGGGTGAAACTGCAAGCTAGAAAGAGTCTTGGATGGCCAGCGATTCTACCTGTAGGTACATCCCCAAAGGGAATAGAAGCAAGGGCTCAGGTGTTTGTAGAGCTATGTTCATTAATAGAAATGTTGTTCACAATAGCCAAGAGGTGGGAGCAACCCAAGTGTCCATTGACAGATGGAGGGATATTAAATGAATGGTCTATCCACAGTGTAATATTACTCAGCCTTAAAAGGGAAGGGCATTTTGATACCTGCTGCCACACAGATGAACCTGGAAGACATTATGATGAGTGGAATAAGCCAGTCACAGAAGGACAAGTAACTGTATGATTCTACTTATATGAGGTCCCCAGACTCATCAGATTCACAGACTTGGGAGGTAGCATGGTGTGTGCCCAGGGAAGGGGACAGTGGGAATGAGGAGTTGTTTAATGGCTATGGAACTTGGGTTTGGGAAAATGGAAAAAACTTCTGGAGGTGGATGGTGGTGATGGTTACCCAACATGGCAAATGTACTTAATGCCACTGTATATCCAAACACCGTTGAAATGGTATGTTTTCTGTTGTGTATATTTAAAAAGAAAAGCATCTAAGGGCAGAATCACAGGCCCAGAGCCCTGTTTTCTCACCCCCCAAGAGTTGAATTGTCAGGGATCCTTGCCTCTTGGAGTATTTTGGTGTGTGCTGGGGGGAGGGAGTGATGTTGCTGATAAATCTGGGGAAGGACACCTGTGCTGTTGCTCCTGTAGAGATGCCTCTCCAGCCACCTCCCCAGGAACAAGCTCTGGCTTGCAAGCGGCCTCTTCTTCTCTGCCTTGTTGAGCTGGAATGTAGAGAAGACCTGGAGCTGGCAGGAGGCAGGCTGAGCTTACTGCCTGCAGAGGAAGTTCTAGGACGTGAGCTCCCCTGGAGTTTGGATGGGGCCCATTGTGCTCCCTGGCTTCTTGATTGCTCACAGTAAGGTCTGGGCTCAAAAAAGATCGACAGCCTTGCAACTCTGATATTTAGGGGTGCTTCCTGGCCCTGACCAGCAAGTCACAGTCTTCTCTTGGTTCATATCACAGGCAGATATCACAGCTGCTTCCAGAGCCAAGGCTGGGGGAGAACAAAGAAAGAGGAACCCCATCTGGTTCCTCTGAGTTTTCCAGCAGTGAGGGCCCATGCAGGTCTGCCCCCTGACCTTTACTCACCCCTGCACAACTCCAGCCCATCTGGGTGTGGCTGTCCTGATCAGTGGGCAGACAGGTGCTTGGGCCCTCGAGGACCAGCCAGCCCTTGCTCTCAGGAAAAACCCTGGGGCTCCCATCCTGGGGCAGCGATCTTTGTCTTATGTACAGGGAAGTCCTGTTGCTGGGCATTGTGCCCTGAGATGCCATCTAGATAACTCTTGATAAATAGAGCTGTGGACAGGAAGGACTGCCACTGTGACCTTGCTGGGTCCTTTCCAGGCCAAGTCCGGTGTGGTGGTTCGATTTTCTTGCTGACAAGCAATGCCCTGGATTGTTGACAGAGGTTGACCTGGGCTCCACTCTGCTGCTGCCTGGGGTCCAGAGAGATGTTCCTTCCTCCTTGTTGTCTGTGTGGTCCTGGGTCCTCCTCAGTGCATTCGGGAAGCTGTGCCCCTTGCTGTTGTCAACTTAGTGGTGGTAGTCAGAGCCCATAGGACTGGCAAAAAAGGGTGTGGGCCACTCTTGAGCAATATACTGCTTCCTGGGACTTATGGTCCTCACTCAGTTCCTCAGGCGATATCAAGACCAGGAGTGGGAAGTTGAGGAGTGAACTGGGAATAACCTGGTGCCCCAGGGCCATCCTGCCTGTCGTAAGCTTTCAAAACTTTGGTACGAGGTTGTATGGGCTCCTAGAGCCAGCAAGCCCTTAAGAAATCTATTTCTGTTCCTTTAAAGTACAAGGAGTAACTTTATCCTGTAAAGATCTTCAGAGGAAAAAAAAAAACAACAACAAACCAACTCCTGCGGCATTATAACAGCTAACATTGGTGGAGTGCTTCCCGCTTGCGGTTATGAGTACTTTATGTGTAATGAAAACACAGTGACCCCATGGCATGCTGTTATTTCCATCCTGCAGGAGGCTCATAGAGGCTGACTAACTTGCCCACGGCCCCACAGCTTTAAGTAGCAGAGCTGGAATCCAAAGCCACATGACCCCGGTTCAGAATCTGGGCTTTTCACAGGGCCCTAAGGCAGCAGGAGGGGAGCAGTCTGAAGGATGGGTGTGTGCTTGCTGCTGCCCCTTAACAAGAGGTATCCGGCCATGACCCTTCATCCTTCTATCCCACTGGTGTTTGCTGTGAGTCCCAGCAGATACTTTGTGGGCTGGAAAAATGGGTTGTGAGCAGTGAGCGTGGGGAGCTATGGTTATGGTTTGTCCTCAAGGGCCCAATCTGACCAGGACTTAGTAAACTTTAGAACTACATAGCTGTGCCTGGGGTACCACCGATTTTTTTTTCATATATATAATGGCAAAATACACATAACACAAAATTTACCATCTCTGTCATTTTTAAGTATATAGTTCAGCAGCATTAAATACATTTACATTGTTGTGCAACCAATCTCCAGAATCCTTTTCTTTCTTTCCTTTTTTTTTTTTTTTAAGATTTTTAAAATTTCTTTATGAGAGATACAGAGAGATACAGTGCGGGCCTTGATCCCAGGACCCTGAGCCTAAGGCAGATGCTCAACCACTGAGCTACCAAGTGTCCCCACCCCCCACCCAAAACCCTTTACATCCTGCAAAACTGAAACACTATACTCATTAAATAGCAACTCCCCATTCTCCTTTCTCCCTGTTCCTGGCAGCTACTTTCTGTGTCTATAAATTTGACTACACTAGGTACCTCATATAAGTGGAATCATACAGTATTTGTTCTTTTGTGTGACTGGCTTATTTCACTGAGCAGAATGTTCTCAAGGCTCATTCATATTATAACATATGTTCAAATTGCCTTGCTTTTTGAGGCTGAATCATATTCTGTTGTATGTAGTATTCATTCACTGTGAGCCCATCTGGGCCTGGTATCAAATCCAAAATATTATCACCAAGACTGATATCAGGGAGCTTACTGGATATGATTTCTTCTTCCTAGAAGATAATGGTTTCAGGTCTTAGATTCAAACCTTTAATTTTAATTTATTTTGAGTTGATTTTGTGTATGGAGTAAGGCATGATCCAGTTTCACTATTTTGGATATGGCTGTCCAGCTTTCCCAATGCCACTTATTGAAGAGACTGTCTTTTACCTGTTGTATATTCTTGTTTCCTTTGTCATAAATTAATTGAAAATATATGTGTGGGTTTATTTCTAGAGTGTTTTGTTATATTGATCTATGTGTATATTTTTATGCCAACCCCATCCTGCATTGATTATTGTAGGTTTGTAATATGGTTTGAAATCAGGATGTGATGCCTCTAGCTTTTTTTTTTCTCAAGATTGCTTTAGTTATCTGAGGGTCTTATGGTTCTGTACAAATTTTAGGATTGATTGTTCTACTTCTGTGAAAACTTCCATGGGATTTTTAAGTTTTTATTTATTTATTCATGAGAGACATAGAAAGAGCCCGATGTGGGACTCGATCCCAGGTCTCCAGGATCACACCCTGGGCTGAAGGCGGTGCTAAACCGCTGAGCCACTGGGGCTGCCCTTCCATGGGAATTTTGACAGGGATTGTGTCGAATCTGTAGATTGCTTTGGGTAGTATAAACATTTTAACACTATTAATACTTCCAATCTATGAACATGGAGTATCTTTCTATTTCTATTTATTTGTGTCTTCTTCAGTTTCTTTTATCAATATCTTACAGTTTTCAGTGTACAGGTTTTCACCTCCTTGGCTAAATTTACCCCTGGTATTTTATTCTTTTTGATGCAGTTGTAAATGGAACTGTTCTCTTAATTTCTCTTTCTGATAGTTCATTATTAGTGCATAGAAGTATACCTGATTTTTGTGTATTGATATTGTATACTGCAATAATAAATAAAATCTTTTAAAAAATAAAGTGCTAAAAAAAAGTCCCCCACTCTTATTATATTGCTGTCTATTTCTCTTTTTAGGTCTGTTAATATTTGCTTTATGTATTTAGGTACTCCTATGTTGGGTACATAAATATTTACAAATTTTTCATCCCCTTGTTGCATTGACTCCTTTATCATTACATAATGACCTTCTTTGTCTCTTATTAGAGTTTTTGTCTTAAAATCTATTTTGTCTGATATAAGTATGGCAGCCCCCGCTTTCTTCTGGTTTCCATTTGCACAGAGTATCTTTTGCTGTCCCTTCACTTTAAGTCTGTGTATGTCTGAACATCTGAAGTGAATTTCTTAGGCAGCATATAGATTGGTCTTCCTCTTTCTTTTAAATCCATTTAGCCACTCTGTGTTTTGAATGGAGAATTTAGTCCATTTACATTTAAGGCAATTATTTATAAGTATGGACTTACCACCATTTTGTTAACTGTTTTCTTAGCTATTTTTATAATTCCTTTTTTCCTTCTCTTGCTTTATTCCTTTGTGATTTGGTGATTACCCATAGTGGAATACTTATTCCTTTCTCTTTATTTTTTGTGTATCTATGATACGTTTTTGCTTTGTGGTTACTATGAGGCTTACATAAAACAATGTAGAACAGTCTGACTTCAGTTGCTAACAACTTAAGTTTTTGGGTTTCTTTTTGTTTTTAGATTTTATTTATTTGATAGAAAAAAAGAGCACAAGCAGGTGGAAGAGCAGAGGGAGAGGAAGAAGCAGTCTCCCTGCTGAACAGGGAGTCCAACGGGACTGGATCCCAAGACTTTGGGATCATGACCTGGGCTGAAGGCAGACACTTAACTGACTGAGCCACCCAGGCACCCAATAACAACTTAAGTTTGAACACAGTCTAGAGCTCTACATCTTTACTACCCCCTTCCCCAATGTTTTATGGTTTTGACATCATAAGTTACATCTTTCTGTCTTTTATATCTTTAAAGAATTATTGTAGTTTCAGTAATTTGTACTACTTTTGTCTTTTAACCTTCATGCTAGATTTATAAGTGAACTTACCACCTTTACATTAGATTATTCTGAATTTTACTTTCCTTCCTTCCTTCCTTTTCTTTTCTTTTCTTTTCTTTTCTTTTCTTTTCTTTTCTTTTCTTTTCTTTTCTTTTTTCTTTTCTTTCTTTCTTGTTCCTCTGCATTGTCTTTGAGTCGACAGATCCTTTCTTCCATTTTGTGTAGTCTGTGGTTGAATCCTTAATGTTATATTTTTTCAGCTCAGTTACTGTATTTCTCAGCTCTACAATTTGTTTGGTACTTTCTGATGTTTTCTGTCTCTTAGTTGGAAATCTCACTTTGTTCATGCATTGTTCTCCTGACCTTAGTGAACATCTTTATGACATGAACTCTTTATTAGTTAAATCACTTGTCCCCATTTTATTAAGAATTTTTTCTAGGACATCTGGGTGGCTCAGTGGTTGAGCGCCTGCCTTCGGCTCAGGTCATGATCCCAGGGTCCGGGATGGAGTCCAGCATTGGGCTCCCTGCGGGGAGCCTCCTTCTCCCTCTGCCTAGGTCTCTGTCTCTGACTCTCTCTCTGTGTCTCCTATGAATAAATTTTATTTATTTATTCATGATTTTATTTATTCATGAGAGACACAGAGAGAGAGAGGCAGAGACATAAGCAGAGGGAGAAGCAGTCTCTCTGCAGGGAGCCCAATGGAAGACTTGATCCCAGGACCCCGGGATCACAACCTGAGCCAAAGGCAGATGCTTCAACCACTCAGCCACCCAGGTGTCCTCATTAAGATGTTTTCATGAGGTTTTAGCTTTTTCTTTCATTTGCAATGTATTCCTGTTTTTTCCTTTCCCTGACTCTGTTTATTTCTGTGCATTAGGGAAAACAGCCACCTTTCCCAGTTCTGAAGGAGTGGTCTGGTGTAGGAAATGAACCTTATGGTTCAACTCTTTACTAGTTCTTGGTTTTCTCTCAAACCTTTTCGATTTTCCGAGCAGCCTGTTTTGTTTTTAGTGGTGGTCAGTATTTGAGGGTTTCAAGACCTGTCAGTTTCCTAAAGGGGGAGGATCTCAGTCTACACCTGGGTTCAGGCTGATTGGAAGCCTGACTGTGAGAGAGCAGCTTTAAAAGTCTGCAAATACACCTTTTTTTAGGGGAAGACTGGAAGATAGGCATCTTTGTCTGCTTTTACTGAGCCCTGGGACGATATAGCCAGTTAAGAACTATTTCTTATTTCACTGCTGTCCTATTGAACCCAGAAACACAAGCTCCACTGGCCATCTGCTTTCAGTTATTTTGGGTATAAACCCAGAGTGGAATTGTTGGATCATATGGTAATTCTATTTTTACTTTTTTGAGTAATCACTATACTGTTTTCCATGGCAGCTACACCATTTTAAATTCCCACCAACAGAGCACCAGGGTTCCAGTTTCTCCACATCCTTGCCAATACTTGTATTTTCTGTTGTTGTTTTTTTATTAAACAGTAGTCATCCTAATGGCTATGAAGTGGTATCTCATTATAGTTTTTCCTCTTTATTGTGTTAAAATACACATTATATTTACTGTCTTAACCATTTTTAAAAGATCTTATTTATTTTGCAGAAAGAGAGAGCATGTGCAAGCAGAGGGAAGGGCAGAGGGAAATAGAATCTCAAGCAGACTCCATGCTAAGCCCACATGGGGCCTGACATGGGGCTTGATATTACAGCCCTAAGATCATGACCTGAGCCAAAACCAAGAGTTGGCTGCTGAACCGATTGAGCCATCCAGGTGCCCCTTAACCATTTTTTTTTTTAAGTTTACAGTTCAGTGGTATTAAATACTTTCTAGTGTTGTACAGCTATCACCATCATATATCCCCATAACTCTTTTCATCTTGTAAAACTGAAACTTGATACTTATTAAACACCGACTCCTCATTCTCCTCTCCCTCAAGCCCTGCAACCACCATTCTACTCCCAGTCTCTATGATTTCAACTACTCTAGGTACCTCACATCAGTGGATCACACAGCATTTGTCCTTTTGTTGACTGGCTTATTTCATTTCTGATAACGTCCCTAAGGTTCATCCATGTTGTAGTGTGTGTCAGAATTTCCTTCTTTCCAAAGATAGAATAAGAGTCCATTGTGTATATATGCCACATTTTCTTTTTCTATTCATCCGTTGATGGAAACTTGGGTTGCCTCCATGTTTTAAGTATTGTGAATGATGCTGCTACAAATATGGGTGTATCAATATCTCTTCAAGACTCTGTTTTCAAATTTTGGGTAGATACCCTTAAGTGGAGTTGCTGGATCATATGGTATTTTTAATTTTTTGAGGGATCCCTATACTGCTTTTCCACAGTGGCTACACCATTTTATACTCCCACTAACAGTACACAAGGGTTCCAATTCCTCTATATCATTGCCAATGCTTGCTGTGTTCTGTTTATATATATATATATATAATAACTATCTTAATGGGTGTGAGGTGGTATCTTATTATAGTTTTGATTTGCATTTTCCTAATAATTAGTGATGTTGAGCAAATATTTTCATGTGCTTATTGACCATTCATGTTTCTTCTTTGGAGAAATGACTATTCAGGCTCTTTTCCTATTTTGTAATTGAGTTGTTCAGGGGGTTTTGTTTAGTTTTAGGAGCTCTTTCTATATTCTTCATATTAACACCTGGATATAAATCAGATACATGATTTGGGAGTTATTTTCTCCCATTCTGTGGTTGCCTTTTCACTCTGTTAATTATATTTTTTGATGCATACAAGTGTGTTATTTGTATTTGTATTGTAGTCCAATTTGTCCATTTTAAAAATTACCTGTGCTTTTAGTGTCTTATTCAAGAAATCATTGCCAAATCCAGTATTATGAAGCTTTTCTCCTATGTTTTCATCTAAGATTTTTATAGTTTAAGCTCTCACAGTTAGGTCTTCAATCATTTTGAGTTAATTTTTGCTCATGGTGTGAGGTAGGGGTCCAGCTTGATTCTTGCATAAGGATATCCAGTTTCCCCAGCATCATTTGTTGAAAAGACTATCCTTTCTCCTTTGAATGGTTTTGGCCTCCTGTTGAAACCATTTGGCTGTTATATCCTATTCCTTTGGTCTAAATGTCTATCTTTATGCCAGTACCACACTGTTTTGATTACTGTAGTTTTGTAATAACTTCAGAGATTTGAAATCAGGAAGTACGAGAATTCCAGGGCTGTTCTCTTTTTTTCAAGATTGTTTTGGCTATTTGGAGGTCCCTTGAGATTCCATATGAATTTTAGCATGGGTTTTTTAATTTCTGCAAGAAATGCTGTTGGGATTTAGTAAAGATTGCATTAAATCTTTAGATACTTCGGGTAGTACTGACATCCTAACAATATCAAGTCTTCCTATGTGCATAGGATATCTTTCCATTTATTTCTGTCTTTTTGTTTCTTTCAGTCATGTTTCATAATTCTCAGGGTACAGGGCTTTTACTTCCTTGGTTAAGTAAGTTTATTCCTAAGTATTATATCCCTTATGATGCCAGAGTAAATGGAATTGTGTTCTTAATTTACTTTCTTTTTAATTTTTAAAGATCTTATTTATTTATTTGAGAGAAAGAGATCGAGCACAAGCACGAGCAGGGGGAGAGGCTGAAGCAGGCTCCCTGCTGATCAGGGAGCCTGATGCAGGGTTCAGTCCCACAACCCCAGGACCATGACAGATGCTTAACCAACTGAGCCACCCAGGTGCCCCTAAATTTACTTTTCAGGTTATTCATTGTTAGTGTATAGATATGCAACTGACTTTGAGTGTTGATTTTGTGATTTGACAACGTTGCCAGATTCATTTATTCGGACAGATTTTTTGGTGGAATCTTTAAGATTTTCTAAGCATAAAATCATGTCATCTGCAAACAGAGGTAATTTTACTTCTTCTTCAATTTCTATGTATCTTTTTTCTCCCTCCCTCCTTTCCTTCCTTTTTGCTCTGGTTAGGACTTCTGGTACAATGTTAAATAGAAGTGGTGAGAGCTGGCAGCCTTGTTTTGTCCCCGATCTTAGAGGAAAAGCTTTCCATCTTTCACCACTGAGTGTGATGTGACCTGTGGGGTTGTTGTATGGCGCCTTCAGTATGTTGAGGTGCATTTGTTCTCTTCCTAGTTTGCTGAGGCCCCACTTTTCCTTTTTCCTTTTTCCTCTGTCCTCAATCCAGATGTTAAACCAGCTTGTCCTTTTCCCTCCTGCGTTCTAAGGTAGACACCTGAAAGAAAACAGCTTTAATTTCCCTTCTTTGGAGAATTTCCCCGTAGTTCTCTTCCCCTTTTCATCAATTTATCCATTCACAGTGCAAACCTTTGTTGAGGTTGCACTGTGTGCCAGGTGCTCTCAGGGTGCTCTCCTGCCCACAGGAGTTATCACTTATGTTGTCTCAGTCTTCGCAAGGGCCATTGGAAATAAAACGATTTCTGTCTCCATATCCACCAGCAGAGGGGCTGGCTCAAAACAGAGCCAGCTTCTATAACTCCTTGTCCTGCTGTGTTAACCTCAGGCTGCTGCCATTTCTGTGTCCAGCTGTTTAGCCGTGTTGCTGGTCCATGGGCAGGTGTTTCCTGTCCCTCCTGAGCTGGCTGTGTTATAGTGGGAAGGGCCCAGGTTCAATCCTAAAGTCTGTTTTCTCTCCTTGTGTTGACAGAAGTCCTGGGCCTTTGTCAAGAAGTGTAAAAACAACATGCGTCCAAATCGGAGCTTGGTGGCTCAGCTGTCAGAATGGGAGAAGGTGATCCTCGGAGATTTTGTCACAGACATCTTGGATCCACTCTACTGATCTTCTCTGTGGTCCAGCTATGGGTCCTGAAGAACCTTGTGGGGGTGGGGTGGGGGTGGCGCTCTTGTGGGTAGTGGGCCAGGCTGTGTAACCAGGTTGGTGTGGAAAGAGAAGGCCTTTGCTGCCTGGAGTCTCGTGTCAGCCTCCTGCAGTGGTTCTTCTCAGGCTCCTCATTCACACCACAGAGCAGGTGTACTCTGCTCAGACTCAGCAAGAACCCCCATTCCTGGGTCATCTGGGACCACCCCTGCCACACTCCTGAGGCTGCCTCTGGAAGAGCATCTGGCCCTCTGAGCAGCTCTGCCACAAGTCCCTGGTCACTTGGACCCTTTGGAGGTTTGTTTGGGAGGAGCTAGCTACAGGGGTTCCTCCTGCCTTGTGTTGGTCCACATGGGTGTCATAATGCCCACCCACGGGCGGATATCTGCCAGACCCAGACTTGGCCCAGGTGCCAGGCTCCACAGCTCTGAGATGCTATTGGCACAAAGTACACCCTTGCCTCAGCCCGGGTCCCAGCACACCCCACCACTCTGCCCTGTTGATGATTTGTTCAGATTTCCTTTCTTTCCTCTCCCACTCATTTCCTCCCCCACTCATTTCCTCCTGGCTGGGTTCCCCAAGAAGAGATTACTACCCCTCTTAACTCCCACACTCATGTTTCTAGAAGCTTCTTCAGAATGTGCTTCCCAGCGCTGACAGCACCCACAGCACCAGTCAGGAGTGGGCACGCAGGATGGGACTGAAAAGGAATTTAGGATGTCCACGTTCATTCAGCATTCCCTGCCATCTGCGTGCCGCTGGGGGGGCGGGGGGGGGACATAGAGGTGAGGGCCATCTCACCTCTCAGGACTCTCTGCTGAAGGGTAGTGTCCCACCCCCTCCGTCCCAGGAAGCCCAGTTCCCTCAAGCAGGAGGGTTTTGCCTAGGAACAAGGACTTTCCAGTCAGCGCAGGCTTGGGATCAGTTAGGATACGGGCCAGAACAGAGCTCGGGAAGGCTGCAAGCAGTGGCTCAGAGACCTTCGGGTGGGAAGGGCAGAGCCACTGTAAAGTTTTCATCGGGGCCATGGTGAGGATTAGGCTTGGGCATTAGCGCTGGCAGCCTGGCGGCTCTGTGAAAGGACAGCAGCGGTGAGCCTGGAGGCAGGGAGCCAGCAAGGTGGCCGCTATAAAAATCCATCCGGGAAAAGAGGCTCGGAAGCCTCTCCCTGCAGAGGCGCAGCTTTCGCAAGGACAAGAGCGTCTGAGGCAGGGGTCACCTCCGTGGGCCTCGGTTCACCGCCAGCACGGGGGCCGCAGCTCTGCGGGCCCTAGCGCGCGGCTGGCCGAGCCCGGGGAACCCCAGCCCGGGAGCGCCGCCGCGCCGGCCCCCGGCCCCCCGAGCTCCGCGGCGACAGCGGCCCCTGCTGCACTTGGCCCCGCCCCGGCCCCGCCCGGGGCCCGGATTGGCCCAGGCGGGGGGGCGGGGCCAGCGCGCTGGCGGCCCCGGGCCTTTTCCCATTGGTGGTGGTGGCGGCGCGAGCCCGGAAGCGGCCGGGGGCGGCGGCGGAGGCGGCGGAGGCGGCGGAGGCGCCTCGGGCGGGCCGGGGTTGCGGCGCGGCTCTTGACTCGGGTTGTCCCGCGCGTGGCCAGGCAGCCATGCAAGCCCCGGCCCCGGGCCCGCTGGGCGACTGCCTGCGGGACTGGGAGGAGCTGCAGCAGGACTTCCAGAGCATCCAGGTGAGTCCCGGTGCGGGCGCCCATTGGCTCTGAGCCACGTCTCTCTGGCTGGAGGTCAAGGGTCGGGCAGCCCTGGGTCAGGCAATAGGGGGTTCAGGGTCAAGGGTCGGAGGCCCTGGCGTCGCTCCGGAGGGCGGCGAGGCCCTGGGTCCTGGCGGCCCTGGCCGGACCCTCCCCTCGGCCTCGAATGCGTGTCCGGCCGCAGCTCCCCATCGCGGCCACGCGGCCGCCCCGACCCCGCCGGGGAACCCACTGAGCCTGGCCGGCCGGGGGCCTTGGGCGGGGGCCTCGGAAGCGGGCCGCGACCCCTGCCCCCTCTCCGCCCTCTCCCAGGAGAGTGGCCGCCTGAGTCACAGCCCCGGGCCCCGGGTCCCTCAGCAAACCTGCGGCGGGCGCGGGCCGGGCGGAGCGGGGAGCAGCGCCGGGGGCCTGGGCCGGGGAAGTGATGCGGGGCCGGTCCGGGGTGAAGGACAGCACCCCCGAAGGCAGGGCTGTGTGGCTGCTGTCAGGAGAGCTGGGGAGGAGCGGGTGGGCCAGACCCTGCAGGGCCCTGGGGCAAGGACGGTGGGAAGCTTTCCCCCAGCCCTGGGGAGCCACGGGAGGAATTGCCTGCGTCTGGCTTGTGTGGACCATTGTGCTGTTCTGTGGGGAGGCCAGCAGGGAGACGGCAGCAGGGCTCCCGCAGACAGGAGAGAGTAGCTGGTAGGGGTAGGCAGACGCCGCACGTGTGGGGTTTTGAGGGGGTGTGGTAGCCCTTTTAGGGCCCCAGAAACAAGACCTAGGAAGGGTAGAGCCTGGGCCAGCTGTGTACTTGGTCATGCCTTTGTCGCTTCTGGACTGGTTCCAGCCCTTTCCTGTCTGCACTGAAGCCTTGCCGCCCCCTGGCCTGGCCAACCCTGCTGCCACTAGTGTTCCTGGAGTCCAGAGCAGGGCAGACCTACTTTCCCATACTGACCCCTGCCTGACCTTCCTCGTGCTGCCCCTTGTTGTCTCCAGGGTGCTCTTCTGGAAACTCACCCACCAGGGCAAAGTGCTCTGGAAAGCTTTGGGCCAAAGGTGCTGGGGGAGGGGTGAAAGAATTGGTCTTCACGGTGGTTCTAAGCGCTGAAGCCTGGTAACCTTTAACCTGGGAGGCAGATGCTGGGAGTGCCAGAGCAGCAGGCTTCTTGGACAACCCCAGCTCCCCGGGCACTAGCCAGCTGGGTAGGCAGGAGGATCCCAGAGAACCAGAGTGGCCTCAGGCTCCTGGAATCCTAACTCAGGGTGGAACAGAGGGGTGGGGACAACAGAGGGTGGGTTGAGATGAAGACAAGCTCTGTGGAGCTAGTTTGTCTCTGGGACCGGATGCTGTCTCTGGGATGGGGATGCTGCAAGGGCTTCTGGGCTTGCAGGGAGAGCCCCATCCCTTGGCTGGCCCTAGGGAGAGAACAGCCTCAGGGGGTCCCTGGGCTGGCTGCCTCCTTTCTTGCTCAGACCCTCCCAGGGAGCCCCTGTCCACCCCCACCCCCCACTTGCCCAGCAGGCGCTGGCTCAGGGGCCTTGCCAGCAGCCTGAGCCTTATCCTGCCTGCTCTCCAGGAGACACACCGGCTATACCGCCTGAAGCTGGAAGAGCTGATCAAGCTGCAGAACAGTTGTACTGGCTCCATCACTCGGCAGAAAAAGCGGCTCCAGGAGCTGGCTCTTGTCCTGAAGAAGTTAGAACTGGCCCTCACCCCCCGCAGAACCCCCCACCCCCACCCCGCTCAAGCCTCCCATACCCCCCTGGCCCAGGGCTGGGGATGAGTGTCAGATCTGGGGCAGGTAGAGAACTGGCACTGACTCCTGAGTGTCCCAGGGCCCCTGTTTGCCCTCCTGCCCCACAGGGGTCCAGTGTGACACACCCCACCCACCACCCCACTCCCCTCCTCTGACTCTGGATTTCGCGGGCCCTACAGATGTAAACCCTCCCTTCAATCGGGGGCCAGAGAGGCTGCGCAGGAGCTGGAGAACCAGATCAAGGAGCGCCAGGGCCTGTTCTTCGATATGGAGGCCTATTTGCCCAAGAAGAATGGGTGAGACCCCCCTCCCCTGAGCTCTATTCACAGACACTCCTGGGAGAGTGGCCTGAAGCATGGTCTTGCTCTACTTGGTCACCTGGCCAGCAGATGCTCCCTGGACCCACTCTGGGCTGAGCAGGCAGGCACGAGTGACAGTGACAGTTGATTGAGATGGGTGTTTTGTGGGGGAAGGACGGGGGATGGAGGAGCAACAATGAGGGGCACCTCACTCAGCATGGTGGTCAGGGAAAGCTTAGAGGATCAAGGAGTGAGCTGGGCAGGCACAGAAGGGTGGGGACAGCATGTGGCCAGAGCTCAGGGTGGGAGGTGGAGAGGAGGCCAGAGGCAAAGCTGGGCTTCCGAGCTGGCTTCAGGCCCAGTAGGCTGGGCAGAGTGACCCTTAGGCCAGGCACGGTTGCCGAGGGGGATGGCAGGGGACCGTGCACAACCCTAGGTTGAGTAAAATACATCCAGTGGAGGCCACGGGCAGCAAGACAGCGGGGAAGGAGCATGTCCCAGAGGGCAACGAAGGAAGGAGCGGTGGGTAGCCTCAGATCAGACGGCCCTGGGGTAGGGGTGGGGGTGGGGGGGTGGGTGTTGGTGTCAAGTGCTATACAGAGGGGCAAAGTCAGGGATGGAAATCAGGGATCAGCTACAGGGTGGTGGAGGGGAAGTTGCTAATGGGGAGACAGGTGAGTGTAGGCAGCTCTTCAAAAGCTTGGAGGTGAGTAGAAGGAGAAAGCGGCTGGGGCAGGGGGAGGCTTGTGCTTGGCTGTTTGTGTTACTTGGTACCTAGGGAATCTTCGAGCATGTCTACCTGCAGAGAGCTCGGCCCTCAGAGCACAGAATTGGCAAAGGGGAGTCCCAAAGGGAGATCCCTGGGGAGCTGGCAAGGGTGGGGCATGGGGCCTTCTCATTTGTGATGAGAGGGTGTTTAGAGAGGGTGAGGAGGGGTCCTGGAGATGTCAGCTTCCAGGAGGGAGGGTTTGACGAGGCTTCGGCAGGGATGGCGTAGGGAGCCGGTGGTGATGCTCAGAGGTGGCCTGGTCCAAGTGCCCACCACACCCCATCGACTCTTCGTAGCCTGGGGCAGGTTTCCGAACCCCTCTGAGCCTGTGCCACGGCCCGAGTGTGAACAAGGGCTTAGGTTGTCGACGCACTGGTCAGGCACACAGGCTTGGTCACCTCTTGGAGCTCGCCGGCAGAGAGGGGTGATCACACAGGCTCTGTCGGCAGAGTGATGGCATCATGAAGCTGGGGGTGATGGGCTTGACAAGAAAGTGGCTGACGTGGAAGGGGGCTTGGCGACTCAGCTGACTCGGGAAGGGAGACCAGGGTCAAGCAGCCTGGGAGCCTCAGGGAGGGCCAGGGTCCACATGGTGAAACCAGCTTGGGAGGCTGGACACCCGGGGTCAGAATACGAGCAGAGTTTCTGAGGGACCCCGCTCTGGCTGGGAGGGGGCCCCAGCGTGTCCATGATGTGGGGCTCCAGGCTGAAGGTTCTCGGAGGTGGATGGGTGACGGGGTGGTGTGCACACAGGCATGAGTCCTGCCCTGGCCCACAGGGCGATTAGAGCCGTGGACACGGCTTCCATGGGGTCGGGGAGCCAGGCTGCTCGGGAGGCCCTGAGGTGGGGGGTCTGGGGGGACAAAGGCAGGATGTTTGGTTTCCCTGGGAGCAGGGAACAGGCAGAAAGGCGGGAGCCCAGTGTTTCCTTCCAGTGGAGCTGGTCCGCACCCCCCAGGTCAGAACCCTAAGCACTACCCAGGGAAGGCCGCTTGGGGGGTGGCGGCCCCCTCCTGGCCTGGCCCCTGGCTCTGTGCCCCTGGCGTTCCTCTGTCGGGGCCTCTCCTCACCTGGCATCCCCTCCTCTAGGTTGTACCTGAGCCTGGTTCTGGGCAATGTCAACGTGACACTCCTGAGCAAGCAGGCTAAGTAATTTGCCATCGTCCGCTGGTTCCCAACCCGCTCTCTGCCCTTCTGGGTCCTTTGCATCCTGCCCCAGCTCCCCTGGCTGAGCCCTGGGGGGCCAGGGCCGCTGTCCCCTGCTGGTACCCCGCCGGCCCCAAGCTGCCTACGGAAGCGCGTCTGGAGCAGGAGCCTTCCTGCGGGCCGAGGCTGGGGTGGGGGGGCCCTGCTGGCAGCCCAGCCTGTGCCACGAGTGTGTACCCACCCAGGTTCGCCTACAAGGACGAGTATGAGAAGTTCAAGCTCTACCTCACCATCATCCTCATCCTCATCTCCTTCACCTGCCGCTTCCTCCTCAACTCCAGGTGAGTGTCCTGCTGCTCAGGCCCGCGCCCCGCGCCCCGCTCCCTGTTCCCTGCCGGCGCCTGCGCCCACCCTCCGTATCCCCCGCAGGGTGACAGATGCCGCCTTCAACTTCCTGCTGGTCTGGTACTACTGCACGCTGACCATCCGAGAGAGCATCCTCATCAACAATGGCTCCCGGTGGGCGAGGGCAGGGCCTAACATGCTCCCGGGGTCGGGGAGGCTGGGGCGGCCTCTGGGGAGGCGCGGGACCAGGGTACTGGTTTCCTCCCGCATCGGCCTGGCTCCCCGTCCCCGAGCACTGGTCTTCGGGGCCGGGGCAGGGGAGGGTGCCAGAGTGACAGTGGCTTTCTGATACAGGATCAAAGGCTGGTGGGTTTTCCATCATTACGTGTCTACGTTCTTGTCAGGAGTCATGCTGACGTGGTGAGTGGCCAGGCTTGGCTCCCAGGGCCTGGGGGCGTGCGGGCCAGAGAGAGAGAGAGTGAGCTCACTCCCCTTCCCTCGCTTTCTGCCTTAGGCCTGATGGCCTCATGTACCAGAAGTTCCGGAACCAGTTCCTGTCTTTCTCCATGTACCAGAGTGAGTGTCTTGGGGGGGCTCGACATGAGGTGTGGCTCAGGACATGTGTCCTGGCTCAGGACATGAGGTGTGGCTCCTCCACAGGGAGGGCTGGGCTGAGGACATGGGGCACCAGCACTGTCAGCCCCGCTCTCACTCCCCCTGCCCCCAGGCTTTGTGCAGTTCCTGCAGTATTACTACCAGAGCGGCTGCCTGTACCGCCTGCGGGCCCTGGGCGAGAGGCACACCATGGACCTCACTGTGGGTGAGCCAGCTGCCTCCGCTCCTTGGGGATCCTTGGGGTGGGGGGTGGGGCTGACGGGCAGGGGTCTTCCCCACCCCCGGGCCTCTGAGAGATGTTCCTGTCCTGCCCCTTCCTCCTCACAGAGGGCTTCCAGTCCTGGATGTGGCGCGGCCTCACCTTTTTGCTGCCCTTTCTCTTCTTTGGACACGTAAGTTGTCTCTGCCCCCGAGCGTCTGGCCGGCATCCCTGGCTCTGGCTGTGGGCTCACGGGGGACTGGCTTCTGCTGTTTGAACCCCACTCCCACGTCCCTCCCTCCCAGTTCTGGCAGCTTTTTAATGCGCTGACCCTGTTCAACCTGGCCCGGGACCCTGAGTGCAAGGAGTGGCAGGTGAGCCGGGTGCCCTAGGTGGGATGTCGCGAGGGCCATCGCCCGGCCCTGACCTGATCCCCTCTCCTCCCCCAGGTGCTCATGTGCGGCTTCCCCTTCCTCCTCCTCTTCCTCGGCAACTTCTTCACCACCCTGCGGGTTGTGCACCAGAAATTCCACAGTCAGCGGCACGGGAGCAAGAAAGAATGAGTCTGGGTCTTCCCCTGCTTGGCTCCCCACGGCCCCCCTGGCCTGGAAGGGGCTTCCGGCCCCTGTGTTGAAGGGGATAGCAGGCTCCCCTCATCCGGGAGGGTCCCTTCCGCTCTCCCTGGGGTTTTGTGGGCTCTGTGGGCCCCGAAGGCGACACTAGAGGAGGAAGACTGGCCCCAGCAGCCTGAATAAAGGAGGAGCAGCAGATAGGTGGCTTGAGGTGTGTGCTCTCCCATGGGTGAGGCGGGGCCTCGGCGCTACCACGCCTGGGGTGTGTGGAGCACCTGAGCTGCTGTCTCTGGGGCTCGGAGATGAGTGGACCCAGGGGGAGACCCCACACCTACTCAAGCGATAGCAGCCAAATACAGAAAACAGAACTTTATTCCAAGGACGAGAGAGTATTTAAAATTATTTACAGTCATTGAAAATAACGTGGAGGGGGCTGAGCCCCAGCTCTGCGAGAGGAGCCCCTTCTGCGCAGCCCCCCCCCCCCGGGCCCGAGGTGTTCACACAACACACACCCTTGACCACTTGCCTCAGGGCTGGGGTGCTCCAGGGCTTGCGCCTCGGGGCCTGGACCAGTTTCTGCCCCTGGGGGAGGGCCTAGCAGAACCCATCCCTGGAGACTGGCAGAAGGGGGCCAGGAAAATGATTACACGGGGAGGCAAGTCTGTGGGGCCCAAGGGGCCAAGTGAGGTGGGGCCGGGTGGCTTCTAGCTCCACACGTCCAGGGAGTAGCGGCCCTTGGTCATCAGCTTCTTGATGTAGTCCACGGCCTGGGCATGCTCCATGGCCCCCACCTCGGCCACGATGTCGTAGAAGGTGTTCTGCACGTCCCTCGCCATGTTCCGAGCGTCCCTGGGGCAAGAAGAAGGGGTGCTATGCCGGGGGGCGCCCCCATGGGCGGGCAGGCCTTGCATCCCCCCTCCTCTGCCCTCACTCACCCGCAGACGTAGATGTGGGCGCCTGCCTCGTGGATCAGCTGCCACAGATGCTCCTTGTCCCTCTTCAGTAAGTGCTGCACGTAGACCTGGGGGGGAGGCAGAGACCCTGTGAGCGGCGGCCCCATGCGAGTCCCGGCTCCCGCCCCCAGCCCCAAGGCCTCACCTTGTGGGGCTGCTCCCGGGAGAAGGCCACGTTGAGCTGGGTGAGGGAGCCATCCTGGTGGAACTGGGCCAGCTCCTCGCGGTACAGGTAGTCCTCATCAGAGCGGCGGCAGCCATAGTAGAGCAGTGTCTCCCCCACCTCCTTGCCTGGACGGTGGGGCAGGAGTGAGCAGGGACGTGGCTGCACGGGACCTCACGGGACCCCAGAGACCCCGGCCAGGCCCGCACACTTACCCTGCTGCCGCAGCCAGGCCCGCTCCTGGATAAAGCCGATGAATGGGGCCACCCCCGTGCCGGGCCCCACCATGATGACTGGGGTGGCCGCCTTGAAGGGCAGGCGGAACTGGGACTTGCGCACGAACATGGGCACCAGGGCCCGGTGCCCGTTCTCCCCGGCTGGCTCCTTGGCGCGCAGCCAGCTGGTGGCCACGCCCTTGTTGATGCGGCCGGACCGGGTCTGGTACTCCACGGCCACCGCGCATATGTGCACGGAGTTGGGGTGGACCTGGGATGGGGTGGGGTGAGCACGCCTGAGGCTCCCTCCCTGTGGCTGCCCTCCCTGCCTCCATCCTGGGGTCCTGCTCAGGGCTCTTCCCCACCCTCGGGGTGCCCCTGGCTCCCCAGAAGCCCTTCCTGGCTGGCCCTGGACACGGGCTGGGAGCCGGTTGTGGTGTCCCACCCGCTGGGTCCTGGGCTCTAGCTGTCTGCCCGCACCCCTGCGGAAGAGCTGGGGCCACAGTTTAGGGCACCCCACAGGCCCTGCCCTCTCTAACCAGCTGCCCCGCACCTTGGAGGACGAGGCGATGGAGTAGTAGCGGGCCTGGAGCCGGGGCAGCAGCTCGCACAGGTGGTCGATGGGGGGCCGCAGGGACGGGTAGTCCTGCAGGATGGCCAGGATGTGCCTCCGGGCCTCCACCACCCAGCTCAGGTACAGCTCCTGGGGGAGACGGGAGCGGGGTAAGGCGCAGACCGAGGTGGTGGCGCCCCGGGTGCCGGCAGCGGGAGGGACGGGCCTACCTTGCCCTCGCCCGAGGAGGAGGCCATCTTGCGCAGGTGCTCCTGCTCGGTGGGCTCAGAGGCGTACTGGGCCAGCTCGTAGAGCACATTGGTGCGGGGTGGGTTGGTGATGTCCAGGTAGTAGGTGAGGGCCGTGCGGTAGGAGGTGGGGCAGGGGAAGGGGTGCTTCTTGTTGGACTCCTCTGCGGGGAGAGAGGAGGAGGATCTGGGGTCGGTGGCCGCTGCGCTGGCACCTGGAACCATGGGGCCTCGGGCCCTGGGGACTCATTTCCACCAGCTGCCTCCGGCCCGGGCTGGAGGAGACCGGGCGGCCTAGATTCCAGGACTCACCGTCAAGGTTGTTCAGGGACATGACGACGTCCAGGTCGGCACCCAGGATCTCGCCAAGCTGGTTGACCAGGGCAGAGTCATTGGCTGGGTACACAGCCACATGGTCCCCAGATTCATACCTGGGGGGTGGAGGGGAATGTGAGGCTTAGGTGGGGTGGGGTGGGGGAGGTGGCCTGGAGGCCCCAAGTGGGCTGGGGGCAGGGGCGGCTGCTGGCACCTGAGTTTGGAGTCTGAGATGTCTAATTCCAGGTGCATGAGATGGCGCTCCGTTCCCTGGTTCAGTTTCCGGTTGGTGGTGACCGCGGCCAAGAACGGATTCTTGGCATCAAAGGGGCTGGGTGGGGAGGAGGGCAGCTCAGTGATTGGCCAGGTCTTCCATCTGAATCTCCCTGCCCCCAAGGGACCCTTCTGGTTTCACAGGACACGGGGAACCGTAGAGCTGGCCTCCAAGGGCCCCAGGAAGGCTCTCCAATTGTGTGAAAGGTTCTCCCACGGGTCCATCCACAGGTCCATCCACGGCAGCGCTCCCATAACCCCCCCGAGTGAACAGAGCTAGGTTATCTGTTCCCCATTTACAGATAAGGAAACAGAGGCTGGCCCCTAAAACCGGGGGAGACCTGCCACATGCCACCCAGGAGGACCTGGCCCCTTGAAGATGGCTCCCCAAGACGGAGGGTGATGGGCCCGCTGGTGACGGCTCCCCACCCTGGCCTGTGTGCTGGCAGATATGGTTTTACTCTGCAGGGTCACTGAAATGGGGGCTCTCCTATGAAGGCAGAGCTGCCGGTCTTCAATCCTGGGGGCACCAGAGAGACTTTTCCTGGGTGCCCCCAGGAGCAAGGCAAGTCAAGAACCCAAGAGAGGAACACTGTTTTTGGACAAAAAGTCCAAATACTGAGGCAGGTCTTAAAGCAGTGAGCCCTTGTGCTGACGTTCAACCTGGACCCACAGCCAGATTCGCCATCCTGCTCTGAACACTGGTCTACACTCCCGCCTCCCGGGATCTTTATGGAGCACGATGTCAAATGAACAACACACCAAGCTCCAGTCTCCCCGGGGTCAGGCCCTGGCCTGAGGGACCACTGGGAGGGGGCAGGGGAGAGCTAGGGCCAGGGTGCGGGCAGCCTCCCCTCCCTGCTCTGGGCCTCATGCCCTCTTGTGTGGTGGAGATGAGATCGTGGTGCTCCCACCCATGCCTGTCCTGGACGAGGGGGGGGATAAGGAGGCCCCACGGGATGGCCAGCTGCTGGGTGTGCAAGGGCCACAGGCCCCCAACCACGCTCTCCACCACTCACGGTTTCTGGTTCTCGTAGCTCTTCAGACGGCCCATCTCTCCCATGTACACCTTGGCCATGTCTATGTCTGTGTGGACCACAAGCTCATACTGGCGAATGCTGGAAAGGGGAGACGGGGTGAGGTGGGGAGGGTCCGGAGGTGGTGGGAAGGAGAGCGAGTGGACACGGAGCCAGGGAGGTCTGGGGCAGCCTGGGGTGCTGCAGGCTTTGAGGTCATTCTGTCATAAGGCGAGGAAAGCCCTGCGTGGTCCCTCACTTCCAGGCAGAGCCCAAGTGCCTCAGTCTGGGACTGGGACCCTCTCATTCTATGACTGAGCTTCTACCAGTTTCTCAATGTGTCCCCCCCAGCCCATTACCTCACCAGGCCTGGTCTCCCACCCTTGGGGGGCACTGGGCTCTGGCGCCCACCCAGTCTGTGGGCACACCCTCACCTGGACTCCTCTCCGGTGGCTTCCACCCCGAAGTGTTCGCATACGGCCGGCCAGAACTGCTCTCGCCACGTGATGAAGTCCTCCTCCAGGCTGGTGAGAGGAGGGAATGAGCCCAGCCCCAGGGAGCCCCTGCCGCGGGCTGGCCACCCCGGGCACCCCTGGGCCTCCGACCCCCTCCCCACGCAGCTGGAGGCCGCCCAGGGATGTGACTGAAGGGACTGGGCAGCGCTTGGGGTATCTGTGCTAACCCAGGGCAGCGAGAGGATGGGGTAAAGCAGGGGGGTGGGGTGGGGACCGCCGTCCGTTGTCCTGGGTGGTGCCTGGCAGGAGACTCGCTGACGCCTGGCTTCGCGCTCCCCTCAGGTGCCACAGTCGGCCCCAACACTGTGGGATTGGGGATGAGGGGCAGGGGGCAGGCACTCACTTTCCATCGTCATCGCCCATCCCCAGCTCAAAGATCCGCTGGGCGCCGAGCTGCTCCAGCCGCTTGTCCACGTACTTGCCCATGGCATTGAAGTGCTCGTAGGTCTTGTTCCCAAGGCCAAACACCTGTATGGACAGAGGAGCGGGTCTGAGGCTGGGTCGGGATCGGGGGTGGGCCTCTCTGCTGCACCCTTGGGCCTCCATGGTAGTCAGACATCTTGTTCTGTGAGGCAGGACCCCCTGCCCCTGGAAGTGGCTTTGTTTCAGTGCCATGCAGCCTGTAAGCCTCAACCCTGGGTGGGCAGCAGGTTGCTCCCCCTGCCCACCTGGTGCTCCTGGCCCTGCTAGGAGGCCATCTTGGCCAGCCTGCTAGGCCTTTCTCGACTTCAGTGTCCCACAACCAATGCCCCCTGGAGCCAAGTGGGGCTGGGGACAGGGGAGGAGATGTTCTCAGCGTGGGGCCTGGGCAGAAGAGGCGGCTGCCCCGGGCCGCCCCGCCAGGTGCCCCAGCTTGAAGCCCCCTGTCCTGACACCTCTGCCTGCCCTGACTGGTCAGAATGAGGTAGAAACTGGAGGCTTTCCCCTTGGACACGGGGTCCAGAGGCCCAGGAGAGGTGCCACAGGCTGGGAAAGCCCCTGGAAGGAAGATGGGTTGGCTCACCGCATACTTGACTCCAGAGAGGTCCACATCGGTCTCCTGGAGCCAGTCGTAGAAGTCCTGGGCATTGTCTGTGGGGTCCCCTTCACCATAAGTGGCCATGCAGAACACTGCCAGGGAGTTCTCGATCTCTGGCAGGCTGCCCAGGTCGGCCTGGGGAGACAAGAGCCGGGCCCAGGCCCAGTGACCCATGACTGAGCCACGTTGGATCTGCGCCTGATGGGATGCAGACAGACGAGCCCATGCCCTGCCCACGCAGCTGCCAGCCAGGGATGTCCTGTGTGCTATGGGACGGGACAGAAGGGCTCCTTCGGGAAGGGGATCCAAGCAGTCAGGGAGGGCTGCATGGAGGTGGCTGGCGTTTGAACCAGTGAGTGGGACAACTAGAGATGTGTTAGTTTTGAGTGGCGGCGGTACGTTGCCATAGGAAAGGGAGCAGCAGGCACAAAAGAACACATGTGGGGGCCTGGGTGGTGACAGGCAGAAGCAGGGTGGGTGCTGGGCCACCAGCTGGCACTCAGAACCTGGTTCCCTGTGCCCCCGGGGGGAGAACCTCATCATCCCACAAAGTCCTGGGAGCACAGCAGGCCCTAACGAACTGTTAGGCCAACTTAAAACACAGGTCTGCAGACAGATGGGTGGCAGTGGCGGTCATCGAGACTGAAGGTCGGGGTGGGGTGGGGACAGGAGCCCAGGTCTGAGGGAAAAGACGTGGGCAGCAGGCTAGACCTGGGCCATGACTGGCAAGGACCCCATCAGGGGAGGAGCAGGATGGCGACGCTGGACGCCTCCCCAAGACCACCTGCTTCCTGCCAGCCTCTTCCCCTCCCTGGCCCCTGCCTCTACCTCAGGCAGGCCTGGCTGTCATTAGCTCTCCTGACCCCCCACCAACAGGCAAGCAGACCACTGGAAGCTTCCTGGGCTCTGGAGAGCTGCCGCCGTGCTCGGGGAAGGATGCAGAGCAAAGGCCAGGAGGAGAATGAGCAGGGCAGGCCTGCCCCACATGGTCCCCCTAGAGAGGCTAGGGGCAGCAGACAGCAGGAAGTGGGCCCGAGTCCCGCAGCTCCAACAGGGGGCCTTAACCCCCCAATTCTCAGGCTCCCCAGTCCCTCCAGAAGTGCTCCGGCCCCGTGGG
Organism: Vulpes lagopus; assembly: GCF_018345385.1. NCBI lineage: Eukaryota > Metazoa > Chordata > Mammalia > Carnivora > Canidae > Vulpes > Vulpes lagopus. The sequence continues at coordinate 95,905,388 of NC_054826.1, read as the reverse complement.
CCCTCTTCCTGCTCTGGTTACAGTTAATACACAAGAGACACGTGAGTTAATACGGCCTCGTCTCAGCCCAGCCGCAGGGCTCTGTGAGATGCGCCCCCACTGCCCAGGGTTGCACGGCCGCCTCCCGGGCTGTGCAGCTTGAGGGCAGAGCAGGGAGACGGCAAACAATTCCTTCCCGGACCGCTGAGACCTGTTCACTGTTCAAGCTGTGCCCGATCCCCTGATGCTGAGCCCCCTTCCCCACACTGGGCCAGCTCAGGAAAGCCCAGGGAGCTTGGAGCAGGGCAGGCTGGGTATGCACGGCGCCCAGAGCTCACATCTGCGCGCCTGGGGCCACGTGGCTGCCCGGACAAATGGCAGGGGCTGCCCATTCCTGTCTGTCCCTTTGGCTGGCTCAGCCCTTTACACATACGGCTCCATGATCTGGGCACCCTGGTCAATGCAACTGGAAGGGCCGGGGTGTGGGGAGTGCTCACCAAGTCATATTCCTCGGGGTCTGCAGCCATGCCCCGCATCCCGTAGCGGTGGGCGTCCTTGGACAAGCGGTTGGCAAACTCCTCCGCTGTCCCCGTCTGGGAGCCGTAGAACACGATGATGTTCCTGCCCTAGAGAGGGCCGACACACGGGGGGGTCAGTGATGGACCAAGAGCCACAGGCTTCACCAGAGACTCGAGGTGACCGCAGGGCAGGCTAGGCAGGTGGGGTCCCTCAAGGGGCCCCCTTCCTTCCTGCCTCAAGTCCTCCTCTTTTATTTTTTTAAGATTCTATTTATTTATTCATGAGTGACACAGAGAGAGGGTCAGAGACACAGGCAGAGGGAGAAGCAGGCTCTATGCAGGGAGCCCGACGTGGGACTCGATCCCGGGACCCCAGGATCACGCCCCGGGCTGAAGGCGGCGCTAAACTGCTGAGCCACCGGGCTGCCCTCAAGTCCTCCTTAGTCACTTTGGAGTGATCGTCTCGCTGCCACAGCTACTGTGGTGGACAGTGACCAAGGCCACCCAGCCACACAGCTGCAAGATCATACCTAGGACAGATTATTAAGTGACACATGAAAAGACACAATGGAATGTTCAGTGGAAAAAAAAGTGAACAAATAGGAGGTATAGCACACTCCCATTTTGTTCTGGACTCACTGCGTGTACATCTATGTATTTTGCTCTCACACACACGTGTGTGTGTGCCAGGGGGAGACTCGCAAGCAGTATACCAAATGGAGAACCGTGGGCGATTCCTAAATCCACATTATACAAATCTAGACGATAGGAAAGGACCCAGTGGATGGGCTCCCACGCTCCTCACTCCATCTGCCTCCTCCCCATGGCCTCTGCCGCAGCTGCTGAGAAACCGGACCTCTATTCCCCAGACTCCCTTGTGGCCAGGGGTGCATCAAATCAGGTCTAGCCCACTGGACATGCTCTGCAAGATCTGAAAGGTGCGAGTGAGGCACAGGTCGCCTTCTGGGCCCTTCTGTGGACATGAGGTTTCCCTATGGTAGGGCTCCAGTGCCCCCAATCCCTGGGGTGCTCTCTGGTTTGTGCGCAGAGTCCTAACGTGAGGGTACAAAGGACAAAAGGAAACGTATGGGTTATAGTTGCCCTAAAGCATTCTCATACCTTTTATATTTCCCGAATGTCCTACAGATCATCTAAAAATGTATTTTTAAATAATCACTACAAAAACTACTTAGTGAAACAGGAAATCTTATGATTTCAGGTTAAGGGGACAAAAAAGGATATAAGATAGTAGCTAAATGTTTACAGTGGCATCAAAACACATGAAATACTCAAAATAAGCTTTCTGAGGAACTGGCAAGAAACCACCGATGAAGGATTCAACCAAAGTGAGTGGCACGGAGGCCTCGGCAGACAGGAGGTCAGTTCTCCCCTCCTCGATCCGGGAACCAGTACGAGGTGTGATATCCGAACAGCTCTTTGTACCTCCACAACTTCATCCTCGAGGTCATGTGGAGAAAGAAATTCCTCCACTGGAACGTTACTTGACAATGAGGAGGAGAGATGCCGTGAGGCAGATGGAGCCCAAAGCCGTGAGGCTCAGTGAAAGGCGCCGGCCACGAAAGGCCACATACGGAATGATTCTGTGATACAGAAGGTCCCAAACCGGCAATTCTCTAAGGGGCCTAGTAAGTGGCTGAACCGGCTGCTCTGGGCTGAGGGAGAGCAGGTTAGGGGGTGGGGAGTGGCTGCTAATGGATACAGGGTGTTTTTGGGGTGACGAGAATGTTCTGGAATGGATTGTGGTGGTGGTTGGCACAAATGTGGGAATACATTAAAAACACTGAAGTATATACTTTAAAAGGGTGACCTGTATGGAATGTGAGCTGTATCTCACTAAAGCTGTTGTCCCAGACAAATACATATAAAATAATGGCCAGGAAAACAGGAAAATAAGAATGGGGTGCTATTTCCTAGCAATATGGAAATTAAAACAAGCTTTCTAAACCTCAGTAGGATACTGTCTGCAGATGGCCAAAATGCTGGGACAGGAAAATATAGAAAAAGGCCCAAATATGTATGGGAATTATGTATTCGATAAAACTAGTGGGGAAAAGACAGATGCTATTACATGGAGCTTAGTGGGTATAAGACGTAGCCCTGGGTTCATGTCTCGCATCTTATACCAGGATAAGTTCTCAATAGACTGAATTCTAATTATGAACGAGAGAGAACTAAAAAACACTAAGAAGAAAATGTGCAAGAATTATTTTCTCTTTAATGATCCAAATTGCAAATAACCCAAAGTCCAGAAGTCACAGGAGGAATAAAGTGCCCTGTACAACTTCTACACAGCAACACACACACACACGATGAGCCAGGTCAAGACACAAACTATTAAGTGGGAAAAATATTTTTTAATTCCTGTCACAAACAAGGGGATAATCTCCCTAATCATTTTAAGGAATTCCTCGAGAAGGATCAATCCTGACAGAAGGGTGGGCAAAAGATTTGAATGGAGGAGAATCTATAAAAAAAAAAAAAAAAAAATGCCATCACAACATCCGAAAATCTGCTGAAACTCATTCATAAGAAAAATGTAAATTAGAAATACACAGAGATAGCTTTTTTTTAAAACCTAGAAAACTGGCAAACCTCCAAACTTGGATGATAAACTCTCTGGCAAGGCTGTGGGGCAATAGGTCTTTGCACATGCTGCTAATGAGAGTGCCTGGTGCGACCCTGGGGGCGCGGGGTGGGGGCTCAATCTGGCAGCTCCTATCACGATTACTAATGCACTCTACTTTATCTAGCACTTCCCCTTCTGGGGTCAGACTGTATTTACAGATGTGGACAGTGGTCTCCAGAGCCGCAGCTGCATGGTTTCTAAGAGCTAAAGGTCAGAAATGTTCTTAGTGCCCCTTGACAGGGCAAAGTCCAAACAAAAGATCGTATTCACAGTCACATAAGGAAATCACGATGCGGCCACAGTAAAGGAGGTGGTGTCTCTGAATTACTATCAAAGGAGCTCCAACACAGATCGAAAGTTTAAAAATAGAAAGGTAAAGAAAAGCATGGTTTAGGGCAGTGCATGTAATATGCCACCTTTTGTGTTTTGAAAAGGTGTAAAGTAAGAGTTTAGGGTTTTTTTGGTATGTGTGCAGAGGCTCTAGAAGGATCCACAAAATGCTAAGAACAATGGTGATGAGTGGCAGTGACAGGAGAGAGGCTCCCCCCTGAACAGTCTGTTGGGATTTTAAGCATGTGAATGCAGCACTCTCCCATAAAATGAAATACTTGAACACAAAGAGCACCGTAGCTGTGCTCTGGCCACAGCTATTGTGAGGCTTACATCCATCTGCTCGGCGCTGGGCCTGGACTGGGAGCGCGCACAGGGACAGCCCCCCCACCCCCCGCCCCCCGCCCGCCCCGTGTCGGAGGGAGGGGCTAGGCTCACAGTGTTCATGAAGGAAACACCCAGAAAAGAAGAGTACGCTGTCCTGGCCAAGCAGAGCAGCTTCGAGGCTTTGGTTAGACGAGAATGTTTGCGCCCTCTCTTCCCTCCTGTTCAGTGAAGGTGCCCTCCACCCCGGTCCACCAGGGCCATGACCCCCTCCCCACCCCATAAAGGGCACAGACATGGAGAAAACTCACCGTCTTCTTCATCTTTTCCACAAAGCTGCTGTCTTTGGCAGAAGAAGTCCTGAAAGACAAAAATACCCGATGGGCATGGGACACACATGGCCAGCTCTGGCTGAGCTGCTCCACGGCGGGCAGGCGAGCAGAGCCTCTGACCCAGTGGCAGGACCCCGAGCTCCCTGCCAGCCCGGCTCCCCATGTCCTCTGCAGGGAGTCCAAAGCCGCCTGAGACCCTGCCACTATCAGAGCCGGAACCTCCGGCCCCAGATCCCCAGATCGGCCCCAGATCCCCAGATGGATGAGAACGAAGAAGGATCAAGGACTTCAGTCCCACCCCTCCCCATCCTGCCTATGGCCCCAATGGCCCTGTCTCATCCCCAATCCCCACAGGCTCCCACAGCCACAGACTGGGGTATGCAAGTCCCTTCAGAAGCTGTCCCCAGCCTCAGCTGGCGCTCCCCTCCCCACGCCATACAGGGATGTGAGATTTGTATACCACTCCCTCTGTGATGGCCCTCAGCACCGTGCCCCCTGTGGCCTCCGGCCCGACTGCTCCCACTCCACTTCTTCACCTGAAAGACCCCTGTGCCACCCCCAAGGGCCCCCTCCCATCCCTGCACTGGGGCCACACAGACCTGTTCTCTGTGGTCATGGCACCTTCTAGAGCCCTGGACCTCATCCTCTCCAGCAGCACCACTGCCTGCCCACTCTCCACCTCCTAGCTGCTGGCCTCCTGCCCCCCTTCCATTTCTCATCCTTTCCTTTATCTTCTTCACTGCCCCAGGCCTGCGGGGCCATCTAAAGCCCAGTGAGGGGCACCTGGGTGGCACAGTTGGTTGAGCATCTGACTCTTGGTTTTGACTTGGGTTGTGATCTTGGGGTTGTGGGACCAAGCCCTGTTCGGCCTCCATGCTCCATGTGGTGCCTCCTTGAGATTCTCTCCCCTTCTCCCACTGCCCCTCCTCCTCCTGCTTGCGCGCGCATGTGCGCGCGCTCTCTCTCTAAAATAAACAAACCTTTAAAAAAAATAATAGGGACGTGAGGGGTGGCTCAGTGGTTGAGCGTCTGCCTTTGGCTCAGGGTGTGATCCTGGAGTCCCAGGATCAAGTCCCATATCGGGGTCCCCGCAGGGAGCCTGCTTCTCCCTCTGCCTGTGTCTCTGCCTCTGTCTCTCATGAATAAATAAATAAAATGTTTTTTTAAAAATTTAAGAAGTAAATTAAAAAATAATTTTAAAAAGCCCAGGGAGCCTTGCTAGGGACCCTCAGGCCTAAGAAACCAAGGAGCACAAAATGTACCTCTGTCTGAATGACAAATCTTTGGGATGTGTGATATACAGCCTGTCTGAATGAAGTGACAAGTCTGAACGCTAAAATGTGGTTCAAAACGACACTACTAAGGAAATGAAAGGTGGGCCGTGGCAAGGGAGATGCTGCAACATGGGCACATGTGACAAAGGACTTGGGTTGAGAACATAAGAAAGCCCTACCAATCAACTGGAAAAGATGGACAATCCAAGAGGAAAATTGTCAAAAGACCTGAACAACCAAGTGCTTTCTTAAAGAGTAATGCTATTGTCGGGAACATCATTTGTTATTAGTTAGCAGAAAAACAGAAAATAAAACCACAGCAAGATGTATCGCGCACTTACTAGAAGGGCTCCGACCAGGAAAGGCTAACCCCTCACCTATAGCCGAAGCTGCTGGAGTGGACATGGCACAGCTGATCTGGAATGCTGCTTGGCGGTGTCTTCTTTAAACCTATAACTCAGCACTTCACTCCTCGGTGGACACCGGACAGAGCTCACTGGTGCCTGTGCACCAAGATACACTCACGGAACATTCCGGCAGCGTTAAACATGTGGGTGCCAAACAGGACCCACAGGAGAACAGACGGACTGTGGCTTATTTGTACAACAGGATGTTCTCCTGTGCAGTATGCATGATCACAACATGCCTGGGGATGAATGAGTCCAAGGTGTGATGCTGAGAGCGAGGAGCCAGATGGAAGAGAGTGTAAGTGTCTGTCTGTCTGACATCATTATCCAAAGTCCCCATCAAGAGAAACTAATCCCCAGGGACCAGAGTCAGGACCTGGTGAGGGACAGCAGGGGCTCCCTGAGTGCCAGCAACAGTCTGCACTCTGATCTGGGTAGTAATGACTCCTCATTCACGTGGTAAGATCATCTCTCTGTGGGCACCTTTCTGTAGATACTACATTTTAATAAAGTTTATCCTTACACTACTTGCTTCCAGAATTCACTTTTTCCCCACAACCAAGGCCCTCAGGCCGGCAGAGGTGCAACGAGGCGGAGGGCAGAGCAGGGGCTCCGGAGCCGGGCAGCTCGCACTGCCACACCCAGCCTGCCGAGTCACAGCCCAGTGAACTCGACCTGCGCTTCACTGCTCCTCAGCTAGAAAACGGGACTAGCAAATACCACTTTGAAGGCTTCTGCAAATGTCACATGAAGTAAAGGACAGAGAGGGTGGAGTGCTGTGTCCGCCACGTGCAGGATCTCAGGGGGCCTGGACGCCCACCTTACAGGAAGGCTGCCAGAGGCCTGACAGCAGTCCTTGTGGCCAGTAACGGGTCAGGCCAGGGCCCCATCCCCTTCTGACTCCCAGGTCTTTGCCCTTTTCCACTACATCCTGCAGCCTCCTGTGCATGGGAAGTGTAATAAAGTCGGCGTGGAGTGCCAGCACACACGCGCAGGGACAGCTGCACAAAAGTGGTACCTGTTGGGGCTAGACAGCTGCGGTCTGTGGAAAGATCTATGATGACTCTGCAAAGCTGTTTAGACACAGGATTTCGCAAACATAAAGGTATCAGAAGTTCCTATTACGCTGCCCTAGGTTTTTCACTAAATTGGGTACAGGCCCGGGGTCATTTTCAGGGCCCCTCAGAGTTTAAGAGCATTTACCTGTGGGTCAGCTGAGGGGCCGGATGCCAAGACCTTCCAACCCAGACATGGCCCAGCTGCCCAGGAACCCAAAACAGGCCCTGACTCCCCATCACCCCACCCAGCACACCCCGGGCAGACCCAATCCTAATGGCAGCAGAGCCAGGGCGAGAGCAAGTCTGGAGGCCCTCAGGGCCACCCTCCGTCTTTCCCTGGCACCCAGGAACCCAAACAGACCCTCCTTGACTCTCCATCACCCCACCCAGCACCCCCTGGGCAGACCCACCCCTAATGGCAGCAGGGCCAGGGTGAGAGCAAGCCTGGAGGCCCTCAGGCCTACCCTCTGTCTTTCCCTGCTCCGATCTGCATTCCAAAAAGGTCTGGTGTCTGGACATCTCAGACCGCATGTCCAGCTCCTGCCCCTGCCCTGCCACGAGAAGCCACATCTTTCTGGCCCTTCCAGTTTATGTTCTGCCTGGAGCAGGATGCTTGCTACCTGTGCGCTCACACACATGCTCTCCCGGCATCCTTGTGTGATGAAGACCATGCAGTGTGCAGTGACTCCCACTGCTGCATGCCTTCTGAATTCTGAGCCATGGGAACACATGACCCACATTAAAACATAAACCCAAGTGTAAATGGATGCTTCGGTATCAGCCAGCACGCCAAACGTTAGTGATGAAGCACTGCGAGAGAAGCACAAGTGCAAAACTGCATGCAATTTCCATATGTACAGTGCCATGGCTGTACAAGTACCTCTGATTTGGACGTTTTTTAAAAAGATTTTTGAGAGAGTAAGCAAGTGAGCACACAAGTGGGGGTGGTGGGGAAGGCAGAGGGAGAAGCAGACTCCCAGCTGTGCGGCTCGACCCCAGGACTCTGGGATCATGATCTGAGTCAAAGGCAGACACTTAACCAACTGAGCCACCCAGGGACCCCTGATTTGTACATTTTAAAAAACGGTCAGAATGGCAAAGTTTCCGAGGTGTGAATTTCCCCTCAACCAAAAAATAGAAACAAACAAAATGCATTTAGTTGACAATGAAAAAGCGCTGGGGCTTAAGTTTCTAGAATATTTGCTGATATGGAATGCCTTCCTAATTTCTCAACCATGGCCAGTGAGTTCACGGCACATGGACACACCACTGTAGGAGTTGGTCACTGTGTGGACTGACTCCCCACTGAGTCTCCCCAGGGCTGATCACCACACGGCCTCCCTCACATGCAGTGGCCTCTGGGGTAGGATGCATGACCCACAGGATCAAAACAAGAGTCTCTGTCCTTAATAAAAGGGGATGCATGCCATTAATCATTCCTAGAAACAGGGTCTACAGAGAGGTACCCCAGGACCTTGACAGGGGACATCGCAGGGTTAGAATATGAGGCAGGTGGTTCCAGTGATGTTCCCAATTTTGTTTTTTCATATTATAAATACATTTTACAGTTATAAAGAGGGGGGCCAACTCCAACGTCTAAGAATTAAGGAGAGGCTAGACAGGGGATACCACACAGGGAAGCGCCGATCACATCTACAGGTGGGGAAGGATGTTCCCAATACGCTAAAGGGAAGTGCAGGTTACAGAATAATGCAGGTCGCAGGACCCCACTTTGATTCAGAGGCACGGAATGGAAGGGCACACATCGGCAGGCTAACTGCTCTCTGCCAGGGCTGAGTGACTGTCTTTTTTGTTTCCTTCTGTGGATGATTTCTATTCCCACCTCCCCAACCCCTTTTTCCTGCAGAAATCACGGAACATTTCTGCACCAAGAAAATAAAAACCACATCCCAGGTTTAGAAACAAGCATGGACACACACAGATCTGCAGGGCTCTAACTGGGGAGGACTATCAGAGTAGCGAAGCCTGGGGTAGAGGCTAGATGAGAGAAGCTACCCCGAGGAGCACAGAGGCCTCGGATGTGGAGTGCGTCTGGCACCTTTCAAATGCCCTGGGCCATGCTGACTTCCCGCTCATCGCTGCGCTGGGCACTTCTGCCTGCAATGTCCTTCCTCTGTCCCACGAGCTCCTACGTATCCCTTAAGACACAACGTACAGCTTCCTCTTCAGAGCACCTTTCCCTGCTGTTCACGGGGGAAGGCTGTGCTCACATCTTAACGCAGCATAGGCCTCCATGCGGGCCTTGACTCCACGTTCCCGACTCATCATCCCATCTGAGGCTTAGTGGGGGCGGGGTGGGCAGCTGCCTGGGTCTCTGCACCCGGCACCATGCCCAGCACTGAGCACGGCCTCTGGGGACCAGGGTCGTCCTGAGAAGGCTGTTGGAGGGTTCCCCACCCACCTGATATCACAGTTTGCCATTAGCAGAAAAACCAACTCCTGTCTCTTCTTTAGGACTGAGGTTCTAGAAGCTGTATCTGAGGAAGGGGGATTTGAGACTCCCTCCAAGAAGGCACGGGGGATGCCCCCACTACCCCGTGAGAGCCAGCGCCAGCCTCTGCCTTCCAAGGGCCTCCCACCAGGCAGAGGACGATCATGGAGGATGGGAGCGGCCCACCCCCTGAAGCGGGGGAGGCAGCTTGAATCCTGGATCTGCCACCAAATGGGCCTGTGACAGACAAGCGGCAGCCTCGAAAGGCCGCGGAACCGTCTTACTGAAAGCGCTGTGCCTTGGCTTCGGTGGCCTGCCCTCCCCGTACAGCATCTGGGGTACAGTTAACTCTCAGGGATAAAGAGGCTGTTCGTGAGAAGAAAGCCCTTTGGATCCCTGACTTCACAGACACTCAGCGGCACCGGGTGGCACATGCTAAGACCAGCCGGTCCGCCCGCAGGGCGTCTGAAGACACTAGAATGGCTTCCGGGAAGGACTGAGCTCTATTCTCAGAGACAGAAAACCACTCCCAGAGGAAAGCCACAGAAACTGGGCAGCCGATGGGCTCTTGGATGAGGCCCCTGGGGCGGGGGGTGGGGTGGGGTGGGGGGGCGGAGCTCAGCTCTGGCTTCCCGGGGTGCGTGGCAGGCTGGTGGCTCAGGAAGTGGGGGCAGGGTCTGGCTGGGAACGGTCCAGGGCGGGCTAGATGGGCTGGCCCTCCGGTGCCACCACGGCCCCTCCAACAGCTTCAGCCCCTGGGGAAGCAGGGACACTCCCACCCTTTCCCCGGGCTCCCGGGATGGCTTCCAGAGATCCAGGGCAGACCGCTGCACGGGGGAAAGGGAAAGCCGAGGACGCTAAGGAGGACCCTGTGCCTCCAGTCCCCGCCCCGACATGACCCTTGGCAGTTTCCTGACCTCCTACGGTGGTGGTTGGTTACGCTGCCTCGAGCAGCAGCAGAACCTGCCCCGGGCTGCAGAGCCCTGCTGCCAGAGTTCACCTGTTCCAGGTGGGTGCACACGTGGGTGCCTCAACCGGCTCGACCCAACCCCACCTGACAGCCTCACACAGGGCTGTGCACCTGGGACCCACTCTTTTCTAGGGGGAAGAATCGGGTGACTGGGGCCTTTCTGGTTTCCAGTCCAAATTCCTTTCCTTCGGGAGCTGGGAAATGCAGCCTGCAAACCAGGACGGAAGGGATCGCTGGCCCCATGTCCCGCTGACCCCCGGGGGAACCGCCCCAGCTCTGCTGATCAGCTCCACAGGGCACCCTCTTCACGCCTCCAGGGCAGCCTTGCCCAGGAAGGAGCCGCAGGGACACCACATCTGGAACTGACCTGAGGGTGGGCTCATCCCGCGGAGAGGAGTATGTGCACCCCATGGCTTCTCTCCCGACCCCAGGACTTAAAGGCAGGTTCCAGCTGCCTCCCAGAAACGGGCAGGGAGCCAGCGGTCAGAAACTCGGGCTCTGTCCATCCCTCCGCAGTGCTGGCCGGGCCGGCAGTCCAGCCGTGAACTCTGGGAAGGCCCCAGACACCCCAGCCCTGGTGGAGCCTCTGCCGAGTCCCCGCCTGCATCTGTCCCCACAGGCACAGGGAGGACTTGCGACTCCAGCCTGAGACCTCCCGTGATCCCCTGCGTTTGGGCACACACCCCTCCTCCTTCTGTATGGACCGAGGGAAGGAGAAAACCTTTCCAACCCCAACTCGGGTCTCCTTGGCAACTGTTTATACCAGAGCCCTTGCTCCCTACTTCCTCCCCCCTTCCCAATTAATTAAAAAAAAAAAGAAAAAAAAAGGAAGTCATGAGGTTGAATAAAGCTCTTCGAGACACTAGAAGGCAGTTGTGCAGGTTGCTATGGCAGGGCTGTCTCTCCACAAAGGAAGCCACATTGATCCCACTGCCGGGGCGCCTCAGGATCATATTAAATTAGCTCTGGTTCCCGTCTTCCTCCTCACAAAAGAACTGTGGGCCACAGAGCCCGAGACACGGGGCGGCCACCTGGGAGCAGTGTGTGTGCAGAGAAGCCACACAGTACCCTCCCGCTGCACAGGGGGCAGGCCCCCACATTTGCTGTGACGCTTCCTCCCAAGGAGCAGCCTTCAGAGGCACCCGAATACAAAAAGCCAGCGGAGGAGGCAGCAGCTGGCCCGGGCTGGGGGCCCAGAGACCACGCGGGTCCAATGAGGGCTCTCCACTCCTAAATTGGGAGCAGAAGGCCCTCTGGTGCGGGCCTCAGAAGTCAACTGCAGGCTGCCATGTGGGGAGGATGGAAAGGAGGGCGCACGAAAGCCCTGAGTCACTTGGAAAGGGATGAATCAAGACATCCCAGTGAGATTCATTTCATTTCCAGTCCTGGCCAACATGCAGAGGAGTTTGCAGAACTCCCAACTCAAGTGTGATTCTCTATGGCATGAATTTCTCCTGAGACTTTGCCCTGCCCTTGGCGACACAGGGGACAGCTGCTGTGGAATAGCTGCCTCCCAAAACCTGGTGTGGTAGGGTTCTGTGCTCCCCAGGGAGCCACCACATGCCGGGCAGAGGTGGGGTGGGTGGGGGGGGTCAGGCTGGCTGGGATGGGGTCACCAGGCGAGCCCAGATTTCTCCACTGCAGGCAGAGCAGTCCCAGGGCCCTGTGGCTGACAGTGAACGGTTTGCAAGAGCTGCCTTTGCTGAAAACAAAGTGATTCGCTGGAGCTTAAATCTGAACCAGTAGCTCTCCCGCCCAAAAGAGCAGGAACGGACCAGCAGGGGAGCCCGCAGCAGGGAGGGCGCCTCCTGCTGTGGCTGGTCTCTGGCAGGCGGGAAGTTCAAGCACTATGGGAGGCCTTGGGTCAAAGCCAAAACACAGAATGGGAACTATGACTTGCTGAGTGCCTACTGTTTGCCAGCTAGTATTCAAGGAGGTCTATATTGTATTTCATTTAATCCTCCCTCCCGTGCCAAGTGGGCAAGGACTTCTATCCTTATTTCACGGCCAAGGACAGCGAGGCTCCAGGTGGGGGCAGGGGAGGGGAGCAGGAAGCCAACTCCAGGCCAGGAAAGCCCAGAGCCCTGGCATTTCCCGACTGCCTCCACGGGCCCTGTGGAGCCAAGCACGGCTTATGGGAGTCCCTGGACACACTCAGAGAGCACTTCCTGGCCCCTCCCAGGGATCTTCAGGAATCCCCAGCCCTCATCATTTGGGGTGCTCTGAGGCTCCAAGGGGCTGCTGTTTCCCTCAGGGAGATCCCCCCTCCCCCATACAGCCTTCAACATGTGTTCACCAACACGCAGGTCAGGCCTTTATACCTGCTGTGTGTGGTCCGGGTGGCCTGCCTCCCCAGCACATGGGGCAGCACGCTGGCTTTGCCCTTCTGCCCTGCAGACGCCCGGGCAGTGACTCTGGCAGGCTGGGTATAGGCAGGGCCAGTGCTCTTGTGCAGGAAAGCGAGAGACACAGGGCCATGGCCCTGCTCAGGGTTATTCGCCAGGGACAATGACAGAGTCCTCCTCTGCTCTGATGCCTTGGCTCTTGTCACTTCAGCCTTGCCATTTGCAAATGGGGACAAGAACCCTGTTTTAGAAAAGCCCTGGCACAGAACCCTTTCTCTGCACCGCTGACACTTTCTGCTTCTCATGCCCCGCTCTCCCTCCCAGGCACCTGGGCCCGGGCCAATGCCCACTGGTCAATGCCAGTGCCACTAGGTGACCTTCCTCTAAGCCACCCTGACTGCTCTTTAAGGGCCCACTGCTCTCAGGACGCTGTCCCAGTTTACCTGGCTCCGTTCCCTTTACCCAGCTCCCAGGAGGGCCAAAGGCCCTGGAAGATTCACCCTCAGCCTCTTCTCTCCTGTCTCAGCTCCCCTGTGACTTCTGAGGCCCTTCACCACCCCGACTCCCTCAATGCCCCTGACTCCTCCATGACCCCCAATTCCCCTGGCGACCCTCAACTCCCTTCATGACAACTGATTCCCCTGGTGACCTCCACCTGGGCTCTACCAGACTCACTTTTCCCAGAGCAGCCCCACTGGTCCTCGCCCTGAGATTGTGCACGCGCTTCTGCTCCATGTGTCCTGCTCTGTGTGCTGCCGGCCGTCATCTATGCCCGGCTGTCAATGCCAGCTTTCCATTGAGCCTCCCGAATCAGTCCAGGGGTACCACAGTCCTGACATACCTACCAATGGGAGGGGGTGGCCCTCTTCTGCATTTCCACCACCTCTGGACACACTCATCTCTCCCAACGGCACATGAGCCCACGAGGACACACAGCGGATCCCTGCTCCCTGGTGCCTGGCGCAGAAATGGAGCTACCAGCAGTGAGCCCTGGGTGCGGCCTAGAGAGGTCAAGATGTCCACTGACGCCCAGATCGGCAGACAGGCTACCTTCAGAGTAGCACGTGGTAGGCAGAATGGCAAAATCACTCCAATCTCATCAGGGGACAGGGAGGAAGGAGAGGCCATGAAGTCCCTCGTGGTCAGGTGGTGGTGGAAAACCCAGCCCTGGGGCGCCTGGGTGGCTCAGTGGTTGAATATCTGCCTTCAGCTTAGGGCGTGATCCCGGGGTTCTGGGATCGAGTCCCACGTCGGGCTCCCTGCATGGAGCCTGCTTCTCCCTCTGCCTGTGTCTCTGCCTCTCTCTCTGTGTCTCTCATGAATAAACAAATAAAATCTTAAAAAAAAAAAAAAAAAGCCCAGCCCTGAGCTTGCAGGTGTGGTGTGCATACCCCAACCCCCTTTCCCACCACTTCCCCTGACGGTGGGAGGCTTTGGGCACCATCCACCCTCCCCATCCACAGAAGCCTCTCCTCCACTCCTGCCTCTTTGTACAACTCGTGTGTGCTTCTATTTTCACATTTGGCAGAGCCCAGGACCTCCCTATAGAAGAAGTGACCCTGAATTGGAGGTGGAAGGACCCTGGTTCACTTTTCATCTGCCAGCACTCGAAAGTTCCAGACAGATGGAAATGAGGCTGGCAGACTGGACTCCGTGCCTTCCCGGCCCTTCGGTTGAGTGCAAGCCCCCAGATAAAGGTCACACAGGAAAATGGGCTCCTTTGTGGCTTTTCAGCAGCAAGCCCCAGTGGGATGCAATCAGCAAAATCCAGACTGTGGGAAACTGTGAAACAAACGATCTGGTTTCTGGAACAAAAAATGGTGCTGGGAGTTACCAGGGATGGAGGGGAAGCCCATCCAGAGAGAAACTTCCTGTGGTGTTAAGGGGAAGCGGGAGAAGCCAGGCACAAAAGGCTGTAGCTACATAATTCCATTCACAGGATATTTGGGAAAAGGCAAAAGTACAGGGAAAGAAATAAGATCATGGTCAATCAAGGTGGGGCGTTAACTACGAAGGGGTGGGGGCGGAATTTGGGGAATGCAGGAACGTGCTGTCTTAACTGTAATAGTGGTTAGACAACCACATGCCTCCAGCAGAACTCATCAGACTGTACTATTTTTTTTTTTAAATAGGCTCCATGCCCAGTGTGGAGCCCAATGAGGTTTTGAACTCAACCCTGAGACCAAGACCTGAACTGGGATCAAGAGTTGCACACTCAACCGAGCCACGCGGGTGCCCCAAACTATAAACTTGAAAAATGTGTGTTTGGCTGCATGTAAATTATACCTCATCATACCTCACCCCCCAAGAGAGAGACAAGATTTGCTTATTAACTGTAGTCTTGCTTAGATCTTAAATTTTAAAAAGTGTTTAAAAAAATGTACCAGCTAATCAGGAACCATAAACAAATACTACTGAGTGTCTGAGGATCCTGAAGCTTGTGGCTGGCTCTCAGGCTGTGAGGACAGCACCTGAGCTGTGTTCAAAAGGGAGGGCCCTTGAATTTTAGAAGACTGAACTGAACACAGGTCATTAATTTTGTATGAAAGATTTCCAAATTTGCTCCAAAATCAGGATTCCTTTATTTAGATTTCACATGGGTTGCATGACTACTTACAAAACATGATGGCTTTAAGATAAGCCAGGAGTGGGACACCTGAGGGGCTCAGACAGTGAAGTGTCTGCCTTCTGCTCAGGTCATGATCCCAGGGTCCTGGGGTTGAACCCCGCATCAGGTTGCCTGCTCAGTGGGGAGTCTGCTTCTCCCTCTTTCCCTCTGTCCCTGCTCATTGCTCATTCCCACTCTCAAGTAAATTAATAAAATCATTAAAAAAAAAAAAAAAGAGCCAGGAACAGAAGGGAGGGGAGAAAACAAGACTACAAAGGATAGAAGGCCGTTGATGCTGAGTGATCTGTGCTGGTGCTCAAGTTCACTCTTCTACGCTCTATGCTTTAGGGTTTGTTTGAAATGTTCCACAACAAAAAGCTTTGTTTTTCTTTAAAGTACTCTCGGGCACCAGACGTGAAGCCGAGGTATGTGTGTCTGTGGGGGGGTTCGATATTGTCCCTCACCTCCAACAGAGCAGAAGAGCCCAGCAGCCTGGGCTGGGACAGTGTGCAGGCCCACCTAGAAGGGTGGCCATATTGAGCTGCACCACTGCTGGTGGGGATCACTGGGGACCCAGAGCGTCTGATTTTTTTTCAAGATTAGCTATAAATCTGGGCTTTATGTGCCAACCTTTTCAATGTTCTCATTTAAATGTTCCAATTTACTTTTTATTAATTTTTTTAGGGGAGGGGTGAGGGGGAGAGGGAGAGAGAAAATCTTAGGCAGGCTCCATGCCCAACATGGGGCTTGATCTCATGACCCTGAGATGAAATCAAGAGTCAGACACTTAACTGAGCCATCTGGGTGCCCCTAAATGTTCTAATTTAAAACAATATTCTAATTTAAAAATCTAAAACACCTGTGTAAGCTAAGGCCAGCCTGTGGGCTAGTCTGCCCCAGAGGCAGCCGCAGAAACAGGTTTAGCACTAATTCAACAGCCATTCTCTGAATGTCCCACTCGAGGGTCCCAGACAGGGATGGGTGCCCTCTCTGCACTATGGGAGGCAGAAATACAAATGTCCATCTGACAAGATGGGGGATCTATGCAGACTGCTATGTTCCATGTGTGAGCAAAGTGGGCACACCAGGGACCCCTGAAGCTTCAGACTCCTATGGGAACCAACATACCCTGGGTGGCCTTCGACCAGGAGCCACCCTGGCATGGAACTCTCTGTCCAAGGGCACAAGCTGGGGGAAGGCTGAGGACTACGTGGAAGTGGTTAGGAAAGAGCCACTTTTGGAGTTATTACCAGCATCATTAAGAGAATGTGCTGCTCTCTTTAACAAGCCTTTAATTGCTATTATAAACAGTTCAAAAGGCCTCCCCAGGGCATACAACTGTGTTCGTATACCAGAAGACTCCATATTGTAAGGTGCCAATTAATTCAGATATGATCCAATCCCAACTAAAGCCCCAGTAAGGTTGGCTTTATCCCCCCCCTTTGGTTTTGGTGGACATTGACAAGCTGGTTCTACAAGTTACATGGAAATGTCAAGGGCATTGGGAAGACAAGGGCCTTTTTCAATACCTGTGCCAGGTCCAGTGGATGGACGCCCGCAAATGACAAAATAAGCCTTGAAGTGCCACATGCAACTGGCCAATGTCAAATCAGTGTCAGCTGGATAGTCTAAGTTCAAAAGCTATACCAAGGATACCAAGGAGGCCTTTCTCTTCCCTAGTCACCCCAACCCCCACTGCTTACAAAGGGTCCAAATCTCTTAACTTTGGGTTCTGCTCAGCTCCCCAGCCCTGCCTAGCTACTCCTAGAGGCATCATCTGTCTCCCCAACTCCCAAACTGGCTCTGAGTGGCTGCCCTATGCACAGACTCCCCCTGGCTCTTCACACCCAGGTCCCTGTGTCCCATCAACTGGGCCTTTGCAGGGCGCCCAGGTAGCTCAGTGGTTGAGCGTCTGCTTTTGGCTCAGGTCATGATCCTAGGTTCCTGGAATTGAGTCCTACACTGGGCTCCCAGCAGGGAGCCTGCTTCTCCCTCTGCCTATGTCTCTGCCTCTCTCTCTGTGTGTCTCTCATGAATAAATAAATAAAATCTTTTAAAAAAACAAAAAACTGTACCTTTACTATGCAAGGCCCTGGGACTCCCTTCTCTCGGGCCTGCCTCCTGGAGCTCCCCCTCTACCCACCTCCCAACAGCTCTCACCCATCCCCCACACAGCCCACCTGGAACCCCTGATCAGGATGTGATCCTTCCACTGCTCTAAAGAACACACTTCCATAAGGCTCCGACTGCCTAGTCCACATCTGCGGCTCCACACCATGCTAACCATGCAGCCCGGGGCCACGCACAGTCCCCACACTGCTTAGTGGGGACCTGTGATTCCCCATGGAGCTGGTGGTCGCAGAGGCTCTGTGCTGCGGCAAGGACCACCAGTGCTGGCTGGGGACCAAAGTGGTCAGGGACAGAGGTGCGGGGTTTACAGCAGGAGGGCCAGGCTTGTGGCCCCGGGATCCCAGCTGAGGGACCTCTCTGAGTCCATTTTCTCAGGCCTGAATAGAGCATCGGCACTATCACAAGAGGCCAAGGGCATTGTGACGAAGGGGGAAGTGTGGCACTATCACAAGAGGCCAAGGGCATTGTGACGAAGGGGGAAGTGTGGCTTGCAGAGTCTGCAGGTCTGGTTTGATGATTGGCTCCGCTACCTGTAAGTTAGGTGATCTCAGTCCTAGGTTACTGACTCATCTGCAAAGTGGGGTGATAAAAAGCCTTCCTTGAAGGGCTCTGGTTAGACTGGGCAGGATATTAATAGTAAGGAGAAAAATAATAATACGTGTCTCATTCGGGGGCAGGGCCATGGCCATTTGCACATGGACCTGGGCGGAGCACTCACTGATGATTACGGCATTTCAGTTTTACAGCCCCAGGAGATAAGGCTCCATTAAGAGCCAAAGGCACGGTTTTCGAGAAGATTAAGTCGTGGGAAATGTCACATGACCACTAGGGGGTTTGAGGCAGGACTCAAACCTTTGTCACTTGACTCTGGGGCCTAGACTCACTGCACTGGGAAGGGGTCCCTGCAGAGGGCACAGGCAACCTGGCCCCTGCAGGCTTCCACACAGTCTAGTACAGGACAAGAGGCGCTGGGCAGCGTGTAGACCCCTCATGGAGAAGCTGGAACTTCACCATTAAAAAGAAGGAAACCCAATCTCCTGCCTTGGCAAAGAGACAGAACCTATGAGCCACTAGCACTCCCAGTCTACTGGTTTTATTTCAGGCACATCTTGCAAGGCCGGAGAGGTGACAGGGAGGACAGTGGCTCCACCTGCTCCCACGGCACACCTATGTCCTCACTCGGGGCACAAGTGCAGAAGACACCTCTGCTTCACAGGAGAGGAAATACAGGCCACCGGACAGGGTCCCTTACCTCGAGTACCACATTTTTTCCCCCAAATACTTTCTACCCCAGGAAGGGACCTGGACCAGCCACAGCACAGGAGTCTGGATTCCTGCCCATCGGCTGGTCCTGCCATCCCCACTCCAAGCCCCAGGGTATGATGGCACCTTCTAGGGCCATTCCACACAGCCTCCCTCAGCACACCTTCCCGGTCCTTCCTTAGTTTTCTGAAGCCCGTGTCTCTGGCCTGCCTCGTGTGTGAGACTGTTACAAAGGCCCCAATTAGACAACACACACGAGAGCATTTCCTAAAGCCTTTCTATGAAGTCCCTCCCAACATCCTGACTGCGCATGTTCTTTCATATAAAACCACCCTGATCTTCTTGCAGGGCTCAGTGCAGGGCTTGACACAAAATATGCTCTGACACACTCTGCAGCCACCGGCATCAAGAATGTGCTAGGTGACTTCACTGTCACCTCGCCTAATGCTCACATGAGCCCTTGGGGATGTAGTCACTGCTTCCACTTTGCAGAGGGGAGACTGAGGCAGGATGAAGGGAAGGTCTTGCCCAGGACCCACCAGCACCAGTCTGTGAGCTCAATGAACAAGAGACTTCCTCTGTTTCATTCGTGGCACCCCGGGACAGAGTGGGACCTTGGGAGAGATTTGCTGAGCTTTCTAAAATGGAAAACTGTTGCGCTGTCCGTGGCATGAGGACCGTGTTCTCTGAATATCAGCTGTGATGTCTGAAGGCTGTAACTTTTCCAGGAAAGGAAATAGTCACCACAACTGGAACAGAGAATTAGAAGCCGATATGACCCTGAGTCCCCAGCCTGCCCAGCCTGGGGAATTCGGCCTCAGTGTGGCCCTGGGGCCTGTACCTGAGACCTGCTCCAGGCTAGACTCTTTTTGCTTAAACCTTCTTCCAAGGAAGATTTATAGAAGGTTAAAAAAAAAAATCAGTAAAGTTAAAAGAACACAATGTTATTAGTAAGGTCAAGCAGGACACTGTCTATGACATTGTGACTTATAATAAATAAGTAATTGGTCTTTACCGTTTCTGGCACAGAGCTCCTAAAACCCTTGGCATTTCCTAAGTGAGAAGAGCAACAGAGGTGTCTCCCATTCTTCATAACCAGACTCTTTCAGCCACACTGGAATTTATGTTAATAAAGCAATTTCTAGAAAGCCCCTGTGAACAAGGCTGGTTGGCAGGCAAACCAACCATGTGATCAGAGGGTCTGAACTTTCAGGCCTGCTGCTGACCTCTGGGCAGGGGAGCGGGCCACAGGGTGAATGAACCCTCAGTGGCAGATGATTTCATCAGTCACAACTGCACTGATGTAATGACTCCTCCATAAAAACCCAAGAGCACAAGGTTTGGAGAGCTTCAGATTTTAGGTTGCTGAATACTTCCTTGCAGGTGCTCGGAGGATGGTGCTCCCCGCCTGCCACCCCTTCGTAGGGGGAGGGCATAAAGCTCCAGGGCCTCCCTCATACTTTGTCCCCTGCACCTCTTCCATCTAGCTGTTCCTGACTTACATCCTTTCTAATAAACCCATAACCTAGTAAGTAAACTGCTTCCCTGAGCTCTTCGAGACACTCTAGCAAATGAATCACACCTGAGGAGGGGGTTCTGGGAACTTCTGACTTAGAGCTGGTTGGTGGGAAGCACAGGTAATGAGGGCACTCGCAGCAGGTGTCTGAGACGGGGAGCTTGTGGCACTGAGCCCTGATCCATGGGATCCGACGCAAACTCCAGGCAGACGCTGCCACACCCAGTGGTGTCCTGAGGGTGAGCAAGAACTCTCCACGCATCCAGTCACAGAAATGTTCAATGTGGGGCTCAAGGAGAGGAGAAAACCAGTTCTCCTCCTCTGCTGTCGCCCCCCGAGCTCTAAGCTTGAGATTGCTCTCTTCGTTTGATGAGGGACACTGGCAAGCAGGAGGGGATAAAGACTCATTAGCAGCGAAGCGCCACCCTGTCCCCAGCAGTAAGGCCACAGGACTGAAAGGCAGTTGTTATCTGCATCTCCCTCCCTGTATGGCCCTGTGCAAACAGCACCTCTCTGCCCCATCGGTTCTCGAGATAAGATCCTGGAGTGAAATATTAATTGGGTGCCACTGTAGCTCTGATGATCTTTAATGTCCCCAAGCCTCAGATAATCTACCCATGGAACAGTGCCCTCTACTCTGAATAGGCCTTGTGAGGTTCCATCGAGAAACATGAACAGGAAACAGGCCTGAAAGAACCCTGTAAGTCCCCACACGATGTGCAAACACAAGGGATCAAGGGAGATCTGAAGCATAGGGCACCAAGGAGGCACCATTCACGATTCAACCCAGAATGCTGCAAGTAAGCCCGTATCTCTTGCCTGGCTCCCTCGTGACCCAGGCCCATGGACAGGGCGCTGCTAGGATTGATGGACGGGCCCCAGGAGGCTGAGAGAGGGATGCTGAGCTGGATCACTTACATTGGCTGAATTGTGGTGAACTCTGGGATTTCGTCTTTTTTCTTTCTGAAGAGGAACCAGTAGGTCAGGAGGCCCACAATGAGTGAAAACAGAATCATGTCTGTCATGCTGAAAAGAGACACTTCTTCGACCACAGTTTCAGACACGGTGGCACTGGCATCCATACTGGAGTCCCCCATGTTGACAGGAAGCTGCAGGGGAGAGAAAGATCAGGTATCAGCTGGGAGAAGTAGGGTCAGCCTGAGGCCTGTGGGGGAGTAGCCTGAAGCCTGGAAGGGGGCACCCTGAGTCCCAAAAGCTTCAGCCAGGGTTTCTATGCCCCAAGGAGTAGCAGCAACGGGCAAAGCACTGTGGACAGAAGCTGCTGGACCCACACACGGCTGGCCCCTCCATGACATGGCTACAGCCTTGGACCGAAATCAAAGCAGCAAATGGCTCCATGATGTCCACGGGTATCCTACAGCTGGAGCTGGTACTGGGTCCCCTGCAAACACAGAGAATGGAAGCTACAGACTCCCTGGACCACTGAGCACCCTCCAGCCCCACAAGGGCTTAGAAGGGTTGGTTCCCCATCACAGTGGGGGTCGCTTGGAGACAAATCCTTCCCCCTGGGCTGCCCCACACCCTGCACATTCCAAAGACCTTTAGGACTGGCCCCTGGAGGACTCTTGGGAAATCACTCCCGAGCCTTGTGATGTGCCACCTGATGAGTGTCTCTGTACCCCTGGGACCTTGGGCCACGAAAATAGCTTCTGCTAACTATGTCATTCAGAATGACCGCCTAGGGCTCTGAATCACATCGTTTGGGCTTGACCTCCGGGGTGCTGGAGACCTAGTAGATAAGGTTAGAAACGCAATGCTCCACGCCTCCAAGGCTGACTCCAGATACAAACCCTGCACACCAAGGCACCAAGGAGCTCCCCTGGTTGCTAATCCTCCATACATGTGGCCATGCACAGTTGCTGGGAGCACTGAACCCCTAGGACTCCAGTGGGCAAGGACAACTGGAAGCATGTGCCTGGTTTCTCCCAGTTTCAGCCCTGTGGAGCCTTTCCCTTTGCTGGTTTCACGCTACATCCTTCTGTCATAATAAACTGTAATGGGGGTAAAAGAGCTTTTCTGAGTTCTGTGAGTCCTGGTGAATCACTGACCCTGAGAGTGGTCCTGGGGACGCCAACCTCGTTCACTCCCTCGAAAGATGCCCAGCTGGCGCTGCTGCCACTGAAACCTGGCAGGGAAGCAGATCTGAGTCCATGAAGGTCAGTGTGGAGCACCTAAAGCCCCGGCAGCACACTTCTGCCTTTAATGAGGCCAGCTCAGCTCTGCAACCGCATTGCTCCATTTTACAATCACCGCTGTTACCAAGAGGGCTGTTTGCACCACAACCATGGCTCCCAGCCTCAGTGGGGAAGCCTTCCTCACATCTCATAAGCTCAGGCATGGGAGATTGCCTCACATCTGACTTCCATCCACTGTCCCTGCTGCTGGGAAACACCAGGGCCTCCCACACCCCCTCCAGCTGTACTCGCATCTGAGGGCCCGGGCACCAGCTCTGCCCTCCCTGGGCCTGCAGGGCATGGGCCCACTCCGAGCGGACCCTCGAACATGGCCCTCTGCCTTCTCATTCATCCGAGGTGCTTTTCTAACAGCCGAGTTCCTGCGATAATCTCAACGCATCCTCTTTGCTCTCTGATGCTACAGGACAAATTTAACTCTAGCACCCACACAGAGCACTGTTTATATTTAAGGATGAACTCACGCACGCTGAATATTTATTCAATGTTCGTTCAGCCCGTCTTCCTATTCAGCCCTGCCAGTGTTGTCTGGCACGCCCACAAGCCTTCTGTGTGTTTAGCTCTCACAGAACCATGGAGGGAGAGGACCCATCCCACAGAGTCATGCCACGTAGACCTTCTGAGTCCGGGCAACACAGGAAAGGCCCCGCCAGCATCCCTCATGTAGCAGCAGGCAGCCAATGTCACTTTCGTGTCTCACCACACTTCTCCCTCTCGGTCAGGTCACCCCAGCCCCTTTACTGAGAGGAGACTTGTAGCCATGAAGCAAAATGACCAGTGACTATTTCCTGACACATATGTGAGCTGCCTGCACCACCTGAGAAAGCTGGTCCCACAGGCACTTCCTGCAGGGATGGTGTGCTGGAGGGCAGGGGATCCACAGTCCCACCCATGCTACATTTGGTTCTAGCCGCCCAGGCCACTACCACAGACTCCTCAGGGGCCTGCTCCACACAGTAGCCAGAGGGAGCCTTTTTAAAAATATGCCAGATCATGTCCCTAAGCAAAGCCTCAGATGGCTCCATGTCGTACTTAGCACAAAATCTAAAGGCCTTAGCTGGTCTACAGGCTCCATAAGGTCTGGCCCCTCACCCTTCCTCACGCCTCACCAGTCACACTAGCCTCCCTGCTACCCCTCAAGCCTCCAGGTCTGCTCCTGCCTCAGGGCCTTTGCAAATGTTGATGCTATGGCCTGGACTCTGTTCCTCTAGTGATCTGTAGGGTTTTCTCTCCCTCTTCATTCAGGTCTCTGCTGGGATGTCACCATTTCAGAGAGGCTCTTCCTCAGTATAGTTTCTGGTTATTCTCCCTCCTTGAGCCCACTCACAGCACGGATCACTACCTGGCATTATGTTACCCGTTCTTCCCATTGGCCATCTCCCTGACTGCACGGTCAGCCCACAAGCACAGAGACTTCACATTGTTCATAGCCTGACAGATGGTGGGCACCTAATATCAACTTGAATAAATGAACAGGGGACGAGGCACCCGGGTGGCTCAGTGGTTGTGTGTCTGCCTTTGGCTCAAGGCGTGATCCTATAGTTCCGGGATCGAGTTCCACATTGGGCTCCCTGCGTGGAGCCTACTTCTCCCTCTGTGTCTCTGCTTCTCTCTGTGTCTCTCAGGAATAAATAAAATCTTTAAAAAACAAAAGATGAACACATGACTCTGGAGCAGGTGGGTTGGCAACACCTGTCACACAGATTACTGAGTGGCTTTACAACCTGCAAAGCATCACTACTGCAGTTTGCTGAGGCTTTGTTCACTCTCCTTCACTCTGGCTCTAATACTCGCATTTACTGCATCCTTCAGCATCCAGGCCGCTCGCCTCAAGCTCAGAGTAAGGACCCCATGCACTCTCGCACCTCACGGAAACGACTAGGTGCTGTCTGCTGGGATGCCGACTCCCTGCAGCATGCCAGGGTGGGGCTCTGGCCTTATGGCCCCACCAGAACGCGGGACAACATCAGTACTCAGGGGTCCCCAAAGCACTGAGAATGTCCCCAGCAGCACTGACTACAAGGCATAAAACTTCAGACAAGAGCTGCAGAGGAGCAGTAGAAGGACCAGGCGATCATTTTATCTGAGGCCTCCTTCTACTGTGGGGAACTGAAGGCTCCCAGGAGGTGTGCAGCTCACCCGAGTAAAAACTAGAAAGGGGCTCCAGCTTCCCAGGGGAGGCCTGTGCTCAGTACCCGTCTAAGCAGGATGACTCATCAGACACGGGTCTCTCCCCTGCTCTGCTGTGGGCTCCTGAACAAACAATAGTATTGTAGGTACCTCTGTGTCTGGCACATGGTGGAAAGGGAGGACTGGCAAGGAAGTTAAGGAAAATCCTTACCCCTATGCTTCACATACTAGGACAGGACCAGTGTACTTGGGGCTGAAGCCTTAAACAGGCTGTTAAACCATGATTTCCATACAGAGCCACTGTTTTCACATTGAAGCTCACACAGACACCCACCCATCTCCTCTGCTTGAGCCTCTGCATCCCTGCCCCAGTGCCTTTACATGTGTACAAGCTGCTTTTCCTTTAGTCGCTTCTGGCTTCAGACCTGGGGGTCTGACGACCTCAACTTGATCGTCACTCCCATGGGTCATACTTTCCTGGCATGGAGCTTGACACACAATCTAATGCTTGATAACTATCCACAGAATGGCTGGGGAGCCAATGAATATATTATGACCGACGAAATGTAGAATTTGCATGCACTGGTAACACAAAACGAGCAGACTGAAGAGAAATCTGGGGCTGGTAGTGTGCCCACGTGGTAATCCACTAGGAGAGACACTGCCAAACTTCCTTGGTTCACAGAGCCCCCGGTATCTTGGTAAAATTTCCATGGTATCCCCAGGCCCAAAAAAGAATATCTAACAGCTCTATATATGAAGTAGTTAGGTCCAAATCACCACTGAAATCCCAGCTTGGCAAAGATACAAGTCATCCAAAGAAAGGCAGCAAGATCTTGTTAAAAATCGTGAAGCAACACAAGCTGGTATGCTTCATGTGGAGTTTGACAGATGGGACTTCCACTGCATTGGTAAATTAGGAACCTCTGCCCGGTCTGGTATAAAATCACTCTCCTCTGCTATGGAAATATTCTGATGAGAACATTTTGGACGTCCTGCCTGACAAGTGTCCTCCGAGTCAAATGTGCCAGGGTGACAGTCTATTGAAGACACTCCAAGGAGACTTGGAGAGCCCTGTGTCCTCTTTCTCCCCTGGAAGGGTCTTTAATCTGTAGATTGTTTCTTCTTTCCACATTTAGGGAAAAGGAGGAACACTGAACAATGCAGAGCTTTTGGGGCCAAATGCAACATTTGTCAGCAAGAGAAACTAAAACAAAACCAAAAATGAAATGTACATGTTTAAACAGAGCAATTTCTTAACTAGAGCAGGCCCTGCCACCAGCTGGCTGGGACTCCGAGCAAACCCCTTACAGGCTTTCATGTTCTCATCTGGAAAATTAGTTACAGAAAAAAGGGCAGATCAAAAGACCAGCCAATTAGGTCCTGCTACCCTGAACAGACCATATCATATTTGACCTTTTATTATAAATTAGGTCTGTACACAGTTTTCATTTTTATTATAAAAGACAATATACATATGGGAAAGGACATACATAAACGGCTAGACATATAAGAGAGAAACCATTCCTCCTGAATTTCAACAGTTGATGCTGCGGGCCAAGGGCAACCCATCCCAGCACTTCTGAAAATCCAAACAAGGCAGAAGGGCCCTTTCTCTATCTGACTGTTTACAACACTGCAGGATAAAATCATCCTCTAGGAAGTAATTGCGGCTCTGCATTTATTGTATGCAATTTCTGATCAGTAAACAAGACTGATCAAGCAACTTGGCACTCGACAAGCGCTCGACACTGGGGTGAGCGGCCTGAGCAAGTGATGTCGTTGGTCCCTTTGGCATGCAAGTCACCCAGTGGCAAACAGTCGCCAGTGACAACTGCTTAGCATCCACCCCCAGCCGCAGTGGGAACAGCATCTACTCACGTTCACAAACCTCTGCCAAGGATTAGTGGTTTCAAGATGAGGGGAAACTTTCAAGGCAGCTGAGCCTGCTTGAGCCTGATAGCTTATCTTCCAGAGACAGGAATGCTCAGGGGAAGGGCCTCCCCAAGAAAGCCGTGGAACAGATTCTTCTCTAGCTAGCATGCCCACAAAAGTTTATCCTCCAAACCAAGACACATCTGGGTGGATATCTTTGGATTTACCATTTTTCCGGTTCATTCGGCTTCTTGAATCTGTAGGCTGGAGGCCTTCCAGCCACTGTTTCTCTGAATACCTTTTTGGCCCACCCTCTTTCTCCTCTCCTGGAACTACAATGACGTAGATATGTTTTGTGACTGGTCCCCCAAATCCCTGAGGCTCAGATCACTTTTTTCAGTCTGTCTAGTTTCTCTCTGTTGCTTGCCATTAATTGTGTAATTCTGCTATTCTATCCTCACTCTGTCTTCACCATGCTACTATGGAGCCATCCAGAGCTTTCAATTTTCACTATGGTATTTTTCAGTTCTAAGATGTCTGTTTGGCTCTTCTTCACATCTTGTATGATTCCAACATCAACATCACCTTAATGTTAATGTTGATTTATTTTTTCTCATTCAAGTTGACATTTTCCTAGTTTTTAGTATGGTGATTTGGGATTGTATCCTAGACAATCTGGGAATAATGTTATACTCTGAATCTTATTAACATCCTCTCTTTTATCAGTCACCATGAAGGTGGGGGATGGAGGGTGCCAACTCACTGCTGTCATTTGCAAGCGTGTCCCAGTAGGTATAACACCTCAGGGAAAAATTGAGTTCTGAGGAAAGGGAAGACAAGATGGTCCTACACAAAGAGGGGGCATCCAGGGACTAACACATGAGCTGAGTCATGAAAAATTACCTGGGTCCACCAGCCAGATAAGGAAGCTAGGAGAAGTTAGATAAAGGAAGCACATTTAAAGGCCTGGAATATGGACTAGCAGAGGCAATAGAATCTAGTGTGACTCAACTGTGGTATGATGGATGCATTTGTGTGTGTGGTGCAAAGGTGTTCAGTAAGAGATAAGCCTTTTGAAATACACTGAGACCAGTGTGCAGAGGGCCCAGGAGCCCTCTACATGTCTGGGGTCTTTGGGCCCTGGGCAGCCAGGGACAACCAGGCAGGGATGTGGTATGATTACCACTATGTCACAGGTGGGAACCTGGACAACAGTGCTTCTTCCCACCATGTCAACACAATCATGAGGCTTTGACCAAGTCATCCTACCTTAGGACATGCCCTGGCCAATGTTCCACAGTGGACAATAAGTGCCCCCAGCTGATGACCTTTCTGCCTATGTAACAGGGCCTGTGGGTGTGGTGTGGTGTGGAGACACATGACTGGCACTGTGTCTGATGCAATAATGTAAAAGAGGAAGGAAGCCAGGAAAACTGATGTGTGAAAGTATGACTTGGCAAGAAGCAGGCAGGAGAGCCAGCATCACTCAGCACAAATTGAGCTGACCAAGCCTCATGGGAACAGACCACTGGAACTGCAGCTGGCACAGAGAGCTACGTGGGCTGGTTTCTACCACCCCCTCTGGGGCTGTGGCCACCTGGCCTAAACTCCAAGTGGAGTGAACCCACAGCTCCCTACACCCTTGGTAAATACTTCAGGGCTTTTTGTGGGCCTACTTAGTAACACCATTAAAAGTTAGCACAGGATGATATATGGGCACAACATACTTCCCAGAAGTTCTGTGAGGTAATAGAAAAAAATATATGTATTAGTCTCTCCCCCTGGTTGCTAGGATAGAGCTCCTAAAAGCCTTGTAATTTCCTAAGTGGTAAGAGCATTTGGAGCACCTTTTGTTCTAATGTGGTTCTTGGTAGGCTCCTAGATGGGATATGGTGACCAAACAGACCAAACCACAGTTAGCAGCTTGGAACTTTCAGCCCTGCCCATCCCTTTCTCCAGAGAGGGCAGAGGGGCTAGAAGTGGAGTTAATGACTGATCATGGCTACTGAGGAAGCCTCCACAAAGATCCTAACAGTACAAAGTTCAGAGAGCATCCAGGCCCCTTCCCAGTCCTCATCTTACATATTTCTCCATCTGGTTGTTCACCTGTATCCTTTATCGTGTCCTTTAATAAACTGGTAAATGTTAGTGTTTCCCTGAGTTGTGTGAGCTGAACCTGAGGAGAGTATTACAGGGAACCCTCATTTATTGCTGATTGATCAGAAGCACAGGTGACAGCCTGGTCTTTGGCAGTCCCACGGCACTGAGTCCTTACTCTGACACCAGCTCCAGGTAGACAGTGTCATAACTGAGTTAAGCTGTAGGATACCCAGTTGGTGTCACAGAATCATTTATTGTGGGGAACACCCCACCACCACCACATCTGGGGTCAGAAGTGCTCTGTGTGGCAGTAATGTCAGAGTAAATGAGACACCGGAGAAAGCATCATGCTTTCCTAATATAAGTTCATACCAGTTCATTCTCCTGATTAACTGCCTCAATTAATTTTGAATACAAAGGAGGAAAAGAGAAACACATGAAACTGGAGGACTTGCCTTAGTTCAAGTTCTGGGGAGAACAATTCTGAAGTTTACTCTGCCTCTCGAGCATCAGCAGGAATAAGGAATGACAAGCTGATGTGAACCCCCAAAGAGCAATCAGAACCCTCCCTATGCAGGGCATGTTTCAGTTCACACAACGTGTCCGTGCAGCAAGCCTCAGCAGGGACAATGACATTGCCTCCATGTTTTACAGAAATGGGAATTGGTGGACCAAAACCAGGATGGCCTCCCCAAACACTGAGGGCTCATGAAGAGAGTTAGGGCTCCATGCTTAGCACCAAAGACAAACTGGAACACAATCAGAAAGAGTCCCCAAGATGGAGTGGTCCCCAAAACAAGCCACATGAGAAATAGTACAGGAACTGGAGATATTTACCCTAAAGACAAGATTCAGAGGCAGCAGGCCCATCCCTTCTTTGGGTAGTCAGAAAATAGAGGAAGAAGAGGGCCCTAAGGGCACAAGTGAGCCTGGGTAATGGAGGACAGAGATTTACATACTGTCCAAGAACTTTCTATTAAAGGTGTCTGAAGATAGAATGAGCTGTAATGCAGGGCTCTGATCACAGATGTATCAACAGGAAGCCAGGTAACTTAATGACAGAGTGCCTGCCACCCCAGGAGCCAGTGACACAGACCAACCAAGTGTATATTCGTTAAACCGGACTCGCTGAGGTTGGTGACCATGCTGGGGCGGGGGGGGGGGGGTGTGCAAGCTCCAAGTCTCTGACCTGAATTAATAAATACTGGTTTTCTGGGTCTCTTTCACTGAACCCTTTGAAACACACAAACACACAGGGTTCTAGTTCACGGTCAGCAAAAGCAGACAAGACACAATGATAGGGGATCCCATGGTTCAGCCTAAGGACTCAGGAAACAGGAAGAGAAACAGGGAGGCTCAGAACAGAGCTCTGAAAAAGGCACAAAGGGGGACATGCTAACTCTGGATTAAAAAACACGGGCCCCAAGAAGAGTGTGCATCACATAGAGTAGGGCTTGCAGCTTTAACAAGGAGATAACAAAAATAATCAATTAAAAATCAGGGTAAATGAGGCTCCTGGTTCCCCAGGCACACCAGCACCACGTCTGCGTGGTGCTTTTCCTACCCACCTCGGTTTGCAGACACAAGAGGCTCCTCCTCCCTGATGGTCCTTTTGCTGCTCCTCTGTCTGCAAGCGGGAAGCCTAGGAATCTGTAAACTGTGGCGGAAAGAAAAGGGAATTCCAGACTCCACGCTGAGGAACCATTTGTGCCCAGAAATTCCAGCCTCTGCCTGACAGCCTCCAGCCACAGGGGTCTCACCGCCTCCTGTCCTAGCCTCCCCCTGCTCAAATGCTATTTGCTAAAGGATAAAAGGCCAGAAGCTGACCAGCCACACAGCTGTTTTCTCTCTAGATCTTTCCCTCATTTCTTCCACATGTAAATATATCACACATATGCATACATATACACATTCATACAAAAAGTAGATAAAATGTACTGTTGATCCTTGAACATCACGAGGGGTAGGGGCACCAATGCCCCACATAGTCAAAAATCCATGTGTAATTTTTGATCCCCCCCAAAACGTTTCTACTACAAGCCTACTGTTGACTAGAAGCCCTACCAATAAGAATAATCAACACACTATGTAGGTAAGAATTCTATACTGAATTCTTACAGTAACATAAGCCGGAGAAAAGAAAATATCATTAAGAAAATCATAAGGAAGGGGCGCCCAGGTGGCTCAGTCATTAAGCATCCAATTCTTGATTTCAGCTCATATCATGATCTCAGGGTGGTGAGATCCATCCCTGTATCAGGCTCTGAGCTGAGTGCAGAACCTGCTTAAGATTCTCTCTCCCTCTGCCCCTCCCACCTCTGCTCTTTCCCTCTCTCAAAAAAAAGAAAAAGAAAGAAAGAAAGAAAATCATAAGAGGATATAGGATATATATTTAAAGTACTGTGTATTTACTGAAAACAATCCATATATATGTGGACCTATGCAGTTTAAACCCATGTTGTTCAAGGGTCAGCCGTATTCTATTTTGTGAAACATTTTTCCAGTTGCTGGAGGGTCCTTGATAATGATATTTTCCTTGGCTGCCCAACAGTCCACTGATTTGCTGTACCATTACTTACTTCCCTGTTCTTCATTCATTAAAATAGGCTTGATCACTTAAATACATATGGTCATGCGAGAAAAAGACGAGGAAAACACTTCCCACTGTGCAGCAGTTCACACTCTGGTCAAGGAAACACAGATAACACTGTAGTTAAATGTGAGGATTGCTGTAAAAACCAGTGTTTACGGAGTGCTGTGGGGACAGAGAGGAAGAAACAGCCTGTCCCAGGGACATGGAGGAAGACACCAGGGCTCCCTGGGCTGTTGCCAATTTTCCATGTTGCTGGCGACTCACAGCCTGGGGGTCCATCATAAGCAGGCACTGGGCCTAGTCATGGCTAGGCTCAGCTGGCCCAGAAGTTACTGTTACCTCTTTCTAGGCACTGAGGTCAGAGCTCCGATGGGTTTAAGTGGTTGGTCTGAGGCCACACAGCCAGCAAGTAGTGGAGCCTGAATTAAAAATGTGTGTCTGTTTTTCTGAGGTCCACTCTGATGTCTGCTCTAAATAGTAAGAAAAGCATCTTGAAACAGAAACCTTTCCTCTTTTGAAAAAAATCCTTCAATTCTTAAGAAGATTTGAATTTTTATAACTCTTGATACAAAACGTTGCTCTCACATACCATCAAGTCTAGCCAGACTGATGAGTGAAGAAAAGACAAGACGGCGTAAATTGCCAATACAGGGAAGCAGAGTGTGGAAAGCGTTAGATTCTGCACAGATTAAAAATATAACAAGGGAAATTTTGACCAACTTGACATCAACATTTGATAATTTCGATAATGTATCTACATTTTTCAGTAGACATACACAACCAGGGCTCAACCTAGAGAAACAGCTTACTAAGATGATTCAGATTAGCAGTTAAAACCTTCAATAAGAGGGAACTCCAGAAGCAGACAGCTTTACCGATAAAGTCTACCAAATATTTGAGGAAGACATTACACCAGTTCTCTACAAATTCTTTCAGAAAATAGAAGGCTGCCCTACTTGTTTTATGAGACTTGTATTACCCTGATATCAAAACCAGACAGACAGTACAAAAAAGGCTGTTGGCCAATACAGCTTTGGGGCAAGAGTCATGAGTGGGAGACACAAGGAAAGCTACTGGCATGGCAGACAATGTGTAGAATCCTGCTCTGGGGTGGTAGCTGCAGAGAGGCTATTTATGCAAAAATTTCCCAAATTGTGCACTGAGGGTCTGTGCCCTTTACTGTATGTAAGTTATGCTGCAACATAACTGTGTGTCCACAATACAAAAGCACATGTGCTCTGACCCCAGTGATGGAAAAATATGTACATGTATGCATAAAATGGTGTGTGAGAGGATTGTCACAGAAACAGTATCTCAGGGATGAGATTTTAATTTTTTCCCTCACTTCCTAACATATTATTTGCTTGGTTTTTAAAATAACAGTTGTGTGCTATTTACTCAATCAGAAGAATATCTGAAAGCTGTTTTCTCATGGAAAACGAATGCCCAGCTCTCGGGGTCCAGTGATTCTCTTCTTGGGCTGTACCTCTCACTGGGACCAGGGGAACATTTGAGGCAGCACTGTTGGGAACGGCCCCAACCTGGATGCTTAGGTTTTTAATTCCAAACAACGGAATTCTATGCAGCAGTTAAAAAATAAGTAGGTGAACGGGATCCCTGGGTGGCGCAGCGGTTTGGCGCCTGCCTTTGGCCCAGGGCGCGATCCTGGAGACCCGGGATCGAATCCCACATCAGGCTCCCGGTGCATGGAGCCTGCTTCTCCCCCTGCCTGTGTCTCTGCCTCTCTCTCTCTCTATGACTATCATAAATAAATAAAAAAATTAAAAAAAAAAAAAGTAGGTGAAGAAGCCTGGGTGGCTCAGTCAGTTAAGCAGCCGACTTTTGATTTCAGCTCAGATCATGATCCTGGGTATCCTGGGATAGAGCCCACGTCGGGCTCCACGTTCAGTGGGGAGACTGCTTGAGATTCTCTCTCCTTCTGCCCCTCTCCCAACATTCATTCTCCCTCTCTCTCTCAAATGAATGAATAAATCTTTAAGAAAAAATAAGTAGGTGGAACTATAGTACTCTCACTGAAAGACTGCCAAAACATACTGAATTAAAAAAAAGAGTTATATCCTCATGATGAGACCATTAATAAGATAAAAGAAAAAGTATATATTTCTCCAGGAAAGTGACCCATAGTGACTTCCTCTAGGGAGTGTCTGCAATTAGAGGGGGTTGGTGGGTGTCTAACGTGCCTTTGCTTCGTCTGTCCTTTCCTAAAGAGACGGCTGGTATTCATGGTATTCACGTGTTACTTCAGAAACTAAAAATAAATACACAGCAGCTGGGTCTCTTACTGATGAAGAAGGGAGCCGCAAATGTGGATAAAGAGAAGGAAAGTGGCGGTGTGCAAGAGAATGGGAGGTGTGAATGCAGGTGGATGTGTGCATGTGTGGATTGTATCTCCTATCTATCTCCCAGACCCTGGATTCTAACTAAACGCTGTTCTCCATTAAAAGGAACCAGGGCTCCTTGGAGGAATGGCGGACCCCAGAACTGGTACAGGAGAACCAGTGACTGAGCCTGGATCACCTTGCTGTGCCAATGAATAAAGTAGTACCCAAAGAATGACAGGGGATGATGTGTCAAAAGGAAACAGGGTCCTAGAAGAGGTTTCCACCGGCCAAATCTGGGACAGTCTCAGCACCGAGATAAATACCAGGGTGACAGATTATAACCATGAGCACAAACAGCACACAAATCAATACTGATATAAATATATAAATGGATACCCAGATGAATAAAAAAAAAAGGTTATTCGTTATAGAATACCAACTAATAAAATGAAAGACTTAGAAAACCACCAATTGGCAACCTCTATATTAATAACCATTTCAGGCAAGGATCATGAGTGCTAAATCTTGTGGGTCAAAGTTTGATGAGAAGTTCACCAATTACATAGGGGAAAACTGCCTCCCTCTACGGAGGGCAATCTGGGCTGACACCACCATAACCAAGTGATCAAAGGTAACGGCTCTAATACTGGGACAAAGTGACATTGCCCACCACCTGCTATGGTGCTCCAAAGGACACAGCACTATTTCCGTGCTATTCTGCCAAAAATATAGTCTGAATCTTATCATTGTCTTATCAGCAGGACAAATCCATGCTGGGGGACATACTACAAAGTGATGGCCTGACTTTTTGGAAAATGTCAAGGGCAAATATTATACAAAAATAATGATCTGCTTTGGGGCATAGAAGAGTGGCTACAGTTACAGTTAAATGCAACCTTGGGCCAGAGAAAAGAAAAAGGAAGAAAAGATTTTTTATAAAAGACACGAATGGAAAAATATGAATAAATTTCACATTCAGAAAAACAGTGGATCAGTGTGAATTTCCTGATAGGAATTACTGTACTTAAGAAAACATCCTTGAATTTTATAAAACACTGAAGTACTTAGGGGTAAATGAGCACCCTACCTGTAACTTATTCTCAAGTAGATCAGGGGAAAAAGAGTATTTTTAAAATATTTTATTTATTCATGAGAGACACAGAGAAGAGGTAGAGACATAGGCAGCAGCAGAAGCAGGCTTCCTGCAGGGAGTCTGATGCAGGACTCAATCTCAAGACCCCGGGATCATGACCTCCACCAAAGGCAGACACCCAACCACTGAGCCACCCAGGTATCACAGGGAAAAAAAATTTTTTTAAGTTATAGATAGATAGATAGATATATAGAGAGATAAACATGGTAAAGTGTTAATATTTGGGGAAACTGACTAAAGAGTATTTAAGAATTCATGGTTTTTGCCAATGTTTCTGTAAATCTGAAACTATTTCAAAATAAAACAAGTTAAAAATATACATGATCTGGGGTGCCTGGGCAGCTCAGTTGATTAAGTGTCTGACTTTGGCTCAGGTCATGACCTCATGATCCTGGGATCAAGCCCCGTACCCTGAGCATCAGGCTCCCTGCTCAGCGGGGAGTCTGCTTGTCCTTCTCCCTCTGCCTCTGCCTCTCCCCCTGTTTGTACATGCACTCGCTCCCTCCCCCTCTCTCTCAAATAAATAAAATCTTTAAGACAAAATACATGATCACTGAAAAAAAAATGCTAAATTTAAAAACATGAAGTAAAAGAATGCAACCCACATATGTACTAGTTGCTTTTTCCTTCTACCAGTTTTTTTGTTTTTGTTTTGTTTTTTTACAGATTTTAAGTAATCTCTACACCCCAAGTGGGGCTCAAACTCACAACCCTGAGATCAAGAGTTGCATGCTCCACAAAATGAGCCAGTGAGGTGCCCCTGTTCTAACAGATTTTTAAAAAATATATACTTTATTCATTAATTCATGAGACACACATAGAGAGATGCAGAGACATAGGCAGAGGGAAAAGCAGGCTCCCTGCAAGGAGCCTGATGTGGGACTCGATCCCAGATCCTGGGATCACACCCTGAGCTGGAGGCAGATGCTCAACCACTGAGGCACTCAGGGGTCCCTTCTACCAGATTATTATTATATATATATATATATATATATATATATATATATATATATATATATATATATAATAAATTCGATTTTACCATTATTGGTTTTAAACTAAATATAATTTTGTTGCTTTTTTAATGTATGAAATTGCAAACATTATAAATTCTCAAATGTTATCCTAGCCTATGAACATAAGAGGCACTTGCTGAATATTGTCCTTATTATAAACAATGCCATGATAATCATGATGCTTGACAGCCTTTCAAGACAAATCTTTGTGTACCTCAGATTACTTCCTTAGAATGGAGTTTCCAAAAATATCTTAGAAGTATTTCTGGATCAAAAGGAGTAAATATTTTGAAGGCTGTTAAATTATTTTCCAAAAAGCAATTTATTTTCATCATTTTTCTGCAGCTCTCCCTCTTTGAGACCCCTTGCTGACCTGGAGAAAAGGGAATAACTTACAAAGCCCCGTGCTCACAAAAGCCTGGGAGGAAAACAAGTAGAAAACCAAGCTTCAGGGGCGCCTGGGTGGCTCAGTCAGTTAAGTGTCTGCCTTTGGCTCAGGTCATGATCTCGAGGTCCGGGGATCAAGCCCCGCATCAGGCTCCCTGCTCCCCACATCAGGCCCCCTCTGCTACTCTCCCCACTCTTGCACACGCACGTGCTCTGTCTCGCACTCAAATAAATAAAATCTTAAAAAATCAAAACAAGGATCTCTGGGTGGCACAGCGGTTTGGCGCCTGCCTTTGGCCCAGGGCGCGATCCTGGAGACCCGGGATCGAGTCCCACGTCGGGCTCCCTGCATGGAGCCTGCTTCTCCCTCTGCCTGTGTCTCTGCCTCTCTCTCTCTCAGTCTGTGACTATGATGAATAAATAAATAAAATCTTTAAAAAAAAAAAATCAAAACAAAAAAACAACCTTCAGGGAACCCTGGGTGGCGCAGGGGTTTGGTGCCTGCCTTTGGCCCAGGGCACGATCCTGGAGACCCGGGATCGAATCCCACGTCGGGCTCCCGGTACATGGAGCCTGCTTCTCCCTCTGCCTGTGTCTCTGCCTCTCTCTCTCTGTGACTATCATAAATAAATAAAAATTTTTTAAAAAATTAAAAAAAAAAAACAACCTTCAGTACCAGAATCAGTAAGCACTCCGGGGAGGCTATGATACCTGTGGCCAGAGGGATAACAGAAAGAAGACACCGGAAAGATGGATGTGCAGACCAGACAGGCCTTCTCAAGGATGGAAACCTTTCCCAGGAAATTAGACCCCCCAGTGGTAAAAAGTGGGAAAGGTGTGCGTGGGGCGGTGATGGCCCAGGGTCCCAATCAAACACCAACCCAAGGACCACAGCTTGGGAACATACTAGTTCCACTGCCGAGCACTCCATTCATCACCTGCTGCTCCTCAACCCCTGATCCCTTCCCATTGGGAGACTGTCAGGGCAGAGCAATGGGTGACATGGGGAGGAAAGACTGGAGTCCTGGGGAAGCATATTTCAATAATCATTTACACCACTTGTATCTGGAAATAGGTATGTTTAAACTCCTTACGTCGGGCAGCCTGGGTGGCTCAGCGGTTTGGCACCACCTTCGGCCCAAGATGTGATCCTGGGGGCCTGGGATCGAGTCCCATGTCGGGCTTCTTGCAGGGAGCCTGCCCCACGTAAAATAAAAATAAACTCCTTACGTCATGACATCACACACACACTAAGCTCCAAGACTCTGAGCTCCAGTTTCTTCCTTTATAAAATGGAGATATTAATTACTACCTGCCTCACAGGGGCTGTTGGCAGAAGTATGGAAGACAAAGATGTGTACAGGGTGAATCCTACATAACAAAGACGAGAACTACTGTTCTGATTTGTGCCTAGTATACTAGGATGTGCTCTAACTATGAGAATTTAGATTGATGGGAGAATACTTCAACTCTGCCTCTCCGGAAGCCAGTCGAGGTGACTTCCAGAAGCTCTTCGATTTCCTTAACAGTTCAGAGAATATGATCTTGAGAAACCCAAAAGCTCTGTAGAAACTCAACTTTTACTGAGGGGAGAGTAAGGTTTGGGTTCTGAGGTCGAGAACTCCCAGAATGTGTCCAATTCTGCCTTTTACCTATCAGAGGGCTTGCCCAGAGATATGCCTCCAGCTGGGCTGGAACTGGAGGGACCAGCTCCCCGCCCTCAACCGTTGCCCATGGGGCCAACAGGAGCAGGGTGAGTTCCCGTGCAATGTCTTTCAATCTTGACCAGCTCACCTTGATGTCCAACAGGAAAGCCTGAATTTATGCGTAGGCCTAGTCACTTGATAGCTGATACGGTACAAGTCTCTCTAACTAAAGAGGCAGAGGGCAGAGAGAGGACAAAGGCCCCAGAGGCTACTAGATGGGGGGCAGAAGACAATGCCTGGTGAAGGGCAGGCACAGGAGAGCCCGGAGGGTCTGCAGTCACTCTAGAAGGTTCTGCAACAACAGCTCTTCTGGCCTCACAGGCTAGGACTCTGCACTCCTGCCAAGTCCAGTGCCCCTCCAGCCCAGTTCTTTTATCATCAGTAGGCAAGGTTAGCTCAGTCTTTGCAAACTTCCACCAGCCAGAATGGAAAACGATGGCACCTTTATCCCACTTCACTTGTTTTCTGGTGTGAAGAATAGCCTACACTTACTTTAGGAGGAAGACAAAACAAAACCCTACCTACCTTTTACGTATTCCTCCGCAATGTAGTATTAAGTCCACATTTCAAAAGCCCCTCATTCC
Organism: Vulpes lagopus; assembly: GCF_018345385.1. Classification (NCBI taxonomy): domain Eukaryota; kingdom Metazoa; phylum Chordata; class Mammalia; order Carnivora; family Canidae; genus Vulpes; species Vulpes lagopus. Next base: position 95,867,136 of record NC_054826.1, on the reverse strand, counting down.
AGGATCCCTTAAAGAAAGAGAATAACTCTTTCTGCCTCGTCATCATCTACTAACTCCAGGATTCCTATAGTTCAGTCACAGCAAAGGAAACCATGGTTCTTTTCCAAAAATAGTATTTGAACTTCTACTAAAATCACGACTTTTCTAGCCAGAGGTGGTTTCATAGAGAAGGGATCGTAACATTGAGGGGGAGCAAAACAGCTCCAGCCTCTTCCCTGATTTCTCTCTAGTCCACTAGATTATGAAAAAGTATGAGTAGCAAAACGGGCAGAGGGACATAATGAAAAGGGTGTGGGACTTGGCGGGAGTTCAAAGAATCAAATTTGGGTTTTGGCTTTCCTACCATCTGAGTAAATCATTTCCCCTCTCTGAGGGGAATAAGGCCAAGACATCCTTGTTGGCTTTTGCATAAATGACGCTTGTGGAAACGTTCTGCAAAGTACCACAGAAACACTGCTGGTTGAGGACACTGAAGACAACAAAGGTAAAACTGCCTTGAGGTGAAACACTCAACTCATACTAAAGAGTGGCTCTTCCACATCCATCAAGTATGCTCTGTGCCCAGCACCATGCCAGCTGAATGAACAAAGACAAACTAAGTCAGGGAATGTTCTGTTACTTCCTTGCCAGAATGAATGGTACAATTCATGGCTGGGTGAGGCTGGTGTAAGCCAAAGTGGCTGGGTGGGGGGCTTCTTGACAAAGGAAGGCACAAAATATGGCAAGTGATAGAGAGGTGGGGGGGGGGGGGAAGCATCCAGAAGGGCCTAAAGGGAAAGTGGGCTCACAGCTTTAGGATTAAAAAAAAAAAAAAAAAAAAAAAAGCCAGTTCAAAATTGCTCTGCCACTTATAGTTCTAGGACTTTGGGCAAATCTCAACTTCCCTTGGCCACTTTCCTATTTTAAGTGGAATACTACCACCATGGAGGCCTCCAACAAGGCTACAGAGAATAACATGAGGGAAACTGCACAGGGCACATAGCAGACATGCAAAGGATGCTGAGTTACCGTCCCTTCCATTCCTCTTTTCTGGGCAGATCACGGTGAAAATCAGCACTACCACTGAGCACCCACATCTTGGTTTCTAAAGACCATTTTCCAATAAAAGGAAGCAGGGCTTCTGAAAGAACTAGCTGGTTCTAGGGCCAGTGCATGGAAAACAAAAGATGAGTCTGGAACATTGCACAGCATTGTAAATTAAGGAAAAGCTCAAGGAAACACTGAACCAGTAGACATCCCAAAGTCCTGATGGCTGAAGCTAGAACAATTTAAGCACCCAAATAAATAATGTTCTTGGATTGGTGGGGGTGGGGAGGGGTGGGGTGTAATTCATCTCTAAGGTTCTTTATTTTCTATTGTGGCAAAATACACATAAAATTATGTATAATTTTATACATATATAAAATTTGTATAAAATTTGCCATCTTCAAGTGTACACAGTACAGTGGAATTAAGTACATTCAAAATGTTGTATGACCATCACCACCATCTAGTTATAGAAGACTGTTATCACCCCAAAGGAAACACAGTACCCAGGAAGCAATCAATCCCCATTGCCCAACCCCCCCGGCAACCTCTAATCTACTGTCTGTGAATTTGCTTACTACAAACATTTCACATGAATAGAATCATATTATCAGCAGGTCCTTTGTGACTGGCTTCTTTCATGTGTTCAAGGTTCACCATGTTGTAGGTGTCAGCCATTCATTCTTGTTTATGGCTGAATACTATTCCAAGGTAAGGCTCTATCACACTTATCCATTCATTAGGTGATGGAATTTGGGTTGTTTTCACTTTTTGGCTATCACAAATAGTGCTGCTACATTCACATACAAGCATTGGTTTGAGGGCCTGTACTCAATTCTCTCGGCATATAACTGGAAGTGGAACTGCTGGGTCACGTGGACATGCTATGCTTAATGCATGGAGGAATTGCCACACTGTTTTCCCCAGCGAATACACCACTTTACATTCCCATCAGCAATATTCAAGGGTTCCAATTTCTCCATGTTCCCACCAGCATCAGTTATTTTCTGGTTTAGTTTTTGTTTTAAATAGACACACTAGTGGGTGTGAAGTAGTATCTCATTGTGCTTTAGATTTGCCTTTCCCTAATGACTAATGATGTTAAGAATCTTTTCATGTGCTTGTGACTATTTGTGTATCTTCTTTGGAAAAATATCTATTCAGGTCCTTTGTTCATTTTTCAGTTGGGTTGTTTTGCTGTTGTTGAGTTATGAGTGTTCTTTACATATGCTAGATACGTGGCGTTTATCAGATATTTAATTTGCAACTACTTCTTCCTATTATGTAAGTTGCCTTTTCACTTTCTTGATAGGGTCCTTGCATCAAAGTTTTTAATTTTTATGAAGTTCATGTCTCAGCTCAGGCTGCTATAACAAATATCCTTGACTGGGTAGCTTAAACAAAAAGCATTTATTTCTCACAGTTTTAGAGGCTGAGGAGTCCAGGTCAAGGCATCAGTAGATCCAGTGTCTGGTGAAAGTCTGCTGCCTGGCTTATAGATAGCTTCTTTCTCATATTCATAATGACAGAAAGCAGAAAGAGGAAGTAAGCCCTCTTGTCATTAAAAAAAAAAAAAAGATTTATCTATTTATTTTTAGAGAGTGTGTGCACATAAGCAGGGGGAGGCGGGAGGGAAAGAAAGAATCCTCAAGCACACTGAGCGTACTCCCACTGAGTAGGGAGCCCCATATGGGCTCAATCCCAGGACCCTGAGATCATGATCTCAGCTGAAACCAACAGTTGACTGCTTAATCAACTGTGCCACTAATCCCATTCAAGAGAGTTCCACCCTCATAACCTAATTACCTCCCCAAAGCCCCACTTTATACCATCACATTAGGAGTTAAGATTTCAACATAGGAGTATTAGGGACACACAAACATTCAGTTCAAAAACAGTCCAACTCATCTGTTTTTTCTTTTTGTTACTTATGTCCTATCTGAGAAACTACTGCCAAGTCCAAGGTCATTAAGATTCACCTCTGTTTTCTCCTAACAGTTTTATAGTTTTATCTCTGCCATTTGTTTAGGTCTTTGATCCATCTTGATTTTTGTATAGGATGTAAAGTAAGGTAAGGAGTCTAGCTTCACTCTTGTTGCATGTGGATATCCAGTTGTCTCAGCACCGTTTGGTGAAAATACTACTTTCCTTTACTGAATGGCCTTGGTACTCTTGTCAAAAATCACTTAGCCATATATATATGAATTAAATTTTGGATTTCAATTCTATTCCATTGGCCTCCAGATCTAGCCTTAAAATAGTACTGCAGTGCCTTAATTACTGTAGCTTCCTGGTAGGTTTTGAAATTAGGAAGTATGAGTCTTTCCATTTTGTTCTTCATTCTCAAGACTGCTTGGCTCTTTGAAGTTCCTCGCAATTCCACAGGAATTTTAGGACCAGCTTCTCCATTTCTGCATAAAAAGTCACTGGGAGTTTGACAGAGATCATACTGAATCTGTATTCTGCTTCAGGGGGGAGGTGGTGGTGGTGATGCCATTTTAAAGATATTAAGACTTCCAGTCCATGAACACAAAATATCTTTCCATTTATTTAAGTCTTTTCTATTTTCTTCCAGCAGCGTTTTGTAGTTTCTAGTGGAAAAGTCTTCCACTTCCTAGTTTAAAGTTATTCCCAAGTATTTTGTTCTTTTTGATGCTATTATAAATGGGTTTGTTTTCTTAATTTTTCCACTTTGGACTGTTCACCACGAGTGGAGTACTGGCTTTTGAACAGTAGAATAAATAAATATCTGCAACTCTATACTGATATAAATAACCAAATAAAGAAATAGGAGAACAGGCACAGCTCTTTCTCCCAGCAGAATTCCATCGAATAAATGGAGGAGAGAGGGAAATAGGGAATTACCATTAGACAGTTGTGCAGTAAGAATTACTGCAGGTGAGACTTACCAGTGGATGTGCTAAAATTAGCAGACAAAAGGCCCAGAAGAAACAGGATTTGCAGTCTCAAAGTTCTCTTTCCCAATATACTCATTAACTACAAAGGGGGATAAAAACAGTAATTTTGCACAGGAGAAACCCTGCAGACACCAACCCAACCAAGAGATCAAGGTGATGTCACTAGTAATGAACCCCTTGAGTTAGTGTACTCAGAAGGCCACAGCACCATTTTGGTGGTTTTGTTGTCACAGACGTATAACCTCCCTCCAAGAAAACATCAGTCAAACCCCAACTGGGGTACATTCTATAAGATAATGAGGTTGGGACAGGCGAAGGGACTGTTGTAACAGATGGGAAGAGACTAAGGAGCAGGACAATTAAGTCCAAGGCAGGATCTTGGACAGGACCCTAGGACAGAAGTAAGATATTAGAGGAAAAAACAACTAGTAAATTTCTAATAAGGGATGTTGTTTAGTTCAGGGGTTGGCAAATTATGGTCAAACATTGACCCAGGCCACTATTTTTGAAAATAAAGTTTTATTAGACTACAGCATGCTCATTCATTTACAGATGACCTACGACTGCTTTCTTCCTAAAACACCAGTCAGGCAGTTGAGACAGATTTTACAACCCAAGATTTACTTTCTGGTTCTTTACAAAAAAAGTTTGCTGGGGGCACCTGGGTGGCTGAATCAGTTGAGCATCTGCCTTTGGCTCAGGTTATGATCCCAGAGTTCTGGGATCAAGCCTCCCCACATCCAGGCTCTCTGCTCAGTGGAGCACCTTCTTCTGCCCCTCCCCCTGCTCCTTTTCTCTCTGTCTTGCTCACTCTCTCTCTCTGTCAAATAGATTTTCAAAAATCTTTATTTTTTTATTTTAATTTTTTTTTAATTTTCTATTTATGATAGTCACAGAGAGAGAGAGAGAGAGAGAGCGAGAGAGGCAGAGACACAGGCAGAGGGAGAAGCAGGCTCCATGCACCAGAAGCCCGACGTGGGATTCGATCCCGGGTCTCCAGGATCGCGCCCTGGGCCAAAGGCAGGCGCCAAACCGCTGCACCACCCAGGGATCCCCTCAAAAATCTTTAAAAAAAAAAAGTTTGCCTGCCCTTGGTTTACAGTTAATAATACCATACCAATATTAATTTCCTATTCTTGGTATTATATTGTATTATAATTTTATACGAAGGGAAGCCAGGTGAAAAATCAAAGGAAACTCTTTTTGTACCATTTTGGCAACTTCTCTGTAAGTCAAAAATTGGCTAAAAATAAAAAGTCTGAAACAATAAGCCAGCGGCATCCTTACCACGAGGCCTTCCCGTCAGCTTCCCTAGACACACCTTACATGCTGCTGCTTTTTTGCTTCATTGTTCTTCCTCCTAAGAAAGTTCTTCCCTTTTCTGTCTGTAGCCACCAAAGCTGTGTCTTCAAGGATGAACTCACGTGCCACTTCCTTCATAAAATCTGCCCCAGCTCCTTCCTATGAGTGCTCGGTGACAGCAGGAAGGAGCACCTGCCTTGTGGGCAAGTTCGTTCCTTCCATATCTACTTCTCTCACCAGATGAACAACTGAGGGTCAAGAGTGATGGCTTAGGGTCATCTGGGTGGCTCAGCTGCTTAAGTTTCTGCTTTCATCTCAGGTCACAATCCTGGGGGTGGCCCAACTCCTGGCTCACCATGGTCCCAGTTAGTTCCCATGCTGCGTCACCCTAGGTTCGGCCAGCAGTAGGCTGTGCCATTCAGCAAAATCTGAGTTTGCTAGGGCAGTGAGGACCAAGTAGCCACAGAAGGCTGCTCTGGGCAATAGCTCCACATACAGAGCAGGTCTCAGGCAGCTGGGCCTTCTTTTTGTTCACCAAGCAGCTTCACAACCTAACATTCTCCCTACAAGCTGACAGGAAGCCAGGGTTCTGATGGCAGACTGTGATGGAGATGTGGACCGATGTCTGGCCAGATTGCCCTAAGATCAAATGTAAACCGAGGTAATTTCCATGATCTGTGTCTATGGACTGAGGCCATGCTTTTAAATCACAAGATTTGGGGAGCAGGGTTATTAAAAACTCACAAAAACATGAGCAAGTGAGTAAAACCTCATGGTGACAGAGGACCATCCTGTGGTGTCTATAAAAGCACCCATAATGATCAGACCATTGACAAGACTGTCCACCAGTACTAAACCATTAACTAATAATAGTTTCTTATTGCCCCAACCACATTCTCTTAGAGGAGAAAAACAAAATCCTCTGGTGCTGGCCTGACGTTACAACTGTGCTGTCACCTGGGATTCCAGGTCATGCAAGATGCTCCCAAGGCTGACAGTTTAATCCTCCCTCTGAAAGATGTTGCCAGGACAGCTGCTGCATACTTGGCCACAGCAAGCTGTCCCAAAATGGGTCGTGAAAGCTGCTGCTTCCACTGCACCTGCTGTGACTTCCTGCTAGGAAAGACCACACCATATCACCCAGCACACCTGGAGGAGGGGCAAGGAGCACAATTTTCCAGGTCGCTGCACTGGGAAAAGGTGTCTTCCTCTGATACCCACACACAACCCGAGGAGCTTACTGCCTAAAGTTACACAATTTCTGGTGAAGGCCAGGTGATACTCAGCTCTTGGCTCCCATACGGGGACTCAGTGGTGCAAGCAGCTTTTTCCTTGGGACTCTATGACCTCAATGTAGAAATTCTAGGTTGCTGTGATGTGGAGAAGACAATGAGGGGGATCAGCCCCAGCTCTTAAATGCTTAAGGCAGGAAGTGACACATATTACCCCCTCTCAAGAAGGCTAAGGAATGTGGGGAAGCTCAGAAACACACAGTGAACTGTGAACCTGTCTGACACAGGTATGCACAACCCGCTTGAGGGGACAGGCAGCCAGTGGTAGAACCAGTGGGAGTCCAGCTGCTCAAAGACTCATGGCCTATTTTTTTTTTAAAGATTTATTTATCTATTTGAGAGCCAGAGAGACAGAGAGCAGAGGGTACAAGTGGGGGAGAGGAGGGCAGAGGGACAGAATCTCGAGCAGACTCCCCATATCGTGTGGAGCCTAATGCAGGGCTTGATCCCAGGACCTTGAGATCACGACTTGAGCTAAAACCAAGAGTTGGATGCTCAACAGACTGAGCCAGCCAGGCACCCCAAAGACGTGTGGCCTATTAACTGGATTTTTAAAAATGGAGATCTAATTCACGTACCACAAAATGCATCATTCTAGTACACGTGCTGCCAAAGTGAGCACTAAAATTCATCACTTTATAGAGTGTGCAACTCAGTGGCTCTCAATATACTCACCCACTGTGCAATCGCCACTACTATTTAATTCATGAACATTTCCGTTACCCCCAAAGAAAACCTCATACACGTCATCAGTCACTCCGCATTCCTGATTTGTCTTCCCCTCTTTCCTTGGACATCGGGACAAACTCCCAGCACCTCAAGCAGCCACACATTATCCTTAACTGTAGGCCCCCCAGCACCATCACTATTTGCCTCATCTATTTATTTCTAAACACTGTGATAACTAACACGTACTAAGCACCTGTAATACATTCTGCCATTTTATTTCATCCTTGCAACGACCCTCTCGGGTACAGCAGCTGTAATTACCACAGAGGTTATAGTACCTTGTCCAAAGGCAGGGAACGGACAGCGGTAGAGTCAGGATTCAAACCCAGACCAGCTGGCGTCAGAGCCACTCTCTCCTTCATTTCTTTGCCCTCCAAAACCTTTTGGGAACAGGGCAAAGTTATGCAGCAGAAGTTGCTTCACTGAATGACCTGGGGTGCATTTTGCAGTTAACATCCCAGCCGTACCATCAGGTGACAGCATTGCTCAAATTAAACCACACCTGGAGGCAAGGAAGAGGTTGGTTTCAGGCTGGAGCTGCCTCACATCTCTGCATACCTAGTGCCAAGAGGCCTGGTGTAACATGGTACACAGTAGACAGCTGCTGAACGGCTGAATCAACAGCAGGTCGTGGGCCAGAGTCCTCCCTCCCCACCCAAAGGCACGGCCTGCTGGCCCTTCCCTGGGAGCACTAGAACGGAATCAGTGCTGCCTTCTGACACCTCTTGGCTCTGCTATGGTCACTAACTAAGGTGCAAGAAGCCAAGCCAGGCCTTTTAACTTTCACAGCAAAATGGCAAGATGCTGCATGTGGGATGTGCTAAGAACCTCGGGATCCCCACTTTGGCCTGCCTGCCTCCCACCTCTGGCAGAGGGACTCTCCCCACTCCCTCTCCCAGATTCTCCTGCTTCCCCCTGCTGCCAGAATGCACCACACTGGGTCTTCTCGCGCTCCCATCCCCCAAAGGTCTGCCCTTGCAGTATTATAATAGAGACCCAAGCTCTCTGCCCTTACCCAAGTGGGTCCCAGAAAGGGCTCCCTGGGGGCCATGCTCCTCTGTTCTATGGAACATTCCGTCTGCCTGGGGCCTGAGCCACCATCATCCTGTTGGTTCACACACAAGCGCAGTCCCAGCACCTCTACAAGGGCCTGGTACTCACAGGTGGTCTACAAACACCTGTTGGGTGTGGAAGCTGCTACCTACTGCCTTATTCAACCGGCCAGATGAAGGCCCAGAGAAAAGTGCTTCTCATGCTAAACTGACTGGCTTCCTTTTTCCAATAATGCTTGTTGTTTTGTTTTTTTTTTTTTAAGATTTTATTTATTTATTCATAGAGACACACAGAGAGAGGCAGAGACACAGGCAGAGGGAGAAGGAGGCTCCACGCAGGGAGCCCAACATGGGACTCGATCCCAGGTCCTCAGGATCACACCCCGAGCTGCAGGCAGCACCAAACCGCTGCACCACCGGGGCTGCCCCCAATAATGCTTGTTGTTCAGACCCATCCTTCTTTGGCTTGCCTTCTAGGAAGCTGTGAGCTGAGTTTTGTGGTTAATCCAACAGCTTCTCTTGACTGCCTTTCCATACGATTACCTCCCTCCCAGGGTCCTCTCAATTACTAGGCTCTCGCTTCTAAGCTGTTTCCTTGGCTTGAGGTTTGGCTGAGGAGAATGTTGGCCTTGGAATTCAACTACCTTATTAAAACCCAGTTGAACCATGAAAGAACACAGGTCTGGTAGGCAGGCAGACCTTGGTTCCAACCGCAGATATGCTGCCTCCACATGACGGGACCCTAGGCACGTTATCAATCAGCTGTAGGCCCCTCACCGACCGTCCTCACGGTGTTATGATGATTGCATGAGATGTAAAATACCCAGCACAAGACCTGACATATGACACTCAAAAGTTACACTAGAACTCTCTTATTTATTTCAGTAGAATTTAAAAAATAAACACATGGATTCATGTTTTGGGCATCCAGGTAATGATCTAGAAATATCTAGAGAGACTTAGAATACTATGGGGGGGGGGAGCACACAACCCAAGTTCCTTCTCTCTTTCAATTATAATATGATTACTGAGTCATTGACTAACTAGTACCTGCAGGAGGAACTTGGAACATGCCTACCTTATACCTGGCATGGTACCACACACGGGCTTACTCCTGTGGCAATGATGCAGAGGTTCCCTGTTCCCATTGAATTCACATTCTGTTCCAACCATACTGCCATTTAGGGAGACGGAGGATTAGGCTCCTCCTATTACAAGCCACTTCCATACCCTTGGTGAAGGGTAGATGGAGGAGGAAGCGAAAAACTGCAAACAATAGGACAATGACAGCCACTAGGTATCTTTGAGCAAAGGAAGGGTGATACCAGCAGGGCTTGGAGATCAATCTAGCATGGACAGATCTTGAGAAGCAGTGGGGAAGAGTGATAAGGAATTCCGGACTGGGGGTGGCAATTAGGGACCAGTGCAGGCAGGAAATGAAGGGGCTGCAATAAGACCACAGCAGGGGGAGGAGGAGGGAGGGAGAGAGAGAGAGACAGAGAATCAAAGCTAAAAGCAGACAGGACTGCATGGTGGTGGAAACCCAGAATAAGAAGGCGGCAGAGGCCAACTGGTCTTTAGAGCTTCAGGGAACAGGAAGACGCTTAAGTGACGAATAGGGAGAGAACTTACTGGTGGGGTGGGGTGGGGGGAGGAGTTCAGGTGGGATGGGCTTTTTCATCCTTGTTGCCATGCTGGGCAACCTTTTAGAGTTTACAAATCTCATTACATAAAGAATGTACCCGACCTGTACACGTGACACTGTTTGGTTTCTTAAACAATTACAGAGGTTCTGAAACCCTTAACCGAAACCAACAAATGCTCTTCTTCACTGGACCACAAATCCCTGACGGGAAAACTTGTTGATGCCTGGAATGTGTCCCAATCCAAACCCCACCCCTAGAGGAAGCTGGGCACAATTGGTTGATACGGTCTCCCGTGTATTCAAGAACCACCATCCCTGTTTGCAGTGTTGAAAACCGAACCCCAGGTGACCTACAGTTAGAGTCAACACCTGTGGATTTAGAGGTGAGCACAAGTTCATGTGTTCCTACCCAGCCCTCAAACCTTTGTACAGACCCAGCCTAACCAGTGCAATGATGATGTGTGCTTGCGAGGGTCGAAGTATCACAAGGTCACAGTGCTGTTATGTGAGCCCCAAAGGAACAGGTCATGTGGAAGGCTGAGCTTGGCAAACGTGAAGGGCCGGGGGGGGGGGGGGGGGGGGGGCAAAGGAAAAGGCACTGAAGATAAAACGAGGGGAGATAAAAGAAAATGACTAAACATAATTCATAAATTTCACCCAAAGCGAATTACATAAGTCCCACGTCAGAGGGCACCCTCCACAGAGTCCACCTTTCTCTGGGAGTACAACCGGCTATATGAAAGCCAACTTTCTCCATCCTATTCTCCTACCATAGGATCTTGTAAAGAATCCAATTCTCTGAGAAACCATTCGTGGCTGATGACACCACTGTCTGGCCCATCATTATCTTCCAGTTTAGCCTCGAAACTGATTAGTTCCTGGTAGGCCCATGTCTGATTCTCTCAGCTGTGTCTAGATGCTGTGCAAAGATCAAAATGCCTCCCCCTCCAGCACCCCAACTAAGAGAGATTCCCCGCCACTACCAAAGTCACCTCTTTATAAGTGAAACAAGACCCCACTTCAGCAGCTTTCTCCACAAGACACCCAGGAGGACTAGGTCCCCAGATGCTTTGTTCACGACATACTCCAGTTTTAACCAAGCTGCCAAATCAACCAGCATCAGGTATGACAGGCTGATGAATTTGGCTCCAGTGGACCCAACCAACAGGAACCACCAGCCTTCAAAAAGCCATGGTTTGCCCCATGGGACAACTGAGTCCGCCACCTACACACACACCTCGACTGGTATACAACTGATACATAAACACTTCACCTGGGGTGGGGGGGGGGGAGAAATCCCTCGAGGATGTAGAACGCTGAAACAGGATACAGATTTAAGCAGAGTAAAATTCCCAAATAATGAATTTGCCCAGAAAGGAGGATACGGACAGTATCCTGAAAACCCAATACAGGAATATGCTGCTCTGTGTTAGTCAGATTACAACCTATTTAAAAGCCTTCCCATCAGGGCGCCTGGGTGGCTCAGTTGGTCAAGGGTCTGACTCTTGATTTTGGCTCAGATCATGATCTCAGGGTGGTGAGATGGAGCCCTGCGTTGGGTTCCACACTGAATGGGGAGACTGCTTAAGATTCTCTCTCCCTCTCCTCCTCCTACTCATGTCCTCTCTACATAAAATAAAATATAAAATAAAATAGTAAGTAAAGTAAAATAAAATGCCTTCCCATAACTTAGCATGGTTCATGAGACCCCTTTAGAGAAGCCCCAACTGCTGCCTAGCCTCATGCAACCAACACCCTACACCCTACGGACCCCTGGGGGAGGTGTGCCTTAGTGGGCTCAGTGAATTCCTCCCTATCCTCCAAGACCCTAATCAAATGTCACCTCTTCTGGAGAGCCTTGTGTGACCCCCATATAAAGGCAGCTCTACCTGAGAGCTCCCTCACACACACCAAGCTCAGCACCAAGGATGAACACTTCACAAGCATTATCTCAGGAACTGACTCCACACACTCTGCCATAGTTGGTTACTTTATGTTTGTTCCCTGCACATCAGAATTCTCAAGTGCCTGCACCAGGCCCTAAACATAGAAGCTTAGGTTCTACATTTAGGGTCCCCTCACAAAGGGCCAAATATGTGTTTAAGTGTCATTCCACAGGGATGGAGACACTGCCAAAAATGGGGAGAATCAACTGAAAAACAAACACCTTTTGAACAATCCAGGAGGCAGGTGAGGCAGGGATTCTTTTCCCTACTTCATGGCTGAAGATATGAGACCTGGTGTGGGCCAATGCCTATATAAGCTGGAAACCTGCCTCTTCTGACCCAGGAGCTTCTCCCCACCTGCCAGATGAGTCTAAATTCTTATCAAAAGCCAGACAACAGAACTGCATAGAAAAAGCAGCTTTGTTCTGTAGCCTATATAATAACAAAATAATAATAATAATAATAATAATAATAATAATAATAATACTAGAGAACTGGCATTACTTATCTCTATATAAGGTACTCATTTTAGGGGTGCCTGGGTGGTTCAGTTAGTTAAGTGTCTGCCTTCAGCTCAGGTTATGATCCCAGGGTCCTGGGATTGAGTCCTGCATCAGGCTCCTTGCTTAGTGGGGAGTCTGCTTCTCCCTCTCCCCCTGCTTGTGCTTTCTCTCAAATAAATAAATAAAATCTAAAAAAAAAAAAAAAAAGATACTCATTTCATTTATGTTTCTTACACTATTACTTTTTTTTTAAGATTTTATTTATTTATTCATGAGAGACACAGAGAGAGAGAGAGGCAGAGACACAGGCAGAGGGAGAAGCAGGCTCCGTGCAGGGAGCCCGATGCGGGACTCGATCCTGGGTCTCCAGGATCACGCCCTGGGCCAAAGGGGCAGGCGCTAAACCACTGAGCCACCCAGGGGTCCCCAAAAGTAATTTTTTTATGTAGGATCCACACCCAGCATAGAGCCCAAACCCATGATCCTGAGATCAAGACCTGAGCTGAGATCAAGAGTCAGACACTTAACCAATTGAGCCACCCAGCTGCCTCCCACCAAAATTTGTTTAATTAAAACAGACATACTTATTGGTGCTTTGGTATTGGAAGCGAGGAGGAATAATCATATTACCAAGTAATTATTTGTAGTAGGTGATTTCCCTTCCACCAAAATAAAAAGAAAATCCTCTCGGGGATCCCTGGGTGGCGCAGCGGTTTAGCACCTGCCTTTGGCCCAGGGCGCGATCCTGGAGACCCGGAATCGAGTCCCACGTCAGGCTCCCGGTGCATGGAGCCTGCTTCTCCCTCTGCCTATGTCTCTGCCTCTCTCTCTCTCTGACTATCATAAATAAATAAAAATTTAAAAAAAAAAATCCTCTCCAGTCAGAAAATAAGACAACACAGCACAAAAAATGAGAGGGGATCTGGAAGCAGGTAGTCCTGGGTGAGGCCTCAGCTTGACCCTTAGACTTGAGCACATGACTGCATCTCTGAGATGGCCTCCCCAGCTATGAATCCAGTATGAAAACACTAGCCAAAAAAAAAAAAAAAAAGAAAACACTAGCCTTTTGGGGTCATCAGAGGTATTAAAAAATACATACACATGTGCACACGTAATACAAATTTTGCACAGAGTCTGGCATAAATTTTCCTGAAACAAAAGCACCTTCAGCTGTTCGTCTTCACAACTGACCTGAGAATTCTGAATTTAAAAATGTGAATCTCTGCTGGTGGGAATATGACAAGGGAATGCTTCTGGAGGGGAGTTCAATACGTACTGACGTTGAAAGTCACACCATTTCTATAAACATACACACTCACCCCTTCGTATTATTTTTCTCAGTAGAGATGTCTCAGTGGAAGGCTCCTTCCTAAAACATTTACTACCTATTTTACACATTTCTGTAATAGTCTTTTTTTTAAATAATGAACACTTAGTTTTTCTGTAAACAAAAAAAATACATTCTTACATAGTCATTTCTACATTTCTTTTTGTGGATTTTAATTTTTAAATGTACCTGACATAGAACAAAAAGTGAAACCTCAAATTACTTATCATCATTTGACAAACCATGTGTGTTATTTGCCCTCAGTTCACTCTAAAAACTGCAACCCCTAAATAGTGCCTGGCATGTGCTACTCAGTATCTGTTAAATGAATACATTGAAAAGCTCATAAACATTGATCCAGCTCCTCCACTTCTAAGAATTCATAACACAAAAATATTTGCCCAGTTGCACAAAGATAAAGAACAAAGGCTACTTACTCACTGCCACAGAATTCGTAATAGCACAAAAAACAAAACAAAACAAAACAAAACAAAACACTTTTTTTTCAATAATACCAGTTACTGGAATATTCTGTCATTTTTAAAACGAATGCGGTTCTAAAAAAAATGAGGTAGAGTTTTACACGGTGATATATCATGATAAGCAATAAAAGGCAAGTCTCAAAATACTAACATTTATAGTAAAATTAATAGCAGCGCATTTCTGTTTTAAGTAAAAAAAAAAGAATAAATGTTTTTATACGTGAAGAAAAGTATCTGGAGAACGTATATTCTACCTATATTCTAGCAGTGATTTTTCTGAGTGAGGCTATGAGAGATGCTCACTAACTACACTGTGTATTTCTTAATAGTTTTATTTTCTTCAAATAGTAAGCACTTAATAATTCTGTAAACAGAAAAAAAAATTGTTATAAAAGAGCCATCTCTCCATTCATTTTGTCCTGATTTTAATTTTTTTTTTTTTTTTTTTTTTTTTAATGATAGTCACAGAAAGAGAGAGAGAGACAGAGGGGCAGAGACACAGGCAGAGGGAGAAGCAGGCTCCATGCACCGGGAGCCCAACGTGGGACTTGATCCTGGGTCTCCAGGATCGCGTCCTGGGCCAAAGGCAGGTGCCAAACCGCTGCGCCACCCAGGGATCCCCTGATTTTAATTTTTAAATGAATCTGACATATAAATTAAATCCCAAAGTACTAAACTGAGGCCCGCAGGCCTGGGGTGGTTTGCCAAAAAGCGCACAGTGCTAGTGCCTGAGCTAGAAGTCAGATTCCCTGCCCGCCGGTCCTGTGCTTTGCTCCTTCCTAAAACATAAGGAAGTAGATGTTTCAGGGGCAGCTGGGCTTCTGGAACCATGGAAGGTCCTACGACTATAGCTTAAGAGCTAAATTCTTATTAACCCGAAACATCCCATAGGTTCACAGTAAGTGTTCTAGATTTGCCAAGCAGTTCTGATTCCAAATGCTCTCCTGAGCACAGCTGGACTCATCTAACTCAGATCCTGATTTTCAAGGGGTTAAGGGAGTCACCGGCAGGTCCTAAAATTTCAGGTTTATCAGGCAACCAACAAATCCTGTGGCTGCTTACAAACTCGTACCACCCAGAAGTTTGCACCTGCCTTACTCATCATGTCAGCACCTGTTTTCAGGTGCTGAAGTACATCCCTGGGGCTCCTTGCATCTCAAACCTATCTGCTCTTTTTCCAAGTGCTAGACACGAAGAATTTTGGAGAGTTAAGGACACCTCCCCCCCGGCCCCGCAAGTTTTCACCGCAACACGACTGGAAGCTAATCTTCCATTCTCTGAAATGTAGCCCTGGTTTTTTGGACAACTGAGACAATGATTAAGTTATCTGCCCAACAAACCAGTTTTCTCACCTCAGCTGGTAGTAAAAATCATGAGAAGCTCAAGAACTGCCATTCTCTCAAAAAGGAAATAAGACCACCATTGGGGAACAGAAAGAAAAGAAAGCATTCCCTTCTGGGTTCACTGCTCTACCAACTGGGACTCTGGGTTACTTTCCCGATCAAGCCAACCCCACAGCCACTCAAAGGGGATTGTTACAGGCAGAACTTGGAAACAGTTCATCAAGGTCTTGGTCTTCTCCCCAAATGAGAGAGCCTAAGGAATTACAGCACTGCACAGTTAGGGCACTGGACCCCAGAGGGTTAGCTAACTGCTCTGCTTACACGCAATACTGAGTTCTCGGTGTCACCCTCCAAGACCCTCCCTCCTCTGGATGCTCAGAACCTCAACCCTGTGTGGGTGGCAAAGTGGGCTGCACCTCTCCCTGAACTCCTTGAGGAGGAAACAAGGGCTCCAAGAAGTTAACTGTCCTACCAAGGGGCCAAGATTCAAATCCAGAACTACCCACTCCAACCTCATCTCCCTTGGTAGAAGCACCATTCTCCAGTCCGCCCAGCTCAGAGGGAAAGCTGTATTTCATGGGTCTAAGAAAAGGGGCAGCCGGGTTCTCTGAAGTGGACCCAAACTGTTCAGTACTGTTCCACCAGCTTACACAATGATCTTGAGAAATACAAGCAAAAAGTCGAGGTCAAGTTCCCTGCAGCCCCCTTCGCTTCCCAGAAGACCTCGACCTCTTACCCAATTGCTGCCACGACCTAAAGGTGTCCTGGCTGCCCGGCAGAGTCCGGCAAGTATGTGTCGCAGCGGCCACCAACCACATCACCTGCCCACGAGGGGCACTGGCCCCCAGGGATGCCCTTGCCCGCACCCAGAACGAAACTCAGGAGAGACCGGGCTGGCAGGCCCCCGGAAGCCTCGACTGAGCCCACCTGATGCTGCAGGGTCAGATTCGGGTCCCAGTCGCATTTACCGAGCGTCTCCTACCTGAGTTACCTCAGTAACTGGCCTCCTCTACAGGCCCATTGTACAGACGGGGAAACTAAGCCTCACGGAGGACAAGGGGCTGTGCTGAGGACGGCGGCGCGGAGACTGGAACCCGAGCCCTCTGAAGGTCCGTCGGGCGCCCTGGGCCGTGGAAACCACGACCCTCAAGCCGCCGCGAGAGGTCAGCTCGAGGGGAAAGGCCGCCCCGGGAAGGACCAGGGTGGAAGTCGCGCTGCCCGTGCGAGCGTCAGCTGAGACACGCAGCGACCGGGCCCGAAAGCCCGCCCTAGCGCCGAGCGGCCGGACGCCGTCGGGCCCCGGATCCCGGCACCCCGAGCCCCGGCGCCCCAACCCGGCAACCCCGCAACCCCGCGACCGCAGCCGCGCGCACTCACCGCGGGCGGCCCGGCAGCACTGCGGCCACCTGCACAGGACGCAGGCCCGCACCACTGAGGCGCTACCACCGCCTGCGCCGGCTGCGGGGGTGGGGGCGTGGCCGTCGGGGCACCACCCCGCCCAAACGAGCCGCGCGCGCGCGCTCTCGGGGCCAGGCATCCCCCGGCGAATCCGAGCTCTTGGTACGGCCCGGCTCGACCCCGCCCCCTCGGCGGCCCCGCCCCTTAGGCGGGCCCGGGAGCCTGGCCGGGTCTCGATGCTGCTGCTCCTCGGGCCGGCGGCTCCGCCCCGTCGGTCCCCGCGGGGCCGTGGCCGTGCGCCCCGCCGCCTGGCCTGCTGCTGCTGGCTGCCGCTCGCGTGTGTTCGCGCTTTCTCCCCCTTACCGGGTCGGGGCCGCCGGAGCGCGGAGGGCCGAGACGGGAACGCGGGCCTGCTTGGGGAAGGGGGCGGGGGGAGGGGCGGGAAGTGACCGGCAGGGGGCGCGCCCTGGACTGAAGAGGCGGGAGGCGGGGGTGGGGGGCGCCTCGGGCTTGAAAGGTCTGGCTGCCTGGGTGGCGGGTAAGAGCCCCGCCTCTGCCTCCTTGGCTTTGGTTCTTGCATTATAGGGTCAGGAGGATTAGGCGGCATAACTCGGCGTTCCTAAAGGATGCAAGTCCCTGCGGTAGTGAGTGCTCTAGAAGTGGAAGTCGTCGCCATTAGTAGCAGTAGCTGCACAGGCTGTTGCGAATTCTTTCTGAACAGTGGCCATCTCCCTTCTTTCGGAGACCATTCTCCATCTTTCAAAACAGGACCAACCAACAACCAGTATTTTGTAAATAGTAACGCCTGGGTAAAGAGAGGATTGTTCCTGTGACTCCAGTTTTAGACTTCCAGGTCCAGTTTGTCAGGATACCAGTCCCTGCAACAGACGAGATGAATGCCATAGCCCTCAGGGTGGGGCGCACCCTGTCCAGCCCAGGAACCGAATGTGACTCCTATACTTGGCCCTCAAGAGAGCAGTGGGGAATTCCTCCCCCAGATCTCTGGTACTCCTTCCCACCTTCCCAACATCCTGTTGAACATCCTCGCCCCCAGGGTGTCCCAGGAGTCTTCAGTCTTTAACTCTGAATCCTTGTACCCCTCTTCTGTGAGGCCAGAAATGACAACACTGAGTTCTCTCTGCTAATAATAGGTCACCCAGGCAGGAACAGACATCTTTTGTTTTGCTTTTCCCCATCAAACCAGTAACTGAGTCCTATGGGTTCTATTTCCAGGACCCTCTCTCCCTTCTTATCTGCTGTCTCTGCCCAACTCAGGCCTCTCTGGGTTCACCTCTCACCTGGATGATCTCAGCAGCTCCTGACTGTGCATGTCACTTCAGTTTCTTATACACCCACTGCCAGGGAAACGTCTTCATATTCTTCTGTACTCACTGCCCTACCTTCCTGACCCCACACCCATCCTCCCCCAAATACATTCTCACTAAGCCGCTGGAAAAAAAAAAAGTAGGTTGGATACGCACCTCCCGCTTCACACAAGTACTTCACACAAACAGACATTCCTGATAGATAAAAGATTTAAATGATTTTTCAAAAGAGAGAGAAGAAAGAGGAAAAGTCCTGCAAGAAATCACGGGAGAAGGGCACCTGGGTGGTTCAGTGGTTGAGCATGCCTTCGGCTCAGGTCATGATCCTGGGGTTCTGGGATGGAGCCTCGAATTGGGCTCCCTGCAAGGAGCCTGCTTCTCCCTCCGCCTGTGTCTCTGCCTCTCTCTGTGTCTCTCATGAATAAATAAATAAAATCTTAAAAAAAAACAAAAACAAAAAGTCAAAGGACTAGTTTCCCTCATAATGAGCCCCAGTAATTATTGAGAAAAAAAAAAACTGAATCAACATACATGAACAAAAGATATGAATCACTGGTTCACAGAAAAAAAGAAATACAAACAGCTTTTAACCACATGAAGAGATTTTCAACCCCACACGGGAAAAAAAACACAAATCAAAACTCTGGCCAGGATAACTTTTCTTCCCCTATGACAATGACAAACCAAAAGTTTGATGGCACACTATGGTGGAGCTGTGGGAAATAGGCACTATAATTTCTTTTTGTTACAGCTGTACATGAATATCACCCAGCTATAAAAAAGGTAAATGATGGAAGCTCGTTGCTAACACAACAATCTCTGAGATAAATTGATAAAAGAAAAACGAAGGTAATGACAGCAGTTGTAGAAAGCTTGTTTGTGTTTTTAGAAAACATTGTAGCAGGTGGGGGGAAGTGAAGGAAGAGTGTACATACTGTGTTTATATTTGGTTGTATGTACATTCCCTTTCTGGAGAGAAGAAAAAGTGCTAACACTGGTTGCCTCTAGAGGAGACTAGAAAAATTGGGACCTGGGGTGAAAGAAGTGTCTTTCACACATTGTGCCTTGCTAATGTTTACTCACCCTAAATTTAATACATATATACATTTTAAAAAAAAATCCAAACAATCTTGTCTCTGGCCAAAGAACCAATTATTTTACTGGTTCCCAGTCCCTAAAGACTAGTGACTACACACTTCATTTTCTTTCTTTCTTTCTTTCTTTCTTTCTTTCTTTCTTTCTTTCTTTTTCTTTCTTTCAGATTTTATTTATTTATTCATGAGAGACACAGAGAGAGAGGCAGAGACACAGGCTCCATGCAGGGAGCCCGACGTGGGCCTCGATCCTGGGTCTCCAGGATCAGGCCCTGTGCTGAAGGCGGCGCTAAACCGCTGAGCCACCCGGGCTGCCCACACCTCATTTTTCTTAAATCAGAATTAGACACATGTGGGTTATAGACAACAGTTTCCTGTCAATTCCCTTCCATTTCTCATTTATCTTCACTGCCCAGAGAGAATCACCTTTTACCTTGTTTAGCACTTTATTCTGGTCCTTATTTTCATGCTGGTAAAGGTCTTTGTGGCTGGCTATTGTCCTATATTTTTAGGTATTACCTCTTGAGTCCTGCTAATGATGAATGAGGTCATTAAAACCACAGCTTGCCCCCCACCACCACCATCCACAGATCTCAACATAATTACTTATATACCTACTTTAGTTCCTCCGCTGGTCATCTTTATAATTGAAGTAGCAGCCTTGGACCTTTCTTGATCCAACTATTGCAGGCAGTATCTCTTTACACCGTATGATAACATTATCAGTACCCTTGTCCTTTCTTCCCTTTGCTCTGTGCCCCTACCTCTGCTTCCCACCTGCAGCTGTCTGACTTGACATTTTTTAAAAAAATATTTATTCATGAGAGACACACAGAGAGAGGCAGAGACATAGGCAGAGGGAGAAGCAGGCTCCCTGCAGGGAGCCCGATGCGGGACTCAATCCCAGGACCCCGGGATCGCGCCCCCAGCCAAAGGCAAATGCTCAACCACTGAGCCACCCAGATACCCCTGACTCTGGAGATTTTCACGATTGAGCTTCATAATAGTTACATTCTACATGTGGTTTTTTTGTTTGTTTGTTTGTTTGAGGCTTGGGTCACATCTGGGGAGTCCAGTCAACAAGTAGTGCTGACACCATTGTAACATTGGACAGAGTGCACAGATAAGCCAATCATCCCTGTGACTACAGGGCCCTTCTTGTGCAGGTGTCCTCTTCCCAGAGTCCTTTTTTTTTTTTTCCATCCCTGGCATGATTTAAAAGAAACAGATCCTCAATCTCTTCCGGATCTGTTTATCAAGCTTTTTCCAGACACCCCCTCCAGGGTTCTCAGACAACCCCCTGCTCCTATCCAGACTAGTCACTGTCAAGGATGGAATCTGAATTATTATCTGTTTCAGTTCTCATAGCAGGTGCACAATCAAAGTATGTGGAGTGGATGGATCTCATTAGTCTGGAATGCAAGGGCATTCAAAAGCTGGCCCTGGGGACGCCTGGGTGGCTCAGCGATTCAGCGTCTGCCTTTGGCTTAGGGCGTGATCCCAGAGTTCTGGAATCAAGTCCCACATTGGGCTCCCTGCATGGAGCCTGCTTCTCCCTCTGCCTGTGTCTCTGCCTCTCTCTCTGTGTCTCTCATGAATAAATAAATAAAATCTTAAAAAAAAAAAAAAAAAAGCTGGCCCTGACTTGTCTTTCTAGCTTGATCTTCATAACTTTCCTCCACAAACTCCATATTCCAGCAAAATTGGACAAATCCTGGTCCATGCTGTGCATTTTTATGCCTCCGAGGTATCCAGAATGTCTTTTTTTTTTTTTTCATGTTTTTATGTCCAGGTCCTACTGACATGCTCACCTCTGGAAAGCTGCCCTGATCCCTCCAAGAGTGATGGCTTCTTCACCGCTGTCCAGCCCCCCAAGTCCCCAAGTATTTCCTGCTTGAAGTCATGTCTCCAGATTACTGGTCTCCTTTTGCCCTGGAGTCCCTTCAGGTCATGTCTGTTTTAGGGACCTCCTCTGTTTCACTGCCTCCCACCCCCGCCACCTGCAGGCAACAGGAGGCATCTGCTGGATGAGCCACGGAGGATTCAGGAAAGGTGGACTGGAGTTACAGAGACTAGGTTGGGGCAGATGGGAGCTAGGAACTGGATTGTAGTCATTGTTGGACAAGGACTTAGTGGCCTATTCAGGACCCTACTTTGTTGGGTTTCAGAGGGAGGGGGTCTATCTCCACTGAACAAAACTGAAGAAGGTTTGTGCAAGTGTAGGTACAGGTGTGGCTGCATTAAGGGTTCATCAGGAATGTGTGATCTCCTAAGGGAGTGATGGGGGGCCACCAGGGTAGGCCTTTTTCTTCTGTAGGCAATCAATCCCACACCCTCCCCCCATAAGCTTCTCCTGAATGTGAACAACATGAAAACTCATTGCACCTACAACAGACAAAGCATCTGTCCTGGGGAGCAGCTTTTAAACGTGTAGCATCCTGCGGCACCTGGGTAGCTCAATGGTCAAGCATCTGCCTTTGGCTCAGAGCGTGATCCCGGCATCCTGGGATTGAGTCCTGCATTGAGCTCCCCACAGGGAGCCTGCTTCTCCCTCTGCCTATGTCTCTGCCTCTCTCTGTGTGTCTCTCATGAATAAATAAATAAAATTAAAAAAATAAAAATAAATATGTAGCATCCCACAAAAGCTCATCTTATCTCATATCAGTACCTTTTGATCACTATGATCCCTTGTTCTATAGACCTAAATATTGACTGAGCACTTGCAATGGGCTGCCACTTACTACAGGACAGAGGGGACTAACTACCATTTATTGAGTACCAAATAGATCCTAAGCACTGTGCTCAACATTCTACATATACATGACTGCAAGTCTCTCAAAGGTATCCACTTTTATCCCTACTTGACAGATGAGTAAACAAAGGCTCAGAGAGTGAAGGGATTTGTCCTAAATTCCCCGACAAGATCCTACGAGCCTGGTGCCCATCAGCAAGCTTGTCAAGTCGGTTCAAACCCTTCCCACCCTACTCCATACCTGGGAGTGCCAGGCCTGGCTCCCCCGGGGGTACCGGCTCAGCACCTGAGGTCTGTGTTCAGCCCTCACTTGGAGTGGTACCCTTCCCCACGCTAGTGCGGGCGGGTTCCCTGAGCATGGGCCCGGGGCAGCAGCCCCTTCTGCGGAGGGCTCCAGCCTCAACCTCTCAGGGCCTCTGTCCCAGCAGCCTGACTCTCCTCCACTCCTCTGATACAGGCTTCCTCCTTTATGGGCACACAGACTCCTGACAAATCTCCAAGGTCATGCTCTGCAAGCTCTTGCCTTGAGCACGAACTCACTCCAGGCATGCCTGAAGGGGGCTGGCCTGTCCTCTTGTAAGAAGAGGATCCCAGATCGGGCTAGGTGGTCAGAAAACGTGGGCTGGCACCCCGACCAGACGCAGAGGGATATGGCTAGAAAACAGACACAAGCCTCCTCTCTGCTCAAAACTGCTAAGTGTCACACCAGCTCTCTGACAGTGCGTCTGAAGTGCCACCACTGGACCTCCAAGCCTTTCGAATTAAGCATTGCCCTGGCCCTTTCCCCTTGGGAGGTTTCCATAAGCCTGCAGGGGAAGCGGTTTTGCCAATTTCCTGATGCCTGTGATGACCTCATACCTACAGAGCCAGGGCAGTCACCAAAGCACAGAAGCATAGAAACTCCATCAAAAGTTCAAGGGTCAGGGGATCCCTGGGTGGCTCAGCGGTTTAGCACCTGCCTTCGGCCCAGGGCCTGATCCTGGAGTCCCAGAATTGAGCCCCACATCCAGCTCCCTGCATAGAGCCTGCTTCTTCCTCTGCCTGTGTCTTTGCCTCTCTCTGTGTGTATGTCTCTCATGAATCAATAAATAAAATCTTAGGGAAAAAAAAGGAGTTCAAGGGTCAAATTCTGCTTTGACTGCTACTCAGGTACGTGGGTGTCCTCTATATGTCCCTTCCTGGATAAGAAATCAGTTTCCTTACCAGCAAAATTGGGGAGGGGGGTGATCCTGTGGCTGCCACTTCTCCCAGGTGTCTTGAGGCTTGTGATGAGCAGAAGGCAGGGCCCAAATGAGCCTCCTGGTCAGAGAAGAGGAGGGAGGAGCCTGAAGACACACCTCCTTGACCTCTAAGCAGGGCCAAATGTCATGTCTGACCTCACTTAGGAGGACCCTGACCTTCCTAAAGCTCTCTGATGAGCACTCAGTCTTCTCTCCACTTTCACAGGTGAGCAATCTGAGATAGGGAGATGGAGCAGCAACCCCATCTGGCTGGTGCACCCCAAAGTCAATCTTTTCTCCACAGATGGGATGCTTCTCTGCCCAAATCTCTTCTCCAAAGGGCTCTAGACATCATAATTCCCTTCTAATATCAGGGACAGTGGGCTCAGCCTACCCACAGCCTTCTAGCTCAGGCCTCCTGTCTGCTCAGGAGCCAGGTCTTTATGGAACAGCACAGAGGGCCTGGCTGCTGGGCTTAATGTGCCAGGTGTGTGTGGTCCAGCTGGCTGCACGGTGAGCTGGCCAGCTGGGGCCAGCTGGGGCTCTGCTGTGTGTACACAGTGCTGTGGGGGCTGAACAGACTATTTCAGGGAATAGCTGGAGGCAGCAGGAGTGCTAGAACTCCCTGAAACCTAGAACATACAGGGCAAAGCAGCAGCCCTGGATGCCTCAAAGGCCAGTCAATGGGCTGCCTACATCCCAATCATCACAGGGCTTGTTCACCTGTTCAATGCCAATTCCCAGGGCACCCTTACCCCAGCCACTGGAGCAGAATCTCTGGAGGCAAGGCAGAAATTGAAATTTTAAATAACCTTCATTCTTATTCACACAGGAATACAAGAACCGTTGCCTTATTGGGTTAACTCGACCAGAACTGGGAGTGGGGACAGGGTGTCCAAAGTCTGGCTCAGATGCATCCAAACATGAAAGCAGATAAAGAAGGCTGGTGGCGGTGCAGGGGGCAGGGGAGGGGCTGCTAGGGAGAGCGAAGCCCAGATGATGACCAGCCTGGATCCCCAAGGTGTTAAAAACATTTCCCCAGACCTTTCTCACAGTCTCCCTGCCCTTCCTCCACCCCTGGGGTCCCCCTTTAGCCACATCCAAAGTTCAACAGTTTCAAAAAGGCAGCCCTGAAATGAAGGAACAAAAGTGGTCTTTGGCAACAGCAAATTGAGTTCCCAACCTGGACACTGCCAAGGCCCCCCGCAAGCTGTGTGGCCTTGGACAGCTCCCCGGGGGGCCCTTGTATCCAGGCCCTTTGGAGTTTTGGGTGAGGCTTTCACAGGTTCCTTGTGTGAAGGCTAACTGCCCTGTAGTTCTCAGAGGCCAAGATTTCTTCCTCTTTCTGATTCCCTCTCCTCCCCCCTCAACACAGCCACCCTTCCCTTTGTTCCTCTCTCTGTTATGCAACCTAAGTTTAAATCCTTTGTGGGTTCACCTACAGCTGGACCTGGAGAGCTGGCACAGGCTGCAGAGCAAATAGAAGGGTGACCCAGAAAGGGGAGGCTTTGGAAGCCACATTGTACACACTCTTGTCCACGAGTTGCTAGGCCAAGGATCTTTGCCCTCTTTCCCCAATATTGCAAAAAGCCCCGTGATTATGTTCCCCAAACCACCTAGCTGCAGCCAGCTGTTGTCACGGCAACCAGAACCCACTGACAACCATTTCTAAAGGGCCTCTGAGGAGGAGCCTACTTCGCTTCCATTCACCCGCAGTTCAACCCCATGTACTGAGAACGTCTACCGTCTGCCCACCCAGAGCAGCCACCTAGTAGATATGGAAATTGGTTAGAGCTGATCCCTGGCCCTGAAGGACTGGTGATTGATGCCCTGGCCAATTCACCATCCAGAACCTACTGGTATAGTTCAGTGATTCTCAAAGTGCATTCCCCAACCCAGGAGCATCGACATGCCTGGGAATTTGTAAAAATGCCAAATTTCAGACCCCTTCCCAAGTCCACTGAATCAGAAACTCTGGGAGAGAGGGGATCCTGAAATTTGTGTGTCAATGAAAGCTCTCCCAAGTGATGCTGCGGTAGGCTGAGGTTGGAGAACCACAGATCTCATTAAAACCTCACACAATCCCCAAAACATGTGTACTAATGTTCCCATTATACAGATGAGGAAGTAGGCTCTGACCTGGTCTGGTGTGTAGATGAGCTGACAGTTTATGAAAGGTGGGATTTTCAGGTCCCACCTGATATCACAGTTTACCTCTGCAGCATCTGTGTTAACAAGCAGACCTCTTCCTCCCTGAATCCCACCTGGAGAAGCCCAGCCTCACAGAGATATCTTACACTGCATCCAGCAGGAGCAGGGGCTGAGTGGGGCCTGAGCATCGTGGTAAGGGCACAAGCTCTCAGAAAGCAAGAGCCTCACAATGGGGCAGAGAACGCCTGGGAGGAAGGTTGGGGAGAGAAGCCCTGGTGACAACCACTTGCCCCAAATGTGGCAATGCTGAGGTGACATAATGTCCTCTAGCCAGGGCCATCCCGACTTCCATGCCTCTTCCTGCCCAAACCCTATCCAGAGACCTTTGCTCCTGTACTCACACACCTAAATGCTACATTGGTCCCCTTCCACGCACCCCCCCCAGAAAAGGACTCTCAGGATTCCATCTTACACATCTGCCCAAACACCACGCTGCCCCAAATATGGAATCACTCCTTCAGCAATTAATGGCTCCCAGCTTCTTTTCGCATACATCCTGTGATGGGGCGCTCACTGCCTTTTCAGGCAACCCACCCATCTGTGAAATCTCTGATTGGCTTAAGTTCCCTTTGAATGAGCTGACATGTATCTATCCCTATGTCGTTTCTACCTTTTATAAGACGAGGTAATCTAACCCTGTTCAACAACGATTACAGGCTTATTTTCAAAGTCTGATGTGAAGTAAGAATATCTATGCTAATCAGTTCCCATGAACTTGCCACACACTTTTGCAGGTAAACAAAGCAAGTGAAACATACCAACCCATTACCTCGAGAAGAGTAGGGACAAGACCTGGGTGGGTGGTAGGGAGGGCGAAAGGAAGGACAAAGAGGAGATAGAAGGAAAGACAGCTGACTTGGCGTCACCAGCCTGCGTCTACTCCCTGAAAGACCCTGGCAGGACTAGAGCAGGTTTTACAGGGGCTGATACATATTTGGGGCCCCCTTCAAGAGAAGGGATGAAATATTACAAATACGATGATCCGGAACTGGTGTTTTGAGAAATGAACTCAGAGATGGATGGTTTATAATGACAGGAAAGCTAAAACTCACTCATGGTGATTTTAGCGATAATTTTCAGGTGTATTCTTTTTTTTTTTTTTTTTTTACCGCAAACAGGGATCTTGGAGCTTCATCAAAATCTGCCTCTGACACTGGGTAGGTTGTCCCCATTTCCCAGCCTCAGCTTCTCATCTGTAAAATAGGGGTGAGCTCACCCACTTTCCAAAGTTGGTTTGAGAATCGGCAAGATAAATGAAGTGGAGAATGTCTGCTGGGATATTATTATATGTTGTGATTTCTAGAAATGACTGTCAGGAGTCTGGGTGTGGGGGAGGCCCGTTGATTGCTCCTAAGGCAAGGGAGGGGCGGAAGGGCACCCCAAGTCAGCACTTTGTATGTGGGAGGCCTGGGCAAAAGCTCCCTGTGAGAACCCGTGAGTTCGGAAGGCCAGCTCTCTAGTAAAAGACAGTGACGGACCCCTTGTCACCAATCACTATATTGGTTTTCAGGATTATTTTTCACAAAATTCTTTTCCAAGCCATCCTCAGTGCAATTCTGAGGAAGGAGATTTGCCCGCATTTGGGCTCAGAGAGACTCCTCCCCACACACACACCACCAGAGGCAGCGCCCTGGGACTTGTGAGAAACCCTTTGCCTTGGAGGGCTCATGTCCCACAAGGAAGGAAACCCGATCAGGCCCCTCATGGAGATCTGCTGGGCCCATAACAGGATTACTTTAATGATTTTGGCTATGTTGGCTGTTCCAAGTCTGCCAAGAGAAAAAGATGACGCTGTTGCTCAGGAAAGAGAAAACATTTGTGACCTTGTTGTCCAGAACAAGTTTTGCAGGAAGGATTTGTGTTTAGCAGGAGAAGGAAGGAGCCTTAGAAACTCCCTCCCAGCTCCTGGCCCGAGCCAGAGGCCTTGGGGTGCTCAGTTCCAGATGGTTGCTGATTCTATTGCCGTGGAGGGTCCAGCCTCCCAGGCTGCAGGCAGCACCCCATATATGGCTGCCTCTCCCCCACCTCTTCCCAGCTCATCCAGAGCAGTGGCTTCCAAACCTTAGGGGGCAGAAGAATCCCCATGCACCCTTCCAGGATTCCCATTCAGGGGGGCCAGGGGCCAGGAATCTGCACACATTTTCACCCCCTGGGTGGTCCCGGAAGCACAGGGTGAGATAAATGAAGGGTCAGGAATTCTGCCTGACTCCCTGCAGCAGGGCCAGCATCCCCCTGGTCCCTCCAGCCCCCTGGAAGCGTGTAGTGAGCACTGCCCTTGACAGGCCAACCCTGTGCTTCCCCAGCTGTGCAGCCTTGGCCCCACTTCCTCTAAGCCAAAAATGGCTGCGCGGCCAGCCTTCGGAAACAGAGAAGATGACCATGAAGTGCTGTGCACTGCAGGCCCTCGGAAAATCCCCAGAGTTCCCGCTCTTTGGCCTGGAGGAGGTCAGGGCTAGAAATTGGAAATGGCTGAAGGACCAGAGAAGAGCAGGGACAGGCAAGGCAGAGGAGGTTGGAAGAGGGAGAGCTCATCACCCAGGCCTTCTGCTAACTTAAAGCAGGGGTGGTCAGCCCAGAAGAAACTTCCAGATCATCATATGCATCCTCCTCATTTTAGAGAAGTGAAAACTCAGCCCAGAGAGAGTGAAGCTCCTGCCCAAGATCACACAGTAAATCAGTTGGCAGGGCTGTGTCTAGAGCCCTTGGTTCAGTATCCCTGACCAGGACTTGCCCCACTGCAGCACCAGGCTGGGCGCAGGTCGGAGACAGACTCCACACCAGATGGTTCCCTTCCCCTTCCCCCACCCAACCTCTGGCTGGGACAGATGAGAGCATAGCAGAGCCCTGCCAGCTACCCTGCCTCCTCATAGAGGCTTCTCTATAGCCATTCTGCCCCCCACCCCACCCCCAGCTGCCTCAGGTACCGTTCCAGTTGTCCTGCCCAGAACAGACAGCCAGCTCTCTGCCTTCCTTGCCCTGAGCCAGTCTTCCTCAGAGGGGCAAGGAGAACTGCCATGCCCTAGTGCTCAGCCTCTAGTCCCCTAACCCCTGCATCCTGTCCTGTCCCCATGCTGAGGAGGCACCCACCTGGGCAGCTGAGGGTGGGGCGCCCTAGGCAGGGCCAATCAGCAGGGGCAGGTCCTGCACTGGGCACCGTTCTGCCTTCCTGGGACTCAAGCCCCATAGTGGCCTTCCATAGGGCAGAGGGGTGTGGTGAGAGGGATTAGTCCAGGATATCTGTATCTGAGAAATGTCACCACCCTGAGTGTCCCTGCCATGCAATGAAAACAGCAAGCTGAGGCTGGATCTGGTTCTAGAACAGTCTCTGCCCTGGCCAAGACCTTCACCCCTCACAAAACAGTACAGAAGCCCTATTGAGCTGAGCCCAGGTTTCTTGTGTGCCTGTGAGCAGGGCCCAGGAGAATGAGGCCTATTTGGGGCATAGGACTTCCCGCCCCCCCTCTGCAGTTCATGTTTGGGAACCTCAGACCCCTGCATCAGGAGCCAGATATGATAATTCCCACCTCCTCTGGGACCTTGAACAAGTTATGCCACCCCAAGCCTCAGTGCCTTTATCTCTAAGATAGAAATAATTACAATACTCACCTCCTAGGATGGACACAGGACCTAGCATATAGGTACTCAATCGCCGTTCGAACGAATGAATGAATGAATGATCAAACAGAAGGATAATTAGGACAGTGAGGTGTCTCTAACCAGTCCAAATATACCTTAGCAAACTTATTTCCTTTTTAAAAAAAATTAATTTATTTATTCATGAGAGACACAGAGAGAGGCAGAGACACAGGCAGAGGGAGAAGCAGGCTCCATGCAGGGAGCCCGATGTGGGACTCCATCTGGGACCCCAGGATCATGCCCTGAACCAAAGGCTGGCTCAACTTCTGAGCCACCCAGAAGTCCCAGCAGACTTATTTCCTCAACACATCACCTTGCCTGGTCCGGATATGCCTAAGATCTCTCCCCATTGCCTACTGGCTCAGGCTGGAGAGATGGAAGAGGCCAGTCATGGGGCTGAGTGTCTTACCTGGGAGTCTATGTGTGCTGGAAAGCCAACGAAGGTTGTATGCAACACGTACATTCTGGATTAGAAGAGCCTGGGTGTTCAGGAGGGAAGCGACAAGGATCTTCCCTGGGTAGGACCAGCTGGGAGGAATTGGGAATCTGGTGAAGGAAGGCATCATAGGGACCCAGTGACGGGCCTTAGTGCCAGAAGAAGGAAGGGAAGGTTCTGGCATCTGAGTAAGGAGAGGTGATTGTCTAAGTCCTGGAGCAGGGGACTGTGGCCACCAGTCTCCAGGATGGCCCCCAATTATCCCGCCTCCTGATAGCCCACGTTGTATCAGGACTGGCCCCTGTGACCGCTAGCATACACAGAAAGGATGATAAGTGATCCAAAGCTGGGTCATAAAAGGCTCCTGCCTTACTCTCTTTGTGATGACCAGCTCTGGGGAAAAGCCAGCCACCACATTGTGGGAACACTGGAATAGCCTCCTGAGAGGCCCCCACGGCATAGGACTGGGACCCTCTGCCAATAGCACGCAAGGCACTGGGCTTTCCCAGCCATGGCTGTGTGAGCCAGCAATCAGGGAAGCAGCTTGTCTGGCCCCACTCATCTTCAGATGCTGGCAGCCCCGGGTGTAACCTCAAGACAGGATGCAAGCAGAGCCATTTGGCTAAGGTGCTCCCAATTTCCTGCCCACAACAACTGTGAGATGATATATATTTGGTATTTGAAGCTGCTGGATCTTGGATCACTGGTTACACAGCAACAGACAGCTAGTACAAGACCCAGACCACCATGGTCGTGCTGTCCTGCTGTCCTTCCTAGAGTGAGGAAGATTATTGTTACCACTATGTGGGGGTGCCCCCCTAGCCACACGGCCCACGTCTTTATCCACTTCACTTTACAGGTAGAAAGAGCTAGAAAGCGAGCCCAGTTGGTGGCTTAAGGAAACCACAGCATCCTTGCCTTGGCCTCATGCTCCACATTCTCTTTTCTGGAGCCTTCCACGCTGTGCCAGGTTGGGGGCAGTAACAAAAGAGCCTTCAAGGGACTTTCAGTTTGGCTAGGGAGATAGATAGATAGATGGCAGCCTGCTGAGCAGGACAGGAGGTGCTGGGGGCTGGCTCTGTGAAAAGACTTTATATGTAGGAAGTCAGCAGGTGGTAGGCCGGTGCTATAAGGAGTAAAGCAGGGGAGGGGCTGACAAATCTCGGGGTGCTCTTTTAGATGAGGGGCATCTCCAATGAGGGCACAATTAAGCTGAGACCTGAAGAAAGAGACCAAAGTGAGCCATGCAGACATGTGGGGGAGGAGCCTCCAGGAAGCAGAAGCAGCAGGTGCAAAGGCCTTGAGTGCTCAGCAAAAAGGAGCTGCTTCTACAGCCAGGGGCTCACTGCCTCCCCTAATGTATGAGCACTGATGGGAAGGAATATCAGCTGAGACACACAGAAAAAAACCCTACACTTCACCTCAGCCCAACCTATCCCAGCTGTATGACCTTGGGCAGGGCTCTTCTTCCATCTGCACCCCTGTAAATGGCTCAGCCATTTACACCATAGCAGGGGCCATAGCAGGGGCCGGGTGGTGCTACAGATTGGCCAGCTATCCCGAGATGTCTGGCTTCTGGCACTCTGCAGATGGTCAGTACGCCTCGATTGAATGTTCTAGACCAACCTGGAAAACAGAGAAGCTAGGATACCTGCTGGGGAGGCACAAGGTCCCATTAGTACCCACAGGATTTGGGGTGCTCCCCAAGCCCCACTGGGGCAGCTACTTTGTGTCTTTCTCTCTCCTAGGCCAGGGGCCTGGAGCCCTGGGCAGCTATTCTCTAGAGAAGGAACTGCTGGCCATCCATTCTGCACCCCTGGACGACCACCATGGGGAGGAGTGAGAAATGGGAGAACCAAGTGACCCTAAGAATTAAATGGTCGCTTTGCATCTGGTGGGGAGGAGGCTGGGGGAGGGGAGGGGCTCCTGAGGGTGCAGAGGGAAGGTGAACAGCCTTTAAGGGAGGGGGAGAGGGGGTGCCATTGAGGGCTCTGTGAAAAGACTTTGTATATAGGAAATCAGCAGGTAGTAGGCAGGTGCTATAAGGAGTAAAGCAGGAGAGAGGGTGACAAATCTCAGAGATTCATGAAGAAGTGACAAAGATGAAGGCAGTCATTACCTGGACTTGGGAGGAATCCAGCACCCCCTCCACCCCACTCCACTCACATGCACACACAGACTTGTGTTGGCTGAGCCACATCAGGCTGAGACATTCTGGCCCTGGGCTCAGCGAGTCGTCGTGTCCCCCCCTCCTCCCCCGGCAGTGGAGCAGCCTGGCCAGTGGGAAGAGCAGGGCAGGACCCTGAGCTGAAGAACCAGGTGTTCATCAAGACTCTGCCTTTACTGGCCAAGTCACTTCCTTCCCAGAGCCTCAGTATGCTCATCCCTGAAATGGTAGTAAGAATCCGGACGTCCCAGGGTTGGGTGACCGGCTCAGGGGTGCTGAGAGCTTACAGGGGAGAATGAAGCCTGATCTCAGGGACTTAGCTCAGGACTTCGCCCCTCAGGACTGGTGAAGAGTGCTGAAGGGTGTCAAGGCCAGGCTCCCAGTGGCTGGAGAGGCCTGGAACTGTTACCTAACACTGCCTGGAGCCTCCCAGGGTGAGATGGCAACCTGAGCTCCAACCACCCTCCCTACCCCCCTTGTAGCCTGCTGCAACCCAACTCCTGGCTAGACTCTGGTTCTTAGGAAAACTGACCCTCTACCAGGTGCAGAACCGACCAGGAGAGCCTGGCACCCTTGGGGAGGGGGTGCCCAGAGACTGCGGGGAGGCCCGGGCTTCCTCCATTAGGGCTAGGACTGCAGCATGAGGGCTTGAGACTAGACT
Organism: Vulpes lagopus; assembly: GCF_018345385.1. Lineage (NCBI taxonomy): Eukaryota > Metazoa > Chordata > Mammalia > Carnivora > Canidae > Vulpes > Vulpes lagopus. The sequence goes on along the minus strand of NC_054826.1, from coordinate 95,834,671 downwards.
CTATTGTAGGCAGTTACATCCTGAACATCTCAGAGGGCTTGCTGACACCAAGAGGAACTGAGTGATACTGGCTCTAGAGGCTTGAACAGAAGTGTGGGGCCAGGCTGTTCTCATCCAGGGGAGGCAGTCTCTGGGGGGAACAGGGGCCAGTGTGTGGGGACTTTGCTTCCATGCCCCATTGCAGCTGTGGGACAGGCTTCTTTCCTCTCGGGACCAGGTGGGATCAGAGGGCTTTTCCTGCACAGCCATTCAGTACCTCTAGGCTGAGCCAGCCTGTACCAGGCCCTTTCCCACCAGAGAAATTTCCAGGAGGCCAGTCACTGTGCTGTGTCACCTACACCTACAGCCTCGGCCTGCTCCTGCATTGAACATGCACTCAAGGATGCATCCACCCTGGACCTCCCCACACTGCCACACTCACACGTACACCCCTCCCCTGCCCATTCTGTGGTGACCCCAGGGCAGGAAGGCTAATGGGTGCTGATATGGGAGCCATCGCTCTTCCCCACCCAGGCCCCAGGAGAGGCTCCCTCCTTGTATCCCAGGTGGGGAGAAGGGAAACCAGATCGGTGGAATTTGACACTTGCATGCAGTTCAGGCCAGCTACCTTCCCTCACAGGACAGGGAGGGATCTGAGCTCCGTGCACTCCCAGCACCCCTGGTGACACATGGCCACAGCCACAGCCGGTGACAGAGAGCTGTGCTTCCACGGGCAGTGCCCTCGAGATCTCATTAGGAGGGCAGGGAGGGGAAGAGTCGGGGGCAGGTGGGACCTTGGCTCTACCCTTCCACCCACGGCGGTCCACCTCTAAGGCCAGGTAACCTCTCTGTGCATCCAGAGCCCTGAGTTAATGATGGGCCACACCTGGGAGTGGAGACCAGCCAAGCACAAACAGGAGGCTCACGGGTTTTAGATTTCTTCTCCACCAACCGCAGGAGCGTCCTTGGTTGGCCCAACACACAGGAGAGCCAGAGAGAGCCGTTCACCCTTTTGGCAGACATTTCAGGCCTGTGGCTGGACCTGGTCTGTCTGTCCCTAAATGCCCTCTCCCCTCTCAAGCTCCCAGAATCCTCCATGGGTGCACATGGTGGCCCCAGGGGCAAGGCCCTGTTTCAGTTGACTCTATCACTGAGTGAGTGGGTGCGTCTCCCCTTGGACTCCTGCGCTGTGATACAAGCCAGGAAAGGCTCCCAGTGGTCTCTACTACCTGCAGGATTAAGTCCAGACCCCTTAAGCTGAGCCTCAGAGCCCTTCCTACCTGGTCCCAATGGTTTATCCACGACCACGCTCCCCCGTGGACCCTTTCTCACCCCACTTTCTGGTCTAGGCAGGCTGAACACACCCATATTGACACACACACACTTATCTCTCCTCCTGGAACACCCTTCTCCTCATTCCATTCTGGAGAGGCCTGCTCAGCCCTCCGGGTCAGGCATGGGCATCACCGCCTCTGGGATGCCCCCTGCCCCGGGTCCTGCGGGGCTGGCTGCCTGCCTTCTTGTGCTCTGGGGGAGGCGGGCAGATGTCACTCCCCGAGCCTCCCGGGGCTGCTGTGGGTTCTGCCTCCCTTACCAGAACACACTGGGACCAAGTCTTGCTGTCTTTGTGTCCCCAGCCCATGGGATGAGGCCCAAGAGGTAGCAGGTACTCAGGCACTATTTGATGAAGGAATGAATAAATGAAGGGGTGAAAGGGTGAGGGTGGCCATTGCCGGGGCTCAGGCTCCCAGGATCTATGGTCCTTGACTAGGCAGGCTCAGAGCCCAGAGCCGTCAGCGGGAACATGGCCTCCCAAGCCATGTACAGATTCCTAGAGCAATAGGCATTGATTGATCACCTGCTGTGTGCATCACCCCCAGCCACTCTGTTCTGTTCTGAAAACACGCCCAGCCCTCTGCTCTTGTTCCTCTCTCTACCTGGAACATTCTTCACCCTGGTCCTCTCATGGCTGCTCTTCAGATTCCTTCAAGTCTCAGCAGGGATGTGAATGGCCCAATTTGTCACAGCTGATAAAGCCTTTCCAGCCCCCCTCAGGGGCCACATTTGTTGAATGCACAGTGTATCAGGGCCCGGCCTCTTATGCTGACAGCCTCCCTACAGGTCGGGGCTCCTATTTCTACTCTGCAGGTGGTAGAAAGGAAGGTTAGCAAGGAGCAGTACCTTGCCCACAGGTCAAATTCTAGAAGGAAGCATTTTTCTACCCCCTCCCTCTCTTTTGCATCTATAATCTCCCTCTGTGGGGCAGGTGCAATCTCCTGTTTCCAGGTGAGGCTCTGAGGCTCAGAGAAGCCCGGTGACTTGCCCTTGTAACCAGTAAGAGAAGCCTGAGGCTCAGAGGCCCCATGCTGCTGTTGGCTCAGAGCGCCTCCCTTGGGCCTCAATGGCACCTATCCCTGGGGTGGGGGAGCTGGAGTCCCTTGTTTATACTCACTAGGGTCTGGGGCCTACCACCATCTCTTCCCAGTGCCTCAGGCCACCTCTACCTGCACACCCCTGGGGAACCGCACTGCCAAACTGCCCTAAATGGTGCAAACCCCTCTCTGTGCCCCTGCCTGTGCACCATCACCCTCTTCCAGCCCTCCTCCGTCCAGAGGACACCAGCCACCCAAAGTCAAATTCCACTTCTCCTTCTCCTTGCCCTCCCAATCAGATAAGCGCAGCATGCTGAGGAGCCAAGCAGGGAGGTGGTGAGGGGTGGGGTGCAGTGGGGGCCTGGAGTGTCAGTAGAGATTGCCACTGGGTTCTCCCCGCAGCCTTTGGTGGGGGGACTCCTGGAGGTTCTGAGTAGGATGGTGATCTGCTGAGGGCAGGCATCTGGGGAGCCGAGCCTGACTGTATTGTCTCCAGGGGCTGCTGTAACAAATCACAACTGGGTGTCTTCCAACAACATTTTTTTCTCTTACCATTCTGAAGGCCAGAAGTCCCAAATGGAGGCATTTGACGGGGCTGTGCTTCCTCTGAAGGTTCTAGAAGGGAATCCTTCCCTTCCCTTTTCTCAGCTTCTGGTGACCCCCAGCAATCCTTGCTGTTCCTTGGCTTGTAGACTCATCCCCCAGTCTCTGCCTGTCATCACATGGCTGCCCTCTTCCTGGGTCTCTGTGACCCTGGGTCTCTACATGGCCCTCTTACAAGGATGCCAGTTGTTGGATTTAGGATCCACCCTACTCTGGTATGACCTCGTCTTAACTGGATGACATCTGCAAGAACCTTATTTCCAAATAAGATCATGTTCAGGGCCACCTGGGTGGCTCAGTGATTGAGCATCTGCCTTTGACTCAGGGTGTGATCCCAAAGTCCTGGGGATCAAGTCCTGCATCAGGCGCCCTGCAGGGAGCCTGCTTCTCCCTCTGCCTGTGTCTCTGCCTCTCTGTTTCTCATGAATAAATACAATCTTTAAAAATAATAATAAAATAAAATCTTTAAAAAAGATCACGTTCACAGGAACTGGGGTTAGGACTTCAATGTATCATTTTGGGGAACATGGTTCAATCCACAATACTGACTGAGGGGTGCTAGGTGTTGGGGATGATGGCAGGTGGGCCCAGAGGCTACACAGATAGGTGGGGGCTCAGGGGACCCTGGCCCTGGCAGCTGTGGGTAGGTTGCTGAGGCTCCAAGGCAGGTGCTGTGGTGGGGCTGTCGCTGGCGCCCCTCCTCACCCTGATGTGCTTTTTCCTGGGTGTGGCCTGGGCTCTGTCGAGGGTATAGGGGATGTGGCCTTGCGTGGGGCAAAGGACAGGGCTAGGGTCTGGGAGAGAGAACATTTTCCCTGTGCCCTTATGGCCTCTGCTGAAATCTCTCCCCGGGTACTGGAGTGGAGGCCGGACTGGTCCCCTGCAAGGGGAGGGAGGCAGGGCCCTCTCTGCTCGCTGCTCCCCAGGGAGATCCCAGGCTGCAGTTTGGATCAGGTACATCTAGGTGTGTCCTGGCTCCAGGGCCTGGCCCAGCCTGATGGGAGCAGGGGTCCCTCCCTGGAGTTCCCAACCATCCTGGAAGGGTTTGGAGTGCTCCCACACACCAATGCCACCCCCCTCCACACAAAAGCCTGATGGAAGAGGGCCTCAGGATGCCACATGAGCACCAGGGCACCGGTCTCTGTGCTTGGGCTCCTGGAGTCAACCCACTCAATCAGGCTCAGCTGGGCCACATGAGAGTCCCTGCCTGTCCTCCCAACTGTCCACCAGCCCACTCCTCCACCCAGCCACCAGAATGGTGGAGCAAAGACAAGAGTCGGGACCTGGGCTCTGTGCTGGTCCCGTCACAGATTCATTGTGTGTCCTTAGCCAAATAAGCTCCCCTCTCTGGGCCTCACACTTCCGAGTGCCGTGTGAGCACTGGACTCATGGTCTTTTCCAGCGCACCCTCAATGATGGACTGTGAGCCGCATTCACAGGAATGGGCCTCTGATGATAGAACTCCAGGCAGTGTGTGATGGGAAGGGAGGTTTGGGCCCAGAGAACTTTCCTATTGCCCTGCTCATCACAAGCTGCAAAAGGCCATGCCTGTTTCTGAAGATTCTGCTCATTTTCAGATGCTTCCTCCCAGCTGTCTGGTCAATTCACACAGTGCCATTAGCATGGTGCATGTGGGAAAGGCGGGAGGGTGGTGGGAGAGAAGATTGGGCAGGTAGCCTAGGATCAGATTAGGGAGGGTGCAGGGGGAAGGGGGGTGGCTAGCTGGTCCCCACCTGGGAAGCAACATTATATGTGCCTGTATATACAGTGTGTGCTTGGGCACAGACCAGCTTGTGCACATACGGGTATCAATACATATAGATATGTGTGCATTTTGCAAACCTACCTGTTTCAAGTTGAATCGGTGTGGGTGAGAGCCCAGATACGTGAGATCGAAATGTGTCTGTGCTTACACATGCCTGTGTAGGGCGTGTGTCTGTGCGGGGAGGGCTTTGTGGTTCCAGCTGCCCTGTGCACTGGGAAACTCTGTCCTGGTGCCACTTCTAGTGGCAGCTCACCTGGCCACTGACCCTTGGCAGGACTGTAGCTAGGCCTCCAGGAGAAGGAGTGCCAGTAACTCCTTGGCTCAAGGGCAGGGCTCAGCAGGCAAGCCTTTGGAGATCTTTCCTGGCATGGTGGTCCCTGAGAAGCCAAGCTCCAGGTCCAGGTTGGGGCACTGCTCCTGCTGCTGGCAGTTGTCCAGGTGTGGACTAATGTATCAGACTCAGATTGCCTCCTGGGGGGAGGCCAGGGGAGGTGCCCCTGTGAGTCTCAGCAGCCTAGGGTGCAGCTTCCGACTCAGAGCCCAGCTCCCTGATCTCCCCTGCCCCCACATTCCAGCTCACGGGAACCTCATCCTACAGGACTGTCCTGCTTCCAGCCCTACTCCAGGCACCCCGCCCCGCCACCCCACTCCCTGGGAGTGAGGAGGCCCCCTCAGGCAGGTCAGGAGAACCAGGCTACAGGTGGGAAAACAGAAGCTTGCCCTCCATTCTCAGCTCTTTCTGCCTGTCCAGCCCCGCTGCTGGGGCCTCAGGCCAGCTCTCAGCACATCCAACTCGGGCTCCTGCAACCATCTCTCTCTCTCTCTGCCCTCCCGGCATCTATACTCACATGTTTCCCCACCTGGTTACTGCACCCTCACCTTCTGGTCTTTGCTGAGGCTGTCACCCTCTGTCCACCTGATTCTCGCCCTTGCCTGGTTACCCTCTTCTTCCAGGAGGGTCTTCTCTGACTCCCCTAGATGGGCTCCCATCTCTCACGCCATCTCTGTAAAGCATGTGTCCCTTAACTAAGTCTGACTGAGTGCATCAGAGGCTGGACTTGTTCTTTTCCACCCTTGGGGTCCCCAGAGCCTAGTATAGGCCAGGAACTCAATGGTTGCTCTCAGGTTCAGGAACAGTAAAAGAACGAAGGAACAGGTGTGGGAGGGAAGGAAGCCTCACAGGGTGGGGTAAGTACGCCGCGCACAATCTCCTGTGTTATCTGCAGACCTGATTCCCTCACAGGACAGGAGCCAGCCTTTCCCTCCCAGATCCCCAGCCTCCAGAGTGCAGCTTGCCCCTGGGGACGTAGAGGCTGCCCCCTGCTGGCCAAGTGGGGAAACTGGACAAGTCTGGAACCTTCGGGCAGGAGTGAGCCCTGCCTTGTCTGGGCATAGGAGAGAGGTCTCCAGGGAGCCGGGAATAATGACTCTCCCTTAAACTACACTGCTTTCTCCTAAGAGTCATGATTCGTGCCTCATTCCTTCCCTCTCTCTCCAAGGAAGGGTGTGTGCTTGGCATCCAACTGGTTGCCAGCTCTCCAGACTGGGTCTGGGGGCCTCCAACGAGAGCCTGAAGACTGTTGAATTTCAAGACTGTGTTTGGCCATCCCTCCCACCTCAGAGCTGCCCAAGGGTAGGGATCACTTGCTCATTTATCCATTCGGCAAATATTTATTGAGCACCAGCCCCATGCACTCTGCGGGGCTCACCTTCATTTGAGTCTCAGTCCCAGTCCGAGCCTCAGCACATGCTGTGTTCGTGGACACTGGGTGCACTGATGGCAGATTCAACAGGTACATGGGGCAGGGGCTTGGGATACTCTCCCAGGCCCTGAAAATTGATCATGCTTATCGTTCATTGTAGGGGAAACACCTTCCTCTGCCTTGGCTCTAGGCTGCTAATTGTGCACTGCAGCCAGACCAAGGAAAGTTCCAGGGAACGCATGTGGACTCAGCAACAGAACAGCCATGGGTGCAGAGCCATTGCCTCCCTGGAACCCCACAAGAAAAAAGCAGGGGTGGAGATGGTTGCACTGAATGACCTCTGAGGCCCCTCCCAGCCATGATGGGACCCTCAGCCTGACTGTGCTCACAGCCCATGACCTCCCTAGTGACAGCCAGCCAGCCAGTCCACGCAGGAAGGCCAGACACAGGGGATGTGACCCTGTCACGAGGGGAGCAGCAGGTCCTCTCATCCGCTTCTGGATACAGGCCTGTGACTGGGAAAATGCTGAAGAGACACACAGCAGCCTGTACTCACCGAGTGACACTGTGGGACCCGAGCCCAGAGAAATAGGCCCTGCCAGGCTCTGCCAGGCTCGCTGTGACTAGGCAGTTGTCTCAGCTGCTGTTGGGACACCCAATTCCTTGGCCAGAGAATCCTGCTTCACTATCTGCCCCTCAGGGCAGGCCACCCAGGCATGTGCCTGTCACTGCCCGGCCCCCACTGGGCTGGTGCTTCTGGTGTGTCTCATCCACCTCTGATACCCAGGACCTGTTGAAAACCAGCCCAGAGTCGGCCATCCAGCTCCTAGAATAAATGATGATCACACATTGTAAGGTCTGTGAAAACACGTGCCAGTTGGCATGTTCTTGACCACCTCAGGGAGCTCCAGCCAAGGGCTGGCTGATCAGAAACCATGGTTCTCAGGCCCTACCGGCACCCGCGGGCTCAGGTACATCCCCATCCTCATCCTGACCTGCATCGGAGGGGCTGACCCTGCAGACTGTTTCTTGGGCTCGCTTGCCAGTGGGTTCTGGATGATCTGGTCCATGGGAAGCCCCCAAAGTAGATCAGACAAGTGGCAGAGGGGCCAGCCTCTTCTCAGCACCTCTAGCTTCGGATGCCAGTACTGACAGTGCCCACGTCACCCCTGGGATGAGGTTGTGCCAGGAAGCCTCCTCGTGTGCTCCCAGCTTGGAGTGCTCTCTAGGGGTAGCAGCGGCTTCCTGCTGTGGCCCATCCCAGGGTTGTCCAAGCATCCCATTTCCCCCTTCAGCTATTCCAGCACCTTTGCCACTCAGCACCCCCTGGCCCCGTGTCAGATCTCCACTGGGTAGAGGTCCTCTGCCTGGTTCAGCCTGATCTACTTCTCATCGCCATTGCACCCCACCGTCGCTGCCCTGGCCAGGACACAAAGACACCACACACCATGGTCAGGTTGGAGGCTGTTTCTTTATACAAAGGTAATCCACGCTATGGGTCCACCAGCATGCTGCTGTAGTTCACAGTGGCCCACATCACCCTTCTCCAGCAGAAGGCCGGGTGAGGAGGGTCATCATAGGGAAGCGACATTACACAGGCCAAGAGCTCCCGAAAAACAGACACAAACACACGGACACCAGAACCAAGGCACCACACACAGAGACGGGAAGGGAAGGCCAGGCTAGAACAGTCTCCTGGCAGCCACTGGTGGGCCCTTCTCCGGGATGCAGGGTAGCAGGTGGCACGGCCCTGAGCCTGAGCCAAGAAGTCTGGCTAAGCCAAGACAGAACTACATGACTTAATGTCACCACAGAGCGGCTTGCCCTCTGTGTCTGTAAACCAGGGACAGTAAACTGCACTTCACAAAGATGTGATGGGGGGTTGACAGGACGGAAATAGGGATCTCTATCAAAATACTTGACATAGAACCTGGCACATAGAGGTGTTCGATAAATAATTTGTCAAGAAAAATCTTAGCACAGAGAGGACCTTCTTCAGAAAGCCAAGATGTGAGATAACTTCCCTAGAAATTCTCCATCAGGGTATCAGGACCCTTGAGCACTCCTTGGAGCCTGCAGCCACGGGGGTGGCCAGGGCCCCAGAATACACTGTGCCAGGGCAGTTGAGGGGGGCGGGAGGCTGGACCCCCAGGGAGGCACCCGCGGAAGCTGGGTAGACACCAGAGGAGTTAGGGGTTGTGCCAAAGTGGTTCTGTACGTAACACAGGCCGGAGGCGGGCTGGTACGGAGGCAGGCTGGGCATGTGCCCAGGAGCACAAGCTGGCCAGGAGGCTAGTTTCTGGCTGCTGGTGTGCTGCATCTGGGCAACAGGGTGGTTTGGGGACAGGTGAGGGTGGCCACTCTGTGTGGGGTAGGAGCCGGGCACAGGGTTCAGCCTGGAACAGAACAAGACAGAAAATGGTCATTCAGCTGGTAACGCCCAGGCCCCTAGCCGTCACTGGACACGAGGAAAGCTTGGGGTCACTGTACCACTTTGTAGGACAACATGCTTTGGACATTTTCTGTAACTAGCTCTAAGCACCAAGTGAGGAGAGAGGTTAAGCTTAACCCGACAGAAAACATGCTCCGAGAGGGAAGGGCCCACTCACAGGCCTGCAGTAAGCCTGTAGGACGAAGAGCCATGGGGTCTGTGACTAAGGACACCTGAGGTGTAACCACTCGTGGCAGTCTGCCACTCAGATGGAGATGGGACCCGATGGAAGCTGTGACTGTGTCTGTGGCCGGCTCCGTCATCCTACCCAAAGGGAAGGGACCAACTTCTGTGGGAGGGAGGGCTTGAAGGGGGTGACATGGGGCTTGGGGCTGGGCCTTGTCTGTTGTGAGGTTTTCCACCTGTGGTTCTGGGGACAAAGACTCATAGTTCAGGGTGCCGACCAACAGGAACTGACAAGCCGGATGTGTGGAGCTGCCCATGTGGAGGTCAAATACCACCATGGACACGTGTGGCTGGGATCACAAATGGAGACACAGCCTGAGGGTTTTATCCTCTGAACTTTTGTGCAGTTTCAGATATGGAGAATGGCTGCCAATACCACTGATGTTTGTGTCAGGCAACTGGGCCGAATCCATACATGTTTCAAGTAAAACCTGACTTTATAAAACAGCAGCTTCAGGGGGCACCTGGGGGGCTCGGTCAGTTGAACGTCTGACTCTTGGTTTTGGTTCAGGTCGTGACCTCAGAGCTGAGATTGAGCTTCATGTTGGGCTCTGCACTCAGTGGGGAGTCTGCTGGAGATTCTCTCTCCCTCTGTCCTGCCCCTCATACTCTCTCCCTGTCTCTTTCTCCCAAATAAATAAATAAATCTTAAAAAAAGAAAAAAAACCCACTAAATCAGCTGCCTAAGTAAAAAACAAAGCACTTAACATTAGTATCTCATTTCTTCTGAGATTCTTAAAAATGTAGAGGATCTGGACTATGAGAAGCTCATTAAGAGCTTCTGGGAGGCCGAAGCGTCCAGACCACTGTGTAACTGCCAAAACAAACATATGTGTTGTAATGCCTGTGCCCCATTGTCAGGCCAGCTGAAACATCATGTTCTGTTCTGGGAGGCCAAAGCATGCCAAGATGATGAGGGATCATATACCATGCCATGTGAGGAACATGGAAGGACCTGAAGGGTCGCCGTCTCCCTGACCCAGATCTGTCATGGTGAAACGGAATCAGCCCTGGCACCAAGTGTCCCCAGTTACACAGCAAGGCAGCTGCCGTTCAGTGTGGAAGAACTTTCTTGTCAGGGGCTGCCTGGGAGATGAGACCCCAGCCTGGAGGGAGGTGTAAGTTGAGGCCAGGTGACCAACCCCAGCTGTCCAAGAAGGGGCTCATTCACAAGGTGCAAGTTTGTACCCCAGGATCCCTTAAGCCCCTGTTGAGTCTATGAGAACAATTAAAAGCCTAAAAGTCACAAGACACCTAACTAAAGTTCAAGTCTCCCACATATTGCTTGCATGAAACTGGATGAGTGTCCATTTCTGTTTTTCCCAGCACCCTTCCAACACCCTCACCCCAATGTCAAAGGAGACCTAAGATGTGGTCAAAGGGTCCTGAGCCGGTGAAGGCTGGGGCAGCTGCCTCCTGAAATAAATACAAACAGCAGCTTCCAATTCAACTGAAACCCTGCATCCAGGCCAGCATGGAGCACAGAACTGATTCCATAGCTGGAGGTAGGAAAGGGCCACTGGCAAAGCACCTGAACTTCACATGAGTCCTTTCTTCTAGGAGGACCAATGAAGGAGAGAAAATCTCCTAAGTGGTGAAGTATTGGCATGGATGTGCCCAGGGAAGGACACAAGAGGCCACGGGTGGGGAAGAGTAGAAAGGGGGTGAAAAGGACCTGGAAGAAGAGTCCCTAGTCCTACCCAGGGCCCCCTGCTTCTGTGTTACCTAGAAAGACTCCTGTCCTCCTTGGGCCTCCTCTCTGATAGGATGGAGTGAGGCTACATGAGACTTGCCTACCGCCTTCCATGGAAGGTGAGCCTGGATTGGAAGACCCGAAAACTTACCTGTCTCTTGCTGGGCAGCCGAGAAAGCTCTACCCCTCAGGTCCTGGGCTGTTTCACATCCAAGCCACCTTGTCAGTTGTGTGGACTGTCTGCTTCTTACCAGTGCTGCACTCCCAAGCCCAGGGGGACCGGTGCCGGGTGGTTCTTAGTGCCGAGGTCCAGTGATATCTACAGGGCCACCTCCTCCCATGGTTTGTCCCAAGTCACTCAGGGGCCTTCCCTTTCCCATTTCGGCTCAGTCCTTACTTTAGACACCGCTGCCGGGCAGACTCTAGATTGCTCGGAAGACATTTGTGCATGGAATCTCTGTGGCCAGGACCATCCACACCCGATTCCTTTTTCCCACCATACTGGACCAATCACACTGTCTACGGGCCCTGAAACTGCTTCAAGAATAAGCATTAGGAGTTCTGTGACTTACTTCCGGCCGTGGGCTGCTCTTCTTTCCGCGGAAGAGCCTGAGATGTACTTGAACACTGAAATCCTCCTCATCAGGCTGAAGGGGAACTTCTGGTCGAGCTTCAGTGCTACTCGCTCTGAGAGGTCGAGGGAATAGCAGTAGGTGAGACCATCTGAGGTTGGCATATTAAGTAAAATTGGAGACAGCTCAAAGCAGGAGGGCCGAACACTTCCCCGTGGAATAGAGGGTCCCGCATTTATTCTACAGGGGAATTAGCACTCATTCTACCATAAGCTGAAGCTCAGGCAGAGCCAAGGGTTGGGTTCCTAGCCCCTGCACTTTGGAGGGAACAGGGCCCAGCCCTTGAGGGTAGGTGACACCTCACCTGCCCCATGCTAACCTGTCCATCCTGAGGCCCCATAACTCCTACAATCTGTCACACCAGCACATGCTTCTGTCTCTGCAGTGGGGGAGGCAGGAGGCTGTCTCGATATCCTCTGGAGGGACTGACATCTTGTCTGTTTGTGCCAAAACAGAAGGCATTATGCCTCAATGCGACCAAGTGAGCTTCATGTGTGCCTCTTTGGCAGCACTTCCCCCACTAAGTGATTTGATGGCACGCTGATCATCTGACCTGTGTCAACCCACTACTGCCTAGGCAGCCATAAAGATTCAGCTTTTGTCCATCCATCCATCCATCTATCCGTCCGTTCAACAAATACTTATTGATCCCTTGTTATACACCAGGAACTAAGGAATGAATGCCAGACAAGGAGTAAGTAAAACAACTGGTGATAAGCAAAAGCTTATCTCTGGAAGACCAGGCTGGGGACCCTAACCTAGTGAAGAGAGATCAAGAAGGCTTTCCCAAGGAAGTGATGTGCACATGGAACCCTAAATTGTGAGCAGCAGCTGGAAGAAGGTGGTGGTGGAGAGAAGGCTGCAAGAAAGCACAGGGAGCTGTTCCTTGAGGTTCTTCACTGGAATTCTACTGGCAATTTGAGCAAGAAAATTCTTTGCTGGGCTAGGCTGTTCCACTCATTATAGGACATTTGGCATCTTCAGCCACCTGCCACCAAGTGGCAGTAGCACCTACTCACTGTAAAACTATTTTTTTTTAAATTTTTCTTTATTTATGATAGTCACACAGAGAGAGAGGGAGAGAGGCAGAGACACAGGCAGAGGGAGAAGCAGGCTCCATGCACCGGGAGCCTGATGTGGGATTCGATCCCAGGTCTCCAGGATCGCGCCCTGGGCCAAAGGCAGGCGCCAAACCGCTGCGCCACCCAGGGATCCCCCTACTCACTGTAATAACCCAAAATACCCCTGCATGTTTCTGTGTTCTCTCAGGGAGGGCAGTATTATTTCCAAAGACTGATTTCTAATGATAACGAATGCTGTGAGGAAGTGAAAAGTTGTCCCAGCTGATGCCTTCAGAATGACCTTAACAATCTGTCTGCTTCTGACTTTGACAAAGTCATAGTTACCGGTCTAGCCCTTCCACTGTAGATAAACGTAAGCCAGGACACAATATTTTACACAACTGTCTTCAGACTTTGGATAGCAGACACTGTCTGCCAGGCTGTGATACCTAAGACAAGGGAAACAAATGAAGTGAGCCTTAAGATAGAGCTGGCTTTTGGCCCGGAGGCACTTGCCAAACTACAACATTGAAAAGGGAATCCAAGTGGAGTATGGCATGTTTTGCTGAGCTGGAGAGACAGAGGAAACACAGAGAGAGGAAAAGAATGCGTGAGATTTGCAGGTCAGAGTAATGGAGAGGCGGCAGCTGGTCAGGGAAGGACTCCAGAAATGTACCTGGGGTTCTCCGAGTCTTTAACTGACTACTCATGTGCATACAATCAGGCTGAGACTACTCATGCCTGGCAAAGAGCAGCTACTAAGCTACTGAGAAAATAGTAACTATCAGAGATCTGTAAGTCTAACAACTCTTGGAGCCTACACAGGGCAAGGCCATGCTCAAGTTCTAACTAGACAGGGTGGAGACCTCACTGAACACTCAGGGCATTCAGAGGAGACTTCCAAAAAGGTAATGCCTTGACAAGTAAATGAACTGCCTATCACACAAAAAAATCAACACTTGTTAAAAGAAAAACAACAACAACAACAACAACAAAAAGAACCCAGCCAACTCAGCCCTCAATAACGCAGCATTTGCAGTATCTAGTGTAAACTAAAATTTTACAAGACATGTGAAGAAGAAAACAGGTTCATACTAAGCGGGAAAATCAGTTAAAAACAGATCCAGAAATGAAAGAGAAGATGGTATTCACAGACAAGTATTTTAAAACAGCTACTATAGTGCTTGCTTCAACAGCACATATACTAAAACAGCTATCATAAAAAATTTTAAAATAGCTACCATAAGTATAAGAAGGATTTAAAGGAAAACGCAAACACAATGAAGGAACAGATAAAGAATCCCAATACAGAAATGAAAACTACAAGAAAAAAAAAAAAAAAGAACCTCCTGAGCTGAAATATACAACATGAGAAATAAAAAACTAAGTGGATGGGTTTCACAGCCGAGTTCGTATTGAAGAAAAAGAGATCACTGAACTTAAAAGCAATGCAACAGAAACTATCTAAACTGAAATGGAGTGGAAAAAAACTAAACAATCAGAAAATAAACGGAGCCTCAGGGACCCACTGAGCAATACTAAGTAGTCTAACATATGTGTAATAGGTACCCTAGAGGGAGAGGAGAAAATTGGATAGAAAAAAATATGTGGAGACTGAGTGATGCTAACTTTTCTAGACTTGATAAAAACTCTAAACTCACAGATCCAAGACCCAATGATCAACTCTAAGCAAGGTCAACTCAAAGAAAATCACCACAAAGGCACATCATAATTAAATAGCTCAAAACCAACAAAAAAGAACTGTAAAAGGAGCCAGAGAAAACCAAGAAGTTATATATGGAAAACAATAAAAATGGTTACTGATTTCTCAGGAGAAAACAATACCAACCAGAAGTAATGCAATGATATCTTTAAAAGTGAAAGATCAGAAAGGCCAGCATTCTGTATTTAGTGAAATAAAGGCATTTTTAGAGAATTAAAAGCCAAGAGAATTTGTCACCCATGTACCCACTGTACAAGAAATGTTAAGGGAGGGCAGCCCCGGTGGCACAGCGGTTTGGCGCCTCCTGCAGCCTGGGGTGTGATCCTGGAGACCTGGGATCGAGTCCCGCGTCAGGCTTCCTGCATGGAGCCTGCTTCTCCCTCTGCCTGTGTCTCTGCCTTTCTCTCTCTCTCTCTCTCAATGAATAAATAAATAAATCTTAAAAAAATAAAATAAAATTAAAAAAAAAAAAAAAGAAATGTTAAGGGAGGTTCTTCAGGCAAGAGGAATATGATACCAAATGGAAACCTGAATCCATACAAAAGAATGAAGAGAATCAGAGAGATGCCTGGGTGGCTCAGTTGGTTAAGTGACTGCCTTCGGCTCAGGTCATGATCTCAGGGTTCTGGGATTTAGCCCTGTGTTGGGCTCCCTGATCAATGGGGAGTCTGCTTCTCCCTCTGCCCCTCTCCCTGCTTATGTTCTCTCTCACTTTCTTGCTCTCTCTCAAATGAATAAATAAAATCTTAAAAAAGAAAAAAAGAATGAAGAGAATTAGAAATGGTAAATATGTAGGTAAATATTGCTTTTTAATTTTTTATTTTATTTATTTATTTTTTAAAATTTTTTAAAATTTATTTATGATAGTCACAGAGAGAGAGAGAGAGGCAGAGACACAGGCGGAGGAAGAAGCAGGCTCCATGCACCAGGAGCCCGACGTGGGACTCGATCCCGGGTCTCCAGGATCGCGCCCCGGGCCAAAGGCAGGCGCCAAACCGCTGCGCCACCCAGGGATCCCCTAAACATTGCTTTTTTAAATTAAGAAATAGATCATTGACTGTTTAAAACAAAAGTAACAGTAATATATTGTGAGGTTTATAACACGTATGACAGCAGCACAAATAAAGTGTAGGACCATAATACAAAGGATGGGAAGAAGAAAAACAGAAATACACTTCTGTAAGATTCTTAAATTATATACTAAACTCTATGCAATATACTAAACGAACTATGCAATCAATGCATATCTGCATACTACCTACCAATCACAGACCTATACTAAGTGATATATTATTCAAAAGTAGTTTATGATAAACTAAAAATGTATATTGTAAACTCTAGAGCAACCACTAAAAAATAAGACAAAGAGGTATAGTTAACAGCAAATAGAGCAAACACATAAAAACCTATCTTTAAAAAATGAAATACTGAAGAGGCGCCTGGGTAGCTCAGTCGGTTAAACATCTGACTCTTGGTTTTAGCTCAGATTGTGAGATCAAGCGTCGTGTGGTCTCCCTTTCATTCTGTCCCTCCCCACCTCAAATAAATAAATAAATCTTTAAAAAATACTGAAGTACTCAACGGAAGTCAGGAAAAGAGGAAAAAGGGAACAAAGAACATCTGGGACAAAGAGGAAACAGAGAAGCAGGCAGACTTAACCTCAACTATATCAATAATTATACTAAATGCATATGAGCTAAACATGCCACTTAAAAGGCAGAGATGGTCATAACGGAGAACCAACTATATACTATCTACAATAAATGTGTTTTAAATATAAGGACACAAACATGTTAAAAATATAAAGAAAGAAAAATATATACTATGTAATCCTAATTTTAAGAAAGAAAGCAGGAATGACTATACAGTAATATCAGGCAACAAAGACTTTAGAACAAAGAATATTACAAAAGATTAAAATGGTCCATTTCACAATGATATAAGGTGACTTCATTAAAATGACAGAACAATCCTAAATGTGGATGCATCCAGTAATAGAGCTTCAAATACTTGAAGCAAAAACTGACAAGAATTGAAATGAAAAAATAGACAAATCTACAATTTTAGTTGAAGATTTCAATAGTCCCTTTTCAGTAATTGATAGAACAAGTGTAACTGCACAGAAATCTAGGACAACATCAACACCTTGACCTAATTGACATACACTGAACACTATACCCATCAACTGCAGAATGCTCATTCTTTTTAATAAGTACACTAGAACATTCACCAAGATCTATCAAATGCTAGGCCAGAAAACAAATTAAAAGGACTATAATCTTTAAAAGAATGTTCTCTGACCACATGAAATTAGAAATCATCAACAAAAAGAAATCTGAAAAACCACCAAAAATTTAGAAATTAAGAAACTCATTTGTAAATAACTCTTGGATCAGAGAATAAATCCCAAGGAAAATTAGAAAATACTTTTGACTCATTGAAAATGAAAACACAACATCAAAATGTGTAGGATGCAGCTAAAGTAGTGCATAGAGGGGAGTTCATAGCTTTAGATTTTCATATTAGAAAAAAAGGTTCAAAATTAGCAAAATTAAAATTTTAAAATAAGATGAACGATGCTAAGCAATGCATATTTGCATACTACCTACCTAATAGCTCACAGAATCACAGATTGAAAGAGATTTTAGGAATGTACCTTATGCAACCTCCAACACTACCAATGCTGATACTTAAAAAAACTAACCCACATTGGGGCGCCTGGCTGGTTCATTCGGTAGAGCATGCTACTCTTGATCTTGGGTTTGTGAGTACAAGCCTCATGTTGGGCACAGAGATAACTTAAAAAAAATTTTTTTAATAATTAAAATAAAGTAACCCACATTATATTTTAGAATCTCCCAATCCCCGCCATTGCCACAATATTTACACAAGGGACGTGAGGGTTATCCTAAGTTTTTAGCGACCCATAAGAGCCCATCCTTAAAAAAGTTTTTTTCTGACAAAAAGACTAAACCAAATGAAACCAAGACCAAACAAACCTGTTTCCTATTCCTTTCATGGAACATCTCTAGCTCATGGGTATTTCAGATTCTTCTGATGAAACCCTTTATCAGAATTAGCCAAATGTAGGTTTACGCCTCAGTTTACAAGGGGAAAAAAAAAACCCAAATCAGAATATTTCAAACTGGTAGTGCTAAGCTGGCATGAGATAGCTACTATGTTGATATTTTCCAGATGGGGATATTCTGGACTAGAGAAGGGAAGTGACCCACCCAAAACCACATGGTTTTCAAAACTGACACTAGAATCTAGATTACTTACATATGAGCCCATGGCTCTATCTAGGACCCCACCCCAGGCCCTCTGACTTGGTTCACTCTTCCGCCTGTCACCACCCTACAGTTCCTTTCTAGGAAGGATACATGCTAGCCCAATTCCAAGTCCACAGACATTACTGAGGAAGGAGGTCTGGGGAATGAGCCAGGAGGCGCACAGCAGGAGCCACGGCACCAGCATCGAGGGTACAACCATGCCAAAGACCAGGGCCCTCCTCATCCGAGAGCGGACAGAGTTGACTCCCAGCATGGCGAAAGCCACTGGGGTGAAACCTCTGGCATCCTCCACCTCCCCCAGCTTTGACAGTGATGACACAGCTTCAAATGATAGGAAGATGATAGCAGAGAAGATGGCGAAGATCACGGTGAAGAAGCAGTGGCGGACGGTGCCCACGGTTCTCTCAAAATTGCCAGCAAAGCGCCAGATGATGATAGCACCGCAGAGCAGGGATATTGGATTCTCATAGACAAAGATGTACGTCACCAGCCTGTAAACTGCAGAGGGAGCAGGGTTAGAGGCTTGGCAGTTGGTGGCTCTAAGGACAGAAAGCCAGGTTACAACCCACCTCAGGAAGGGGGAGTAGCTGGCTGTCAAGTGCCAGTGAGAATCAGCCACGAGCCACAATAGGCAGTGGGAGGCAACCCTGAAGGACCCAAGACTCAAAGTAGAGGTGTGAACATCCAATCTTTGCTCTTTCCCAGACCTGGAGCAAGTCTGTGACAAGCTTCCATGTGGGAAAAAAACAAAACAAAACAAAAACACTTTTTAGCATGAGATGATCGAATCTGTAATGTGCTTTATGATCCCTTTTTTTTAGGTTTGAATACTGACCTATCTCACCGGGCAGTTTGAGGGTTAATTAATTGTAACAGCTTCAGGGTGGACTGAATGGGTGTCACTTAACACTCTGTGTGCCAGTCTCCTCGGCTGTAATCCTGACCTCTCCTTCCATAGTGGCTGTTCAGAGGAAGAGAAAAGGGACCATGAATTATTTTGCACCTACAAAGATTATAAAACTATCACTAATAATATAGAGAATTCAGAAGTCTTCCTTGAGAGTGTTTGTACAATATTAGGGGTAGAGCAATGCTTTATGTGCAACAACAGAGCAAAGAACCTCACTCCTATTTTTCTAAAAGCAGTTATCGCTTATGTATTCTCATGTCCCTGCCAAAACATTAAAATGAAGGAGGGGGCTGGTGAAGTGGCAGTAATAGTGAACCCTGGGGTCGAAGGAGTGGAATCTTGGCTCTGCCACACCCAGGCTGGCTGAGTTCAGTCCAGTCATGGGCCTGCCAGCTTCAGTTTTTTCTTCATTGTCAAGTAGCAGGATCATGTCTGAGGCCTTTAAAGGTCTCTTATGTGTCAAATATTCACATGCCCATGAGCCCCACATCCAGAGAAGCTGTGAACTAAATGGGAAAAAAGGGGAATTCAACCTGATGCTGACATTTTGCATTTGTCTAACGAGGATGTGCTCTACGTATCTAGGGTGGGGGGAATAGTTTTTTTCCATTTGAGCAGGGAGGCAGGCTATGAACCATACACCTCAGGCCATCTCTGTAAGGCGGCATCATCTCAAGAATACTTGATTATTTGTTGAAACCGTTCCAAGTACAAACTGAAATTCCCAGGATAAATGTGAAGATTCTAGAAGCAACTCTATAGGGTTTGGGTATTAGACACCCCCAAGGCTCCAGTTCCAAAACACCACACAATTGAGAAACCTGTTGCTGTCTCAATTGCATGACTTGATAGCTCTGCGACTCCCCCACATTAAGCCTGTTACACCTAAATAATGGAGGATAATAAAGCCCACGTCATGGGATAGAGATTAGCGCTCCTTGAGGGGTGCTTTGCAAAACAACAAAAGCTATCCAGTTTTCCCATTTTCCTCCCCAGAAAAGAAGGGGGAAGAGAGACAAGAGATTAGAAATGTCTCTCATAAGCAGATGTTTGTACAACGGATCTGCAAAATTTCTCACCTAGATTACACAAACACCTTTCCCAAGGCATAAGATGCCTCCTCCCCCCAGGAGTTGGGAATCGGAGTCATGGTTAAGATGCACACGAGGAAGTAGAGGAAATTCTAAACCCCAAAGAGGCCAGGACGCTTCTATGGGTGGCCACAGATGATGCTCAAGTGTTGCATGCGGCAGAAACTTTTTTTTTTTTCCAGTGGGGAGTGGTGGTTAGGCCCTCCAGCTGACGTCGGTGTGTACACGGCGGGGACACGGGGAGGCATGATCCTCCTGGGGAGCCAGCACGGGCGAACCAAGACGGTTTGCTAGCGCGTGGATGCGGACAGGTGGCGCCGGGAAACCGGACCACGGCGGGTAGGGAAGGACTAGTGATGACCAAGATGGGCTCCGGACCGACAAAGACGCAGGGCCGGGGGGTGGTCCTCCGCGCCGAGCGGCTGGACGGGAGGCCCGAGCCCAGGGCCAGGCGAGGTGGGAGGAAGAGGGCTGGCCCCGCGGCCCGGCCCCGCCCCTGCTCACCTTGCCAGTTGCGCAGGGCCTCGGACCGCAGCGAGAGCCCCGAGGGCGCCAGGGGCGGCTGCAGCAGGAACAGGCGGGGCCCGGACACCAGCAGAGAGAGCAGCGCGGTGAAGAAGGTGGCGGATGGCACCTCGGGACACAAGGACCAGCTCCGACACCCGGGCTCCGAGGTAGCCATGGCCGCCATCGCTCCCGCGCCCCGCCTGGGCGCCGGCCGGTCCTCGGCTCCTTCCGCTTCCCTGCGGCTGTCTCCCTTGGCAACAGCGGCGGAGGCTGCCGGAAGCCCCGCCTCCTCGAGGCCCCGCCCTGCACCGAGCTGCCCAATCCGGTCGCGCCGGCCAGCCTCCCCCCGCCCCCTCCGCGCGCGGGCTGCGGGGAGTCGGAGCAGCGCCCTCTGGCGTGCAACGCTAGGACCGCGCACAGGTGCCGCGCTCGGACCGCTTGCGGTGCGCGGGTTTGGATTTCATCATCTCCGCTCCAGATAGCGAATGATTATTGTGTCTTGCGGTTTACAGAGCCCTTTCACACACACGCACACACACGCACGCACCTGCCTTATCTGTGCTTTTCCCTATTACACCGATGAGGAAGCTGAGGTCAGGGGAGGTCCCCGAATAATTCCGTTGAATGGCAAAGACAGAATTCGAACTCGGATCCTCCAACTGCTAGGGTCTGGAATTGTCTGGGAGGCAGCCTCCGGTGGCTGGATTAGAGAGGAGGAGGCAGGAGATGAGGGTCGAAGCGTTAGAATGTGACAGAACCAGTTAACACTCAAAGTGTGTTTAGCTCCTTCCCATCCGACAAGCCGCTTCTCCGGAGGTCAGCTATTTGGACAACTGGAATATTCTTCCCCTGATTCCAGGGGCGACAAGTGAGAAGTGGTAGCATTAGGATTTGAATCCGGTTTGCTAGGGTCCGAGTTTCTGCCCTTTTAACTGTTTCCCTTCCCCATCCCATCTACTGCTACCTGTATGTAAATCTGACCTGAAGCCTTGTGCGCTGCTGAAAAATAAACAATCCTTCACTCTCTGTGCAGATCACTCATATCCATTCTGTGGCCCTGCTCTGCCCGCTGTGTGGTTCTGGCAGCGTCTGTGTTCCCATGGACCTCAGGAAGGGAGCCTGAGATTCTTTTCATCCCCTGGTTTCCATTAATAAATATAACTATATGATTTTCCGGATATAAATATAAAGCAATGGGCACATTGAAGTGAACACTGGGTATAGAAATTAATTAAGGCTTACTCAACAGAAAGCAAAATGTGAACCAGGAGTGTGGTAGAGCTGCCAAAATCAGCAAATGGAAACTTGGGTTGCGGGAAGCAGTCCAGGCTCTGGAAAGAGGAAGGAGGTGGTGGTCCCAGATCCACTGTGCCCATCTGGCAGCTCCAGGAGTTCTGGGACTAGTTCTAGACACATCTGAAGAAGGGCAGACACATCTGAAGAAGGGCGTAGAAAGTTAGTTTGTTTAACAAAAGAAGCCAGGATTAGGAAGGAAGGAGCAGGTGGACTTCAAATCATATCTGATGAGGAACAACTACAGGAACCCGAGAGACTTCTCTGGAAAAGCTTCAGGAGTCCTGACCACTGGCTGTGATCTGAAGGGTTTTCCCAAAGGTGAGGGAGTTGATTTATTGTTACTCCAGAGTGGAGCATTGAGACTGAAAGGTGGAAAAGACAGAGAGACCATGTGACACAAGGAGGATCTTTCTTCCTTTCTTTCTTCTTTCTTCTCTCTCTCTTTTTTTTTAAAGATTTTATTTATTTATTTGAGAGAGAGAGAGAGAGAGAGCACAAGCAGGGGAGGGGCAGAGACAAAGAGAGAAGCAGGCTTCCTGCTGAGCAGGGAGTCCCATGTGGATGTGAACCCCAGGACTCTGGGATCATGACTTGAACTGAAGGCAGATGCTTAACCATATGAACCAGCCAGGAGCCACAAGGAAGAACTTTCTGACAGTAAGGGTTGTCTGTCTGCGGATAGACCCGATAGACTCCTGTCTATCAGGAGTGAGCTCCCTGTCACTAGTAGTGTGCAAGCAGAGTACATATGGTAACTGGACGAGAACATTGAAGATATTCAAGCATCAGGTTGCAGGTAGAAGTAGATGGCTTTTAAAATCCCTTCGGATACTCCAGTTCTAAATCTCTATAAGCAAACACAAACACATATGGAGGGCTGATACATTTGCCACTTACCACGGGGTCCAGGATAATTGGTCTCCTTGCAGATGAGAGTTGTAGTGATCTCACATATCCTACAGTCAAGGGAGCCTCCTATCTCTCCAACTCTATCTCCTTCTCATTCTTTCCAATTATGCCACCAGAAAACCCCAATACGTTCTCTTAAGCTCAAGGGATAGAGAACTAGAATGAGCAAAGCAGGGCCTTTAGCAAGCAGGCTTGAGGATAGGGCACCAAGGGACTGTGAGTCATTTTTGTTCTATCCATTTTGCCCTTGGTCTTCTAAGAGATTTCCAGGCCTCAAATATGCTACCCAGGGGTGCCTCTGATTATGGTTGCCCAGGCATCCTCTTCCTGGGAAAGTGTCTCATTCTCCAGGTGCCAGACTTTGAGGCTTTGGGACAGAAAACACACAACAGTGTGATGTTTTTATTTTGTTTTTTATTTTTTGTAAAGATTTTATTTATTTATTCATGAGAGACAGACTGAGAGAGAAAGAGGCAGAGGCAGAGGCAGAGGGGAGAAGTAGGTTCCGGCAGGAAGCCTGATGCAGGACTCAGTCCCAGGATCTTGGGATCATGACCTGAGCTGTAGGCAGATGCTCAACCACTGAACCACCTAGGTGTCCCACGAAGACACAAATACTGCATGATTCCATTTACATGAGGTCACTAGAGGAGTCAATGATAGAGATGGAAAGTAGATGGTGGTTACCAGGAGTTACTGGGGCTGCAAAGGGCAGGGGGAATGGGGAATTAGTATTTCATGAGTTTCAGTTTTACAGGATGAAAAGAGGCCTGGAGATGAATGGTGGTGATGGCTACACACAACCAGTGTGAATGTACTTAACACCACTGAACTGTACACTTAGAAATGGTTAAGATGGTAAATGTTGTGTGTATTTTACCACAATTTTTGAATTGGAAGGAAACTCCACACAAATCTGCAATCTTACGAGTTCTGGGATTCAGAGTTTGAAATGGATTTTACAGGACTAAGATCAGGGCCTTTGCACTTGCTCTTCTCGCTGCTAAAACGTTCTTCTCCTGGCTCTTGGTATGGTGGTTTTCCTTCCTAGCCATCTGGTCTGCAGCTCAGATGCTCGTTCAAGAAGGGTCTTCCCAGATTCCTTCTCCCTGTTACTTCTCTTGGTGCACTTGTTGCTGTTTCAGATTATCTCACCTATTCGGGTCTTTCCTCATCTGATTGTCACTCTTACTAGACTGTGAGCTTCCGGAGGGCACAGACCTGCTATATTGCCTGGCACCTGGAGTAGAGCCTGGGACATAGTTGGCACTCAGAAATACTTGTTAATTCCTCCTCTACATAGCTGGTGTCCTTGCGTGGGGGAAGACAAAGTTGTTTGAGGAGCTGAGAAGCAAGCACCAGATGCTTCGCTTGGCACAGCTGAGACAGCTCGAGACCAGTGCTAACCACCCATCTTGGCGGCTTGGGGTGCTCCTGGGTTTGCCCCCTATCCCAGATCCCTGCACGTCTGCAGAAGGCACAGAATGGCTGCAGGGCTCCACGGGGATGGGGATGGGGTGGGGAACTGCCCCAGGGGTGCGGGACAGCACCCCAAGGGGCCCCAGTCTCGCGGCCCGATTGCACTGAGCAGCGCGGCTCCTTGTCAGCCCGCACGTGCCTCTCTGGCCTCGGAAGACGGCAGCAGTGCAGAATGACAAACGCTGCCAGTTCCCCGACTTGGAGCTTCATTTAGCCGCCCTGGAGCCTCCAAGCCACGTCCTTCCTGCCCCCTGGTGGCCAGCTCGGGGCAGGGTCCCCTACGACGGAGAGAAGGCCCCGTTCCAGAATACTGCCCTCTGCTGGCCGTCTCGGGAAGCGGCTCACATCCCGCCGCACTGTTTAATCTGGGAGTAGACCCCTTAGGTCCCAAATCCCCGGGGCCAACACTCCACGATAAAATAACGGCGGCCTTCCGTGGCATTCATTTGCCACACCATGTCTCTCCAGTTCTCTTGTTCCACACTCCTAGGATGGGGGCGCCCAGCAGTAAGCCCAGGGCCTAAACACATCCCCCCAGAGGACTGAATGCCAGTTCCCCCCACCCCTTCTGGACCGCATCTCGGTTTCCGCAGTGATCCCCTGGTTCTCCTGCAGCACCTGGCCTCAGTGCATCCTGGAAAGTGAGGTAGGCAGGAGCCGAGCAGTGGAAGCCCTCCCGGGCTGTGGTGAGGGGTGTGGTGCTCTCATGACAGCCGGATGTGCAGAGGGGTGAAGCTGGAGGAGTCATGGCCCATTCATGTTTTAGAAAGTATGGGGAAATGAACACTGTCAACATTGCTTAGAGGATTGAAAATTGGTACAATTTCTGTGGAAGGAAGTTTCGCAATGTCTTTCAAAATGACTTTGAGCCAGCGATTCCATCACTAGGATTTTAAGCTACAGATGCACTTGCATATGTGGAAAATGTCTTATGTAAACAGCTAGTCATTGTAGTGTTGATTGCAATAATAAAATGACAGCCCGATTTCCGCCATTGTAGGAATGATTAATATAGTCTGTCCCTTCAAAGGAATACTCTACAGTCATTAAAAAAACAAACAAAATCAGACAAAAAAACTTGTGAAAGCTATATATCAATAAGGAATCATATCTAAAATATTTTGCTGAGTGGGAGAAGCAAGGTTAATAACAGTGGATATAGAGCACTACCATAAATATGAAGATGTGGGGAGATAAACATTCATTTTTATGATGCTGAATGATCATTGTAGTTTCAAACTCCTCAGGGTTGGCGGAGGCTCCCACTGAGATTGCATGATACCCTAGTTTCCCTCCATGGTCTACTTCTTTCCCTTCCCTAGGTGCTGATCCCAAGAGCACTCTCCCAAATACTAACCTCTATCTCAGAGCATGCTTTCTGGAGAACCCAACCTGCAACAGCACAGATTTAATTTTACTGGATGTTACCAGTTTTCCAAAGTGCCTCCGCTATTTCATACTCCCACTAGCAGTGAAAAAGACTTTCCATTGCTTTTCATTTTTGTCAATTTGCCTATGATGGCAAATTCTCAAGGTGCTCAGTGAGCACCTTCTCAAGAGCTTGTTTTGCCATCCTGTGAAAAGCCTGAATACAAATAAAATATTAAAAATGAAAAAGAAAAAGAGATAACTCTGATTGCTGTGTGGGAGGGGCAAGGGTAAAAATAGGTGATCCCATCAGTAAGTAGTGCAAGGTCCTAGAGAGAGATGATGATGTCTGGACACACATGGTAGCTGTGCGGGTGGAGAGAGGAGAATGGGTTTGGAGTATAATTTGGAGGCGGAGAGCCTATGAAATGGCTGGTGGAGTGAGTATGCAGAGAAATCAAGGGGGAGACTCCTTCAAGGTGCCCCTTGAAGGTCTGGGGACAAGGAAGGAAAGAACAACATTAGGGGAGTGGTAGAAATCATTCTGAAGGAGGGGAAGGATTGGGAGAGCCCAAAAGGGCAGGGAAGGCACTGGGGGCAGGAGAGCAGGATGGATGGAGGATGAGTCTGTACCAAGTTATAGTAACCAACATGATGTGGTACTGGCCTAAGGAAGGACAGGCATACAGACCAATGTAATAGAATAAAGAGCCCAGAAATAAACCCTCACATACATGGCCAACCAATTTTCAACAGGATGCCAAGACCCATGGGTGCCTTTCACGTGGTGGAAAGATAATCTTTTCAACAAATGATGCTTGGAAAGCTTGTTATCCACATGCAAAAGAGTGAAGTTGGATCCTTATCTTGTACAAAAAAACATATGCAAAAATTAACTTGAAATGGATCAAAATCCTAAAACTCTTAGAAGAAAAAACGGGCAGGAGGGGGGATCTTTATGACATTGGATCTGACAATGATTTCTTGGATATGACGTCAGAAATTCAGGCAACGAAATAAAAAAGATACATTGAAATTAAAAACTTTGGTGCATCAAAGGACACGATCAAGAGAATGAAAAAGGATAGCCCACAGAATGAGAGAAAACTCTGTGAAGAAAATATAAGTGTAAATCTTTGTGGCCTTTGATAAGATAACAGTTTCTTGGTTTTGACACCAAAAGTACAAACAACCAAAGAAAATACATGTGTGGTGGACATCACCAAAATTAAGAATTTTCACATGTCAAAGGACAGCATTGAGAAAATGAAATGACAACTCACAGAATAAGAGAAATGTCTGTAAATCACATATTGAATAAGGGCATGGTATCCAGAAGATATAAAGAACTTTAGTAACTCAACAATAAAAAGGCAACCCAATTAAAAAATTGGGCAAGAGGTTTGAATGAACATTTCTCCAGAGGAGATATACAAATGCCAATAAACATAACTCAACCTCATTAATCATTTGGGAAACGCAAATCACAACTGTATTGAGATACCTCTTCATACTCAGTAGGATTTCTATACTGGAGGGAAGAAGAAAGAGAGAAAGAAAGAGGAAGGAAGGGAGAAGGAAGAAGCTAGAACCCTCATATACTGTTGGGGCAAACGTAAAATGATGAAGTTACTGTAATACAGTGGTAGTTTTCCGAAAAGTTTACACAGAATTATCAAATGGCTCAGCAATTTGAATCCTAAGCACATACCCAAGGAAATTGAAGGTAGGTATTTAAACAAAAACATACACAGGAATGTGCATAAGCAGCATTATTCATAATCAGTCTTCAAGTGGAAACAGCCCAAATGTCCATCAGTGGATGAATGGATAGATAAAATGTAATATATACATACAAAGAAGTATTTGGCCATAAAAAAGAATGAAAGACTGACATGTACTATAACACAGACAAACCTTGAAAACATTATGCTAAATGAAAGAAACAAGTTTAAAAGGAGTGCAGATTGCATGGTTCCATGAAACGTCCAGTGTAGTCAAATCCAAGAAGACAGAAAACACATGGTTTCCAAGGCATGGGGAAGGGGGAGAAAACTTGGGGAAAGGGAAAAGGGGAACAGGGAGTGAGTGCATATCTTTTCTGAGGTGATAAAATGTTTTAGAATTAGTGGTGATGGTTGCATACCTTTTTATTTGAGAGAGAGTGCGAGCAAGCATGTGCGTGTGCAGGCACATGACAAGAAGGAAAGAGGGAGAGGGAGAAAATCCTAAGCAGGCTCCATGCCTAGTGCCATCTCACCACCCTGAGATCATGACCTGAGCTGAAATCAAGAGTTGGACGCTTAATTGACTGACTGATCTGCCCAGGTGTGCCCTCCTCTTTTTTTTAGAGAGTGCACAACTTTTTGAATATACTAAAAACTACTGATCTGTACACTTAATAATGGTGAATTTTATGGTAGGTGAATTACATCTCAGTAAGGAATGTTTGCAGAAAAATATAAATTTAAAAATAAATAGAAAACCAGATAGAACTGTATGCCAAAAAGAATGAATTTTCCTGTAAGATTTTATTTTATTTTATTTTATTTTTATTTTTTATTTATGATAGTCACAGAGAGAGAGAGAGAGGCAGAGACACAGGCAGAGGGAGAAGCAGGCTCCATGCACCGGGAGCCCGATGTGGGATTCGATCCCGGGTCTCCAGGATTGCGCCCTGGGCCAAAGGCAGGCGCCGAACCGCTGCGCCACCCAGGGATCCCCTCCTGTAAGATTTTAAAATACATTTTAAATATGAAGAAAATTTCAAGTTCATTGAGGGTAGAGGCTATATCTAAATCAAATTTGTACCTCCTCAGAGAGTCTGGTATGTAGCCTTATGGTTAGTAGTTGTGTATTAAAGAAAATGATGAGGGCACCTGGGTGGCTGAGTTGTCAAGAATCTGCCTTCAGCTCAGGTCATGATCCTGAGGTCCTGGGATCAAGCCCCATGTCAGGCTCCCTGCTCAGTGGGGAGTCTGCTTCTCCCTCTCCTTATATGTGCTTTCTCTCTCTCTCTGTTTCTCTCAAATAAATAAATAAATAAATAAATAAATAAATAAATAAAATCTTTAAAAATAAATAAAGGATAAAGTAAACGATAATTAGGGGCACCTGGATGGCTCGGTGTTAAGTGTCCAACTCTTGATTGCAGCTCAGGTCTTGATCTCAGGGGGTCGGGAGTTGAAGCCCCATATTGGGCTGCATAACAAAGCAAAACAAAAAACAAAACAAAGCAAAAACCCCCATCTACAGTAAATGAAGATTAAATCGAAATAATTTGGAGCAGGGGAGCAAGCATTAGCACTTTTCTTAGCAATTGTTAAGAACTTAGCAATTGTTCTTCATTCTCATAGTCCAATGCTGACAAGTGGTTCCCATTTCTCCATAACTGACAAGCTTTTATTTCTAGTGAGCACATGTTGACCCAGAGAGACACTTCCTGAGCTACTGCTAATTGGCAAGCTAGGTCAGTGTGCCCTTGGCCTTCCAGAGAAACACTCAGCCTGACCTGAGGGACCACCCACCACCTCTCTTCTGTACATTCTGACTCAACTTCCTGAACCTCCTCCCCAGATTTTCTACACTGGTGGGTATATACATACAAGATATAACCTTTCACTGGGTCACTGAGATTTGTGGGTTTATCCTTCTCAGGAAGGCCCTGGAGCAAATAGATGGCATGCAAGCAGGCTCCAAGTGGAATTTGTTTTTTTGAGTTTGTGATGGGGCAGTGGAGGGGAGAGGAGAGGGGGTAGGGAGAGGGGGTTGGTGCGGGGATGTATCAGCTTTTTTTTTTTTCAAAGATTTATTTATTTATTTACTCACATGAGACACACACAGAGAGAGGCAGAGTCACAGGTAGAGGGAAAAGCAGCCTCCCTGCATAGAGCCCGATGCGGGGCGAGACTCAATCCCAGGACCCCAGGATCTCAACCTGAGCCAAAGGCAGATGCTCAACCACCGAGCCACGCAGGCATCCGGATGCATCAGCTTTTGAATCAGAATACTTGAATTCAAGGGGATAATAAGAGTGACCTTGCAAACCTGTGAAGAGGAACAAACAAGCTAACACTTGTGGAAGTATTATAAAGTATTATACAACAATAATTTACTACAATTAGTTCCCTCCTCTCTATGTCCCTCTGCAGAATCGCCAGCCGACTCACGCTGCATCCCCCCAGGACTTTATACCTCCCTCTTCCTGGCATCCCTGCCTCCGAAATTCCCACTGTGTTGTCCTAATTTTGGCCTCTGTTATCCCTAGGGGCTTCCTGAGTCCCCTCCCTGCCTTTGGCTTTTTCCTGGAAGGTAATAGGAAGGACAAGGACATTGGAGCCCAACTCATGTGGGGCTGAATCCTGCTTCTTGCTGTCTGGGGATGTGGCTTAATCCTTTTAGCTTTAATGTCCTTAGTTGTAAAATGGGCAACGCTTCCCTGAAAACATTAGAAGCAATGGTATGTCAGGCACCTGACAAAACAACTGATCAGTAAATTAGAGCTACTATTATTGACACATACCCCCTCATGCCAGATCAGTCTCTTCAAAAAACAGATTGGGTTCAAAACCCACATGTGGCTGCTCACAGGATGGATGTGAAATACAAACTCCTCGCTTGGGAAATATGGATTTCCAGGAGTAACTGGAGAGACTGCCCATCACAGGGAGAGGGCTAAGGCATCAAGACTGGCCAGAGGACCTGCATGGCTCAGTCGGTTAAGTGTCTGTCTTGGGTTCAGGTTATGATCTCAGGGTCCTGGGATCCCACCCGCATAGGTCTCCCTGCTTGGTGGGGAGTCTGCTTCGCCCTCTCCCCCTGCTTGTGTTCTCTCTCTCTTAAATAAATAAATAAGTAAATAATAAAATCTTAAAAAAAGAAAAAAAAAAAAAAAAGACTGGCCAGAGGAATAGGCTGTGAGCAAGCTGGGGAAATGATAGAGGATTTGCATAGAGAGATTCAGACCTTGGAGAAAAAAGCAAAAAAGCAAAATAAGGAGAGAAAAGAAAGCAGAACGATGGCCTAGTGTGCATTCTTTTGGCAACTAGAGGAAAGCGGAGCAGGTGGAGGCAATCTGCAAAAATAAACCTGGGCAGCCCTAGGAGATTAGCACTCACCCCCGGTCTCCTTTACTCTCTCTTCCCCACAGATTTGGGGAGACTTGGGGAAGGGGC
This sequence comes from Vulpes lagopus, assembly GCF_018345385.1. Lineage (NCBI taxonomy): Eukaryota > Metazoa > Chordata > Mammalia > Carnivora > Canidae > Vulpes > Vulpes lagopus. The sequence goes on along the minus strand of NC_054826.1, from coordinate 95,804,436 downwards.
TTGTGCATGGACCTGTCCCCAGCTGTGCTGCAATGCTGACCATTAATTCTGGAATTGCATATCCTTGAGGTTCTTCTTCTTCTTCTTCTTCTTCTTCTTCTTCTTCTTCTTCTTCTTCTTCTTCTTCTTCTTTTTCTTTTTCTTTCTTCTTCTTTCTTCTTCTTCTTTCTTCTTCTTCTTCTTCTTCTTATTCTTCTTCTTCTTCTTCTTCTTCTTCTTCTTCTTCTTCTTTTCTTCTTCTTCTTCTTCTTCTTCTTCTTCTTCTTTCTTCTTCTTCTTCTTCTTCTTCTTCTTCTTCTTCTCTTCTTCTTTTTAAGATTTTATCCATTTATTTGAGAGTGTGAGAGAGAGCACATGCAGGGGCATCAGCAGGCAAAGGGAGAGGGAGAAGCAGACTCCCCACTGAGCAGAGAGCCTGTTGGGTCCTAGGATCTGGGATCTGATCCAAATCTGATCTGAGTGAAGGCAGAGGCTTAATCGACTGAGCCACCCTGGTACCCCTGTCTGTGCGTTTTGCTAGTTGGAAGGAATCCCAGCCTGGTGAAAGGCAGGGGGTCCTGGCATTGGCCCCAGGGTCTGTCTCCTCAAGAAGACAAGGGAGTAGGACAGGTGCATGGAGGCATTCCAGTCCCTTATCCTAGGAGACAGGAAGTGTGAGGCAGGAAAGGAACTGTACATGAGAACCAGAAGACCAGGGCTTACATCTAGCAAGATTTGGGTTTCAGGTGCCATTTTAGCCACTCTGAGCCTGTAAAATAGGCCTGATTTTATTTATATGAAGTCTCTGTCAACATATTTTTCACTGATTCTATGGTTCCTGAGTGGTCCCCCGGGGAGTGGAATAGGGGCAAGGGCCCACCACCATAACGTGTTTATTAAACACAAAGAAAAGCCTTATATGAAATCAGCTACTATAAATCTGAATACATAAAGGCACAGAGAAAATATTCTTCAGATCTTAACCTTTTCATCCAAATCACAAATTCCTCTTCATGAAGCATACTATGATTTCCTCTCTCTTTAAAGATTTTATTTATTTGATTTTTTTTATTTTAAGATTTTGTGTATTTATTTGAGAGAGAGACAGAGATAATGAGAGAGAGCGCAAACTGGGAAGAGAGGGAGAAGCAGGTTTCCTACTGAGCAGGGAGCTGGACATAGGGCTTGATCCCAGGACCCCAGGATCGTGACCTGAGTCGCAGGCAGACACTTAACTGACTGAGCCACCCAGGCACCCCACACCATGAACTCTTTTAAGTGAAATATATCCCTCGTCCCTTCCCTGAATTTGGGTGGCATTCCGCTGCCCACTTGGGACTTGAATGAGTTGTTGGTCTTCACCTACCTCTGTTTCCTCATCTGAAAGTTACCTACTTCACGAGGGTTCTCTCCTCACTGCTCAGGTTTCTTTTCATATGGTGGGAGCTTTTTATCATTTCACTCTTGACCTTCCTCAGTCTGTTTACTTATTCTGCTTCAGGGAAGCTGGAACAACTTATTTGCCTGGAAAGTTTGGAAGGCAAACAGGCTTTGGTTCTGATGGGGTTTCCACACCCCCCACCACCTGTGCCCCTCCCCTTTACCTGAGAGCCAATTCTTTCCCTTGAAGTAGGTTCCCTGCTCCTCCACGAGGAGGATCCCTCCTGCAAGTCTGCCTCATTCAGCAAAGCAGCAACTGGGCAGTAAGGTTTTAAATTCTGGGCTACTGTATCAGCGATCCCATGTTGGTTTTCACACCAAGCTGTGGTCTTCAATGTAGCCTATTGGTAATAAAAGAGTCATTTTGATTGTCTATGTGTTGGCTCCGTTGTCCTGTGTCCTAGTTCAGAACTCAGATGGGAAAGAGGGTTCTGTTTCTTGGCCCTGTGGTAGATTGTGTTATTGTTCCAAATATTCAATTCTTCCCTGTGAGGAAGATTATTCCCTCCACTTCCAACAAAGCCAGACTTGATCATTTATTTCATATGGCTAACAAGCCACGTGAGTAGAAGTGACAAGCGCCACTTCCCAGAAGAAGTTCTAAGAGCTAAGGCTCTTCCACCATTGTTCTTTATCCTTCTTCTCTGCTGTGAGGCTCATTTTGTCCTAGACATGAGCTGTTTTGCCAGCCCCAGGACATGTGAGCATTGCTGGGGCTAATGCTAGGATAACATATAAAGTCAGCAAGAAATACACCTTTCCCTCTTTTTGGTAGGCTACTGAGATCTGGGGGTGGTTGTTGTAACACAATAGTGAACACTGACCTATACAAAAATTGGTACCTGGAAGTAAGTATGGAAGTTTAAAAATAAGTGGTACTGGTTTTCGTCATTGGCATGGTCTAGCTGGTGGCCATGAGGGCAGTCATTCAAAGTTGGGAAGGTGTCAGCCTATATCATGCAAGGGCAAAATGTTTGTTAAAACCATCCTCTGAGGTAACTTGGTAGGAAGATAATTTAGCTCTGAGGTGTTGGCTTGGGGTGAAGAAATCAGAAAACAGAATTTTGGTAGCATGAGGTAATGTCTATTGGTTGCACTTGAGAGAAAAAAGCCATAAAGCCAACTAAATTTTTTAGGAAGCTATAGCACCAAAAGAACCATTAATCTAAACTAAAAGAAACAGTATTTCATTATTTGTGTTTTTAAAAAAGATTTTATTTAGTTATTCATCAGAGACGCAGAGAGAGAGGCAGAGACACACCACAGGCAGAAGGAGAAGCAGATTCCCCATGGGCATCCTGATGCAGAACTCAGTCTCAGGACCCCGGGATCATGACCTGAGCCAAGGGCAGAAGCCCAACCACTGAGCTGCCCAGGTGCCCCGCTATTTCAATATTTGAAATAACCTTTGGATCTCCCAACATTTTACAGGCAGGAAGCAAGCTGAAAAAGCATCTCAGCCTTCATGGGGGAACATATGGCCCAAGGTCTACTTCAGATAAGGACACTGGTGGACCTTATCTGAGCCACACGGGGACACTTCCAGGGACAGAACCAACTCACCTGCTCCAGTCCCAGGTAGGCAGGCTTCCATCTTTCCCCTACCTGAGACTGTTTATTATGGTTAACTTTTCATGTTCTATTATTCTTTGTTGGTAAATATTGGGGAGGGGAGGATCTGGAAGTCAAGAAATTTCTCCTGATCCCAGGTAGGGAACTTCTGCAAAGTATGCCCAGGGGATTTTAGAAGAGCTTATTAAAATGTATGATAATTACATTAAAAGCCATCTTCTTTAGCATTATAACAGCAATGTTAATCACTTTAGGGCATTCTCATAGCCTGGTGCTGACCAGAGGTCCATATTTCACAGTGATGGAAGGTCTTCAGTGACGTGAGCACATGTCTACTTTGATGGTCACTTTCTGAGATGTTGCCAATTGCCATGTGGGTCAGTGTCTCCATGCTTTCCAGAGAAATGAACCTTCAGTTCTGACTGGTTCCCAACCACAACTTCTTCTACACATTTTGACCCAACTTTCTCTGCTCCCCTTCCCAGCTGCAGCTGAATTTCTCAACACACACATACAAACACACACATGCCCCTATCTCAATCCCTTGATAGCTTCCCAAACCGAAATGTTCCCTTCTGGCTAGAGGTTGGTTCTGTGGCAAACCTCAACTCTGCTGACAGCCTAAGTTTAGATCAACCTCTATCTTGCTAAAGATGTGAGGATTCTTTTTCACTGATAGAACCTATCTTTATTTCACTCAAAGTACTAAGTCACAGTCTGAGTCAAAAGCAAGATATCACCAAGGTGTGCCAAGGCTGCCCTCTCTATCCAGGAGGGTTGGGAGAAAATCATCCAATCCCAACAGGTTTGGCCAACTTGTTCTTTGGAACCATATCATTTGCTTCTTCCCTTTCAAAGGGTGGCCATTCAGGTATTTGCAGGTGATAATAAAGACATCCTAAGTCTCCTTTCTTTGGTTTAAATAACCCCATGGTTTTCATGTATCTTTATATATTTTTTAAGATTTTACTTATTTATTTGAGAGAGAGAGAGAGAGAGAGAGAAAGAGAGAGAACATGAGCAGGGGGAGAAGCAGGGGCAGGGGCAGATGGAGAGAATCTCAAGCAGACTCCAATACTGAGTGATAAGCCTCAGTATTGGAACTCCATGCGGCACTCCATCTCATAACCCAGAGATCATGATCTGAGCCCAAACCAAGAGTCAGACGCTTAACCAACTGTGTCACCCAGGCATCCCTTCATATACCTTTAAAAGAGAGAAGAGATGAGTGTTTCATAAAATATAAAGTGCCACGTACACATAAGTTATTATATCGCATGGATTCAAAATTCAGTCTCCATCCTGGACGCTCTGCTCTGAATGCCTCCACATCCATTTCACAGAGAAAATAACCCCAAATATCAGCAAAGCTTAACATCCTGAATTATTCTTCATAGTATTATTTGTAATGGCAGAAAGAATTAAAAAATTATCTCCAATGTTTTTGTATTTATACACCGGGAAGATATAGCTGCATACAGTATTATTATGCTGCAGTTTAAAATTTTGTTTATCAACCCAAGAGAAGTGAAAACATATGTCCACATGAAAACTTGTACCAGGTGTTCATCACAGCTTTATTTGTAGAAGGTAGAAACAAGCCATTAAAAAAAAAAAAAAAAAAAAAAAAGAAACAAGCCATCAATGGATGAATGGATAAACTTATGTATATTCATACCGAATATTATCTGATTATAGAATATTGTTCAGCCATAAAAAGGAACAACGTACTGATATGTGCTATGTTCATATGGATGAACCTTGAGAAAAAAAAGATGCTAAGTGAAAGAAGGCAGACACTAAAGGCCACTTACTGTATGATTCCATTTATAAGAAATTTCCAGAATAAGCAGATGCACAGAAAGCGATAGTAGCTTAGTGGTTGTTGGAGGGCAAGGAGGAATGGGGAATGACTGCTAATGGGTATGAGATTTCTTTTTGGGGTGATAAAAGTGTTCTAAAATTGACTGTGGTTGTGATTCCAAAGCTTTGCAAGTATACTAAGGCCATTGAATTGTACACTTTAAAGGGACGAATTGTATGGCATGTGAATTATAACTCAATAATGCCATTAAAAATATGTTTACTGAGGCACCTGGGTGGCTCAGTTGATTAAGCGTCTGCCTTTGGCACAGGTCATGATCCTGGGATCCTGGGATGAGCCCCAGGCTCATAGTTCAGCAGGAAGTCTGCTTCTCCCTCACCTCTGCCCCTCCCCCCACTCCTGCTTCCTTTCTTTCAAATAAGTAAAATATTTTTTAAAATATATGTTTACTGAATAATTTTCAACTACTAGATTTGGATCTTCCCAAACCTCCCTGTTAAAAGTCATCTTAGCTCTTCCACTCCGCTGTTTTAACTGCTGAGATACATCTGGATTCAGACTCCAACGTCCTGCAGAGTCATTCACCTGGCAGAGTGGTGTGCTTTTCAGGCTTATCAGTGGATCACTCAAAAGTCCACCCAAGAAGGCCTACTGTCAACGCTGGCCTTGGCGCTGGCCCTGGAGGTGAACATAACAAGGTTCGGGCCGTCTAAGGGGGTCAGTGTCAGAAGCCCGAGTAGTGCATTGGAACAATGTGTGCTTTTCTTGGGCTACATCCTGCTCGGTGTCTGGCTGTGTCCTCCAGGCCAGGGATGGTTTATCCCTCTACCTGCTGAATCATTCGTTCCAGGCTTCTCCATGTTTGGACTGATTGTCTTGTTCTGACAGAGAGGAAAAGTTTTCTCCTTCCTTCCCATTCTCTGCAGATTTACCTGTGAAAGGTGGGGAACGCTTCGCAAAAGCAGTGTCTTGGAGGAAGGAAAGGAATTTACAAGGTTGTCTCTGGAGAAAAGGGAATCTGGGCAGAGGGAGTGCTTGGGCAAAGCCATGGCAGCTGGCACATTGGGGGAACTGGAAGTAATTCAGGGTGGCTCTCAGTCTATACCCATCACTGCCCTTGTTCACCTCTTTATTTCAGGGTCTGTGCGTATCCCAGCCTCTCATCTTCTTCATTCTTTGCCAGCTTTGCCCTGTGTACTTGGTAACAATCTGAAGTTTCCCTGGCTTAGCCCTCAATGTTCTCTAAGGACCTGGTTTATACTTTACCTCTGACTCATCCTAGTCCTGGGCACTTTGGATAACCTCCCTGACTGGCCATCTTTGTCCCTTGGGACCACAAGTCCAGTCCTCAACAGAGATAATCAGACAGGTGATAACCAGGACATCTAGGGAAGGACTGTGGGCTCTGTCTTCCTGTCTAAGTGCTGTCACTGGTGTCTCAAATAGAGATGGAGAAGCCCTCGTTGTCAAGTATGTGTGCCCAAATCTTGGGATAAGTGTGAAGACAACGTGGCAGGAGGTATTCAGCATCCTGACAGGCTGGAACAAATGACCAAATCTAAGGAGATGAAATATCTGGACCTCAGGGTGTAAAACCATGCCTAATGCCAGGAAAGGAGAGGCATGGTACAACAGAACATCATATGGGGAAAGACCTGGAGGTTTTGGAAAGGAAAAGGCTCTGGTTGCATTAATAATCTGTGTTTTTAAAGGAAGTTAATGGACTCGAGCCTGCATTAATAAAGATCTAGTGTCCGGACAAGAGGAGGTGAGTCCTTTTATGCTCTTGTCAGACCACACGTGGACTGTAGTATTTGGTCCTGGAAGTTACGCTGTGGGAGACAGAGACAAACTAGAACAATGGTTCTTAACCCTGGCTGTACCTTATAATCACCTGGGAGCCTTCAAGACCCTTGATGCCCAGGCAATACCCTGAACCAAGCAGAATCTTGAGGAGAAAGTCATGCACATCAGTAGTTTTTAAACTTAAAAAAAATGTTTTTTTTTTTTTTTGGCTTACAGGAGAGTTGCAAAAATAGTACAGAGAATTATCATATACCCTTCACGCAATTTCCCCTTATGTTAACATCTGACATAACCACAGCCCAATGAGCAAAAGTAAGAAATCAGTGCTTGCACTCTGCTTTTAAGTGGACGAGAGGCTTTATTCAAATTTCACCCAGCCTTCCACAATTGCCTTTCCCTCTGCTCTAGGATCCAACCCGGATCCTACCTTACATTTAATTGTCATGCCTCTTTGGCATCCTCTCATCTGTAACAATCTCACAGTTCTTTCTTGCCTTTTACAACTCTGACACTTTTGAAGAGTACCAGACAGACTAAATGTCTGTCAATTTGGGCTTTTCTGGTGTTCTCTCATGATTAGATTGAGGTCACACATTTTTGCCAAGAATACCGTAGAAGACTTGGGTCTTCCCAGAGCATCACATTGGAGGATTAGTGATGTCAGCACATCATTGTGGAATAATAGAAAATATATATTGGTCTCTGTCTCTGGTTCTTGGCACAGAATTCCTAAAGTCTGTAATTTCTTGGGTGAGAGAAGTATCTCTTGTTCTAATGAGGTGACTGTAGATGGGCTCCTGGATGGGGGCTGGCCACCAGAAAGAGACCAAATCATGATTAGAAGCTTGGGATTTTTCAGCCCCACCTTTCATTTATTTTCCAGAATAGGGAGAGGAACTGAACGTGGGGTTGATAATTCATTGTGCCTAGGTGATGGAGACTCCATAAAATCCCAATTATATGGGATTCAGGGAGCTTCTGGGCCGGTCAACACATCCACGTACCAGGAGTATGATGTACCCCAACTCCGTGGGGACAGAAGCTCCTAGGCTCGCCACCCTTCAAGGTCTTCATCTGGCTCTTCATCATATCCTTTATCATCCTTTCATAAACTGGTAAATGTAAGCGTTTCCCTGAGTTCTGTGAGCTGCTCTCATAAATTAATTGAATCCAAAGCAGGAGTCGGTCATGGGAACCTCCTATTTGTAGCCAAGTGGGACAGAGGTTGTGAGTAACCAGGGGACCTACTACTTGGTGATTGGCATCTAAAGTGGAGGGAAGCCTGATGCTTGTTGCAAGTAGAATTGAGTTAAATTGTAAGATACCCAGCTGGTATTACACAGAATTTCTTGGTGGGGATAAACCGCCATACATTTGGTGACCAGAAGTATCAAAAGTGAAGTGTTTTGGGGCACCTAGCTGGCTTAGACAGTGGAACATGCGGCTCTTGATCTTGGGGTGATGAGTTCAAGCCACACATTGGGCCTAGAGCTTACTTTTTTATTCAAAAAAGTGAAAATATAGGAGACTTACTACTTTTTTTTTCCTGACAAAATCTTATTACTGGGGGTATTCATCTTGATCTTTTGGTTAGAGTGGTGTCTCCAGGGATTCTCCACTGTAGAATTATTACTTTTTCCTTTCTTCTTCTTCTTTTTTTTTTTTTAAGATTTAATTATTTATTTGAGAGATCACGAGCTAGGGGAGGGATGGGGGAGAGGGAGAGAAGTAGACTCCCCACTAATCAGGGAGCCCCACATGGAGCTGGTTCTCATGACCCTGAGATCATGACTTGAGTCCAAACCTAGAGTCTAATGCTTAACTGACTTCACTACCCAAGTGCTCCTTCTCCTCCTCCTCCTCCTCCTTCTTCTTCTTTCTTCTTGTTCTTGTTCTTCTTCTTTCTTCTTCTTTCTTCTTCTTCTTCTTCTTCTTCTTCTTCTTCTTCTTCTTCTTCTTCTTCTTCTTCTTCTTCTTCTTCTTCTTCTTCTTCTTCTTCTTCTTCTTCTTCTTCTTCTTCTTCTTTCTTCTTCTTTCTTCTTCAAGGTTTTATTTATCTATTTGAGACACAGAGAGAGAAAGAGTATGGGGGAAGGGGTAGAGGGAGAGAATATCTAAGCTGAGTCCCACAGAGCATGGAGCCCAACTTGAGCTGAATCCCTCAAACCATGAGATCAAGACTTGAGCTGAAACCAAGATCAATACTTGAATCCCATGCTCAACCAAATGAACCACCCAGGCATCTCTTTCCTTTATTTTTAATAATATCTTAGAGGAGATACTAGGAGACCATGCAAATATCCTGATTCTTCTCAAACTTTCTCAGGAAGCAATATTCATCAAAGCTCCCTGCATGGTTCCAGTGAGTAGCCATAACTGAGAACCACTGAAATGAGTGGATTTGGGAGGAGTTGACAAGGTGAATAAGATCAGGGCTTGAGAAGAGGTGATGCGAGGAATGGCTGGAGGGCTGAAAAAGATGCAAAGACTAGCACTTCTGAACCATTCAAAGGATGGTCAAGAATGAATGTTCTGGGATCCCTGGGTGGCGCAGCGGTTTGGCGCCTGCCTTTGGCCCAGGGCGCGATCCTGGAGACATGGGATCGAATCCCACGTCGGGCTCCCAGTGCATGGAGCCTGCTTCTCCCTCTGCCTATGTCTCTGCCTCTCTCTCTCTCTCTCTCTCTCTGTGTGTGTGTGACTATCATAAATAAATAAATTAATTAAAAAAAAAAAGAATGAGTGTTCCTTTGCGGGTTTAGAATAAGCTGAGTTTAGAAAAACTAGTCTTTTGAAGCCGCAAGCAGTCTCCTGGAGCTCAGGAGAGTAGCCTTGCTTGCACTGTGGGGTGCCTATTCATGTACTGGGGAGTCATTAAGTGACTGCACACAGGACAAGTCGCTACCTATCCATGGTCTCTGGGGGAAATTGGTGACTTCCTCACTCTCTGGCATAAGGGTTACTGTTCTGTTTGGAAATGTAAATTACCTCCCTCTCAGGAAGTCCTGTCTCAGTGCTAGCCCCTGGGACACCACTGTGAATGGTGACATGGGGACTGTGGCATCTTTCTTGCCCGTGGGCTGTTTTGAGGGTTAGATAAAACTCTACAATATCTGGCATATATTAGACACTCATCCATGGTAAGTTCTTATTACTTGCTGGAGAGACTAACCTTCAGTTCTAGGTCCAAATTGCCAATACCTGGATGCTGCTCTTTGAGTCAAAACGTGGGCACTATGACATAGAACCTGGGAGAGGGGCAGCAAGAGGACAGGGAGGGCCGGCCTTGGGAAATAAAGCTGTTTTCTGATCAGATAAGGCTTTCTCATCCTAACAAGCATCCATTTAATACCTACTTTGTTCTACAAAGTTCTTCTGTGTTTTGGGGTCCAGAGGCCTCCAGGAGGCCTAGAGCTGACGAAAAATCAGGCCCTCCAGTTAGCAGCAGAGCTAAAGCCAGAATTCAATTCCTGTCATACCAACTCAGTACTAAGGAAGTGCCATTTATCAGTGGAGATGGGAGATGTGTTTCACAAGAAAGGAGTGGGAATTTTACCAGTAGCCGTCCAGCTGCTGAGTCTTGGAAGGGGTTACAGTCCGCATAGAAAGATATGCGTGGGAGTAGAGGGAAAATGTGAGCTTTCTCTCTTTCCTGGCCCTAGGCCTACTAAACCTGAGGAACGGGCCATGGGATGGTTTGTTTTGTGTTAACTTGGTCAGGCTTGAGTGTCAGTTGTTTGGTTGAACACCAATGTCGATATTGCTGTGGACATTTAATACAGTACCTTGAGTAAAAAGCAGATTACTCTTTATAACTATAATGTGGGTAAGCTCCATCCAATCAATGGAAGGCTCAACAAGCAAAGACTGAGGGTTTCTGATGAAAAAAGAGCTCTCAAGGATGGAATATAGGACTAGAACTCTCCTCCCTGAATTTCCAACCTGCTGTCCTATGGAATTTAGACTCAACACTGTGACATCAGGGCAGCCCTGGTGGCATAGTGGTTTGGCGCCGCCTGCAGCCTGGGGTGTGATCCTGGAGACCCGGGATCGAGTCCCACATCGGGCTCAAAAAAAAAAAACACTGTGACATCAGCTTGAATTTCCAGCTGCTGGCCCACTGGCAATCATAGTCACATGAGCCAATTTCTTAAAAATAAATATCTGTCTCTATACATCTCTACCTTTACACCTTATTAGGTTTGTGTTTCTGAGAACTCTGATTAACACAAGCAGTTTTTCCAGAAACTGGCTCCTACAGCAAGGGCTGAGCCCGGGAATTGGTCAAGAACAGCATTGTCACAGATGAATTGGACTCTGACGGTAGCCCCTTCCAAGACTCAGCGGTCAGATGAGGCTCAGCCCAAGAGAGCCTGAGAGCCAGAACCACCTCCAGCCCACTGTGTACAGCTCAGAGTTAAGAGTGGTTTTTGTATGTTTAAAGGATTGTTCACACAAAGATTATGTGACGGAAATTGCATGTGGCTCACAACATCTAAAATGTTTATTATTTGGCCCTTCACAGAAGCAAGTTTGCCAACACGTCTCTATCACTAACTCTTACTATTCAAAATATTCTTACCATGGGATCCCTGGGTGGCGCAGCGGTTTGGCGCCTGCCTTTGGCCCAGGGCGCGATCCTGGAGATCCGGGATCGAATCCCATGTCGGGCTCCCGGTGCATGGAGCCTGCGTCTCTGCCTCTCTCTCTCTCTGTGACTATCATAAATAAATAAAAATCAAAAAAAATTATTAAAAAAAAAACAAAAAAAACCCCAAAATATTCTTACCAGATGTTTATTTTATTTTATTTTATTTTATTTTATTTTATTTTATTTTATTTATCCATGAGAGACAGAGACACATGCAGAGGGAGAAGCAGGCTCCATGCAGGGAGCCCGACTCAGGACTCAATCCTGGCTCTCCAGGATCACGCCCTGAGCTGAAGGCGGCGCCAAACCGCTGAGCCACCGGGGCTGCCCCTTATCAGATGTTAAAGTCTGATCTCCACTGTGCTATGGGGAATTAAGGGATGTAGGGTTCAAAGGAGGATTGATGGCTTCTCCAGGAGTCAGAGAGTAGGGGCAACTACCATCAGAGAAGATGTGTGCCCAGGGCACGAGGGCATGGTCATATCACAAAAGACAGGTGTGGTCAGAAGGCCAGAGGGGGAAAAAACTCTGTGAAAACTCTCCTAGAGCCCATGGGAAGCAGCATCTTGAGGTCACGAGTGGAAATAACAGATGGGTAATGTGAGGGGACCTGGGTCTCAGGATGGGCAAAGCAGGGTCTAAGTAAATCTCATCTGGGGGTTTAATAAAAATAATGTGACCTCATTTAGAAAGGCCTGGACTGGAATGCCTGGGTGATTCAGCACTTGAGCGTCTATCTTTGGCTCATGTCGTGATCCCCAGGCCCAGATTCGAATCCCACATTGGGCTCCTTGCAGGGTGCCTGCTTCTTCCTCTGCCTGTGTCTCTGCCTCTCTCTCTGTGTCTCATGAATAAATAAATTAAACCTTAAAAAAATAAAGGCCTACACCTACCATTTTTGTGGACAGAAGATCAGAATTGGAACATGGAAACCGAGTTGGTTGAAGTAAGGTGGTAAGTGGGCAAGGACTAAGGTCGTATGTTCGTTAGACTCGGGAGGTGCTGAATGTCACCAGGCTCTGCTGAAGTGTGTGGACGTGCCTCTGCTCCAGGAATGAAAATAGCTTTCTAACAGCAGGAGCCTCTGTTCATTATAGATATATACCTCAAATGCTAAAATATGGGAAGACCAAAAAGACAAAGCCATTTCTTCTGAAGAAGTCTAAAATAAAGGTTTTTTGCAAACTTAAGTATGTAAACTTTTAGGGAAGCAAATGCCTGTTTATGATATTATGCTTGTAATATAATAGTCATAATATTTTAATAATTTAGCTACATGTTCTTTTTTTCCTAAAGATTTTGTTTATTTATTCATGACAGACACACACACACACAGAGGCAAAGACACAGGCAGAGGGAGAAGCAGGTTCCATGCAGGGAGCCTGACGTGGGACTCGATCCCGGGTCTCCAGGATCACACCCCAGGCTGAAGGCGATGCTAAACCGCGGGGCCACTTGGGGCTGCCCTACATGTTCATTTTTAAATAACATTGTATAGGCGCCTGGGTGGCTCAGTCGGTTAAGCGTCTGCCTTCAGGTCAGGTCATGGTCTCAGGGTCCTGGGATCAAGTCCCAGGTAGAGCTCCCTGTTCAGCAGGGAGTCTGCTTCTCCCTCTCCCTCTGCTGCTCCCACTGCTTGTGTTCTCTTACACTAGCTCTCTCTCTCTCTCTCTCTCTCTCTCAAATAAATAATAAATGAGGTCTTAAAAAACATTATATACAATAATTCAAAACTTACAAATACTGAATTTTCCATTCTTTAATTTCATGAAACTTTTTTTTTTTTTTCCCAAATCTTCCCCTGAATCTTTGATACCAGTGTCTTCATTATCACTGGAACCCTCCTCTTAAATACTGTCTCTCTCTCACATACACACATAACTTTCTTTTCTGGAATATTTTAAACATATATACAATTCAAGAGAATAGTATAGTGAAACGCAAGTACCCATCACCAGCTACAACAATTGTCAATGCCTAGCCAATCATGTTTCCTTTTTTTTTCCTTAAGCTTTATTTATTTATTTATTTATTTGAGAGAGAGAGAGAGAGAGAGAGAGAGAGAGAGAGAGAAAGAGAAAGAGAAAGAGAAAGAAGAGATAGAGGAAGAGAAAGAGAGAAAGCATGGGCAGGAGGGACAGAGGGAGAAGGAGAATAAATATATATATATATATGCCACAATTTGTTTCTTCCTCCCCTGATGGACATTTGGAATTGATTTCACCTTTTGACTATTTTGAATAATGCTATTAGGGGCACTGATGTACAAATACTAGTTTGAGGGTGTACTTTTAATTCTTTGGGGTATATACCTAGAAGGAAATTGTTTTAAAGGTATCCAGAATTTGTTCTAATCCAGTATGGTAAGACATGCATACATGGAAATCACTGTCATGAAGGAAGAAGTTTATACTAACAGATCCCTAGGAGCAGGAGACATAGCACACCACACAGGGCTGTGGGAAGAAGTACCAGAGTCGTGCAGGAGGCAGACACTGGTGGCAGAAATGTGGCCAAGAGCCTCACTTTGGTTTCTGGGAGAAGGAACAGGCATGGCAACATAAACAAGGTTAGGATTGGTTAGTTTGGATAATTTCAGCAGGCTCTGGGTCATGGGGACTGTCCTAGTTGTGTGGTACCTGGCCAGGGGGTGACTGGGACAGGGGTGACTAGTGAACCTGAGTGTGATAGCCCTGTTGAGGAGGTGGTTAAGGGTGTGGGCCCTGGGTTGGGTGGTTCGCATGTGAAAGGTCCACTTGCAGGTCATGTGAATTGTTATCTCTAGGAATGAGCTAACCATGGGAGGGGGCAGTCTCTCCAGTATCAGCAATGCCCAAGATGTCAAAGCATCAAAACACAGAAGATAAAAAGATAAGCTGAACCTACTGACTTATGTGGTAATTCCGTGTTCCAACATTTTGAGGAACTGCCACCAGGTTTTTCACAGATGCACCATTTTATGTTCCTGCCAGTGATGTATTAGAACAAGGGATCAGGATTCTAATTTCTCCCCATCCTCAAAAACACTGATGATTTTCATTTTTGTTTGTTTGTTTGTTTGTTTGTTTGTTTTTGAGAGGGAGAAGAGGGGAGGGGCTGAGGGAGAGGTAGAGAGAGAATCTTAAGCAGACCCCACGTTCAGCGTGGAGCCCCATGAGGGGCTCAATCTCATGACCTTGAGATCATGACCTGAGCTGAAATCAAGAGTTGGACGTTTAACCAACTGAGTCACCCAGGCACCCCTTAGGTTTTAAATAGAGCACTTTCTGAAACTGTGTGTAATGCCATTGCTTCCTTTTCAATGGATAGAGCTAGAAAATATATATTTATTTTTCCTTTTTTTAAATTAAAGAATAAAATATTTATTGGCAGGGCAGTTTGTTCTATGGTATTCCTTGGGCCTAATACATATTTCAAAATATACAAATGAATAGCTGTGATTATTATGGTTGTAAATTACACATTATATATTTTCTTTTCTTTTTTTTTTTTTAATTTTTTTTTTTTATTTATTTATGATAGTCACAGAGAGAGAGAGAGAGAGGCAGAGACACAGGCGGAGGGAGAAGCAGGCTCCATGCACCGGGAGCCTGATGTGGGATTCGATCCCGGGTCTCCAGGATCGCGCCCTGGGCCAAAGGCAGGCGCCAAACCGCTGCGCCACCCAGGGATCCCTATATTTTCTTTTCAATGTATCAAAAATTTGGGTTTTTTTCCCCTTTCTCCATCTCAGTAAATGGTAAAACACTCTTACATTGGCTCCAATCAAAACTGCTTAGATTTTATATTTAAACATGAAAGATTTTAAAAATATGTAAAACTTAATATTTTAAAAATTATAGTTATTTTTATTTTTAAAAAGATAATTTATTTGAGGGGGGTAGAGGCAGAGGGAGAAAGAATCTCAAGCAGACTCCCTGCTGAGCGTGGAGCTGACTCCAGGGCTCAACCCCATAACCCAGGAGATCATGACCTGAGCTGAAACCAAGAATCGGGTGCTCAAAGGATTGAGCCACCCAGCTGCCCTGACATAGTTATTTTTCTTATTTACATTTCAGTGCAAGGGGGAATATGAAAGAATCATACAATCCCACGATTACAAGTCTGTGAGTCTTTGAAAGCATGGAGAATGGGTAAACTGACATAGGGAGCCACACACATACCCTCTTTATTCCTTGTTATCAACACTATGTAAGCACTTAAAAGCAACAAAACTGTTTCTTAAAACCGGTTGGTCCACCAAAAGTGAACCCTAATGCTGGGGCACCTGGCTGGCTCAGTTGGTACAGCAAGTGACTCTTGATTTCGGGTCATGAGTTCAAGCTCATATTGGGCCTAGAGTTTACTTAAAAAGGGGGGGCGGGAAGGTGAACCCTAATGTTAACTATGGACTCTGGATGATAATGACATATTCCTGTACATTCGTCAGTTCATCAACTATAACAAATGTTCTCCTCTGTTTTGGGGTGTTGATAATAGGGGAGGCTATGCATGTTGTGAGGGCAGAGGGTATGTGGGAAATTTCTCTATCTCTTCAGTTTTACTGTGAACCTAAAACTGTCTAAAAGATAAAGTCTATTTAAGAGCAAAAATTGGTCCAGGCACTCAGATTTTTGCTAGGATGGCTTGAGCTTCATCTCCAGTTATCACAGAATATGAAGTTTGACTATAATTAGTTTCAGTAAAAAGGTCTCCCATATCTGTTATTAGCTTTAGTCAGCCTGAAGAACTTCTTTGGAATTTCTTGTGTGGGCCTGTTGGCAATGAAACCTTTTTTTTTTTTTTTTTTTTTTAATGAGAGAGAGAGAGCGGGGGTGGGAGACAGAGTGAGAGAGAAAGAGAATCTTAAACATGCTCCAAACCCAGAGTAGAGCTGACTCGGGGCTTGACCTCACAACCCTGAGCCAAAGTCCAGTTGGATGCTTAACCGACTGAGCCACACAGGTACCCCTATGATAAAATACTTCAAACATACAGAAAAGTTGAAAAGGTATTTAGTGAGCACCTAAATACCCAGCACCTAGATTCCACATTTAAAAAAACATTTTACTGTATTTGTTTTTCATGTAACTCGCAGTCAACCCATCCATCTATTCATCTGCCAATTCACCTTATTAAAACTTTTTAAAAAGATTTCATTTCTTTATTTTTAGAGAGATAGAGCAGGGGGAGGGGCAGAGAGACAGAAAAGGGAGGGAGGCAGACTCCCTGCTGAGCTGAGAGCCTGATATGGGACTCAATCCTATGACCCCAAGATCTCGACCAGAGCTGAAATCAAGAATTGGATGCCGCCCAGGGCCCCCTGCCAAACCACCTTATTTTCAATGCATTTAAAAATAATTCTCAGATATCAATACTCTTCACCTATGACATCATAGCATGCATCCCATTGTTTATGGCTTCCTATCTCCTCCTCCAAAGGCAAACACAATTCTGATTTTTTTCCAGTATGCATAAGCCTATTACAGAACGTCATACAAATGAAATACTCCTTTATATAAGGCTTCTTTCATTCAGCATGTTTTTGGGATTCATCTGTGTAGTTGTGTTTGTATCAGTAGTTTGTTCCTTTTTTATGGCTGAGTAGTATTCCATTATAGGAATAGAGCACAATTTGTTTATCCATTCTCCTGAGGATGAACATTTGGGTTGTTTACAGTTTTTTAATTTCATCAAATAAAGCTGATACAAAGATTCTTGTATACATCATATTGCCAATATATGTTTTCATTTCTCTTGGATAAATACCTAGAAAGTGGAATTGCTGGGTCATAGGATGAATAGATGATTATTTTATTTTATTTTTTATTTTTTTTAGATGATTATTTTAAATGAAACTGCCGGACTCTTTTCTAACATTTTTGTACCATTTTACATTCTTACTAGCAATGTAGGAGAGTTTCAGTTGCCCTTTCTCCTGAAATTTGGTGTTGATATTCTGCTCATATATGTAGCAGAATTGCAAAATTGTTTTACTTTGCATTTCCTTGATGGCTTGATTCCTTGACTGACTTCTTTTTCATGTGCTTATTCATTATTAATATATTTCCCTTGTGCAATGTCTGTTCAAATCTTTGAATCATTTTTTAAAGTTTTTTATTTATTTAATTTCTATACCTCACACGGGGCTCAAACTCACAACCCTGAGATCAAGAGCCACATACTCTTCCACATGCTCTTCCAACTGAGCCAGTCAGGCACCCCTGAATCATTTTTAAATGTTCTATTTGTTTCTTTAGATATTAGTTTTTAGGTGTTCTCAATATATTCTGTATACAAGCAAGTCCTTTGTCATTTTTTAAAATACTGATTGATAATCAATCTTTATTTATTTTTTATTTATTCAGAGAGAGAGAGAGAGAGAGGCAGAGGGAGAAGCAGGCTCCATGTGGGGAGCCCAATGTGGGGCTTGATCCTGGGTCTCCAGGATCACACCCTGGGCTGCAGGCAGCACTAAACCGCTGCACCACCGGGGCTGCCCAAGTCCTTTGTCAATTATAAAATTTGTGATTATTTTCTCTTATCCTGGAGATTGCATAGTGTCCTTTGATGAGCAGGTTTTTATTTTGATGGAATCTAATGTATATTTTTTTTCTTTGAAAGTTATTGTCTTATGTATTCTGTCTAAAATATCTTCACAACCTGGGTTAGAAAAAGCATTCTTTGTGAAGATATTTTTACTACGGTGTCTTCTGTAAGCTTTGTAGTTTTAGTTCTTTTATTTAGGCTTATGATCCTTTTTGAATTAATTTTTGTATATGGTGTAAATTAGTTTAGGGGTTCATTTTTTTCCTTATGGATATCCAATTGTTCTACATACTTGTTGAAAAACTTTCCTTTTCCTATTGAATTGCTTTGACACCTTTGTCAAAATCAATTGACCACTTATATGTATATATGTTCATGGGGACTCTATTCTGTTCCTTTGATACATGTGATTATCCTTATATCACTCTGCCTTGTATACTGTAGTTTTATAGTAAACTTTGAAGTCAAGTAGTATAAATTCTTTTATTTTTTTAAAGATTTTATTTATTTATTAATGAGACAGAGAGAGAGAACGAGAGAGAGCTGCAGAGGGAGAAGCAGGCTCCATGCAGGGAGCCCGACGTGGGACTCCACCCCAGGTCTCCAGGATCAGGCCCTGGGCCAAAAGCGGCGCTAAACCACTGAGCCACCCAGGCTGCCCTGTAAATTCTTTTAATTTTGTTCTTTTTCAAGATTGTTTTCCTATTCTGAGTCTTTTGTTTTCCCATATGAATTTTAGAATCAATTTATTAGTTCCTCCAAAATTCTCCTGGATTTATTGTTGGGATTGCACTGAATCCTTAGATTAATTTGAGAAGAATACTTAAAAATATTGGGTCTTTGTTGATTTAAGTTTTCTTTAATTTCATTTAGCAATGTTTTATAATTTTCAAGGTCAGATCTTGTATATCTTTGGCCAAATTTATTCCTAACAATTTTACTTTTACACTATTGGAGAATTGAATTTTTAATTCCAAATTGTTCTTTGCTAGTATATAGAAAATATGTGATTTTGGTGTATTGATCTCATACCAGGGTTATGTCGGCCTCATAAATGAGCTGGAAACTATTCTTTCCTCTTTTATTTTCTAAAAGAGTTTATGCAAGTCTAGTATTTTTTCCTTCCTTAAGTATTTGCTAGAATTTTTCAGTGAAATCATCTAGGCCTGGAGTTTTATTCATGGAAAAGTTTATTTTATTTTATTTATTTATTTGAAGTATAGTTGACATACATTATTAGTTTCAGGTGTATAACACAGTGATTTGACACATATATAATGTGAAATGCTCAGCATGGTGTCACCATCCAAAGTTATAACAATATCATTGGCTATATTCCCTCTGCTGTACTTTACATCCCGTGACTTACTTTACAACTGGAAGGTTGTACCTTTTAATCTCCACCTATTTCACCCATCTCCCAACACCCTCCCCTCTGGCAACCGCTAGTTTGTTCGTCTGTACTTAT